>NC_135371.1:107054015-107357045 GCF_049243985.1 Paroedura picta | reverse complement strand
ATTAGAAGTCCACACTCCTAACCACTACACCAAACTGGAGAAGAAGGGAAGGCAATTGTAAGCCTCCTTTGGTTTGTGAAAAGCCAGGTACAAAAACCAGCAGCTAGTCATCCTCTTGACTTGTCTATATTTTTTGTGGGGGAGGCTGAAAGGGAGAGTCAGTGATAACGGAGCATGGATTAAACACTTAGGCCACCCTGAGCTCCTCCACTGGAGAAGAGTAGGGTAGGTTCATGCAATAATTCTACTGAGGAGGAGGAATGTGTCCATGTGACACTCCCCCTTGCTTTCTGAGGCTACCCTGGGGCTAGTGAGTTGTCTGTTGGCATGAATTTGCCATGCCCTCCCATTCTGATGTGGTGTTTGGTTGGCCTCCAAGTACCCCCTGGAGCCTGGCATCCCTAGACCACTAGGGGTGCTATGGTGTTGTGAAATTCCTCACACACACAACCTTGCAGGGCACCCCTCTCCAGGGGAACCCAGGTGTGCTCTGAGTGGACTTCAGTGGGTCTCCAATTGTCGCCTGGAGACTGGTACCCAAACATTGCTTGGGCAGCCAGACACAGTTGTCCCCTGCAGCTCTGGCATGCAATGTCCGTTTTCCCCAGGGGAGGTGATGGGAGATGATGGGAATGGGAAGGAACTGCTATCCTTATCAAGTTTATATCTCCGGAATCTGGCATTACATTTTTGTCTGGCTCTCATAACAAATGAGTTTGACACCTCTGTTCTAGTGCAAGTCTACTGGAGCTGCTTGAGTTCCAAGCTAAGATTTTTCTTTGTGCTTACTTAAATTGGGCAATTTCTACTGAGTTTCATCACTGTAACATTTCAGTAATTTCCACATTTTATGTAGTCAAGATTTAGAGCTAGAAATTACTGGAATATCACATTAAGAAGCAATTCACATTTCTTGCTGCTGTTCAAAGATTCCAGAGGAGGACTGGATGTTCCCATTTTTATAGACATGTAATTTCAGTGCTTTTCTAAGTCCAATGCAAGGAGAATGTACTTGACCTTTCAAAAAGATTTCATCTCAGACTCCGTTAGCCAAATAATACCAGTAATTTTCTCCATTTCATCATAAAGGTATTTATAAGTATTTTTTAAAAGTTCAAAACTGTTCCTTTTGAACAGCATTATTGATTCCTTTAAAATTCAAACTCTCAAAACTTTGCTAATAAGTAAAAACAATTTATAAAAGTTAAAAATGATTAAATAATGATTACATTTTGTTTGTTCTTAGTAACAACTATCTGAATTTTAATAATTGAGATATTCCCAGGATCTTTTAAAAGTTTCAGAATTTCAGCCTTTTGTAAGAAATATTTGATCAACATCATGTAAATATTTTCGAATTAAACATCATCAGGGGAACTATCATTGTTCTGGGCAGATTAATATGATTTTAAGACAGCACCTTATTGAAGGTGACGATTAAACACCAAGACACATCTCCTGGAAGGGAGATGGCATCCATGGTAGATAAAATACTAGAATCAAAATGCAGATAGTCATTGTATTGGTCATTCTATCATTACCATTGATCTTAGATGCTGGTGGGTAGCTGTGTTGTTCTGAACAAAATTTGAGTCCAGTGGTGCCTTTAAGACTAACAAAATTTTAATCAAGGAACAAGCTTTTGTGTGCATGCACACTTTGTCATGTACATTAAAAAGGGACATCTTGTCCAGTGTACACAACTAATTAGTTTATGCACCACTCTAATTTTGAGTGAAATAAGCCTTTCACCTCTGCTTCGGAATTGATACTAGGTAGTATAAGTGCATTCTCTTTGGGATGCTCTTCTATCTGAGGCATCAATATCATTATTCTTTACCACCTTCCATGACATTATTGTAACATATAACATCACTCTGCCATGGCATGGTTTGATATAGTAGCCACTGAGCTGTTCAGGGATTAAATTGGGAGGGGAGATTATCGCTGTGTAATTGTATTTTTATGTCGAAGGGTAGGGCTATGAGATGTTATTGTATTTTATAAGAACCTGGGTAGTTCAGATTGTGACACATTGTGAGCCTGCTCATTTGAGAGCAATGGTAAATATATCAAAGAAATAAACTAAAACATAAATAAATAAATATGATATAAGATAGTGAGACCTATGTATGTATGCGTTTTTTTCTTACTGAAACAAAGACAAAATGCCATCAATGTTTTATAAACAAAAGAGTGAAAGTTACCCATGAAAGAACCAATCCCCAATGTTACTGTTAATTGTTATTTATAACTAGGAACAAAGCCCATGGTGGAAAAAATACAATGGGCACTAGCAGGCACTCCCCCTTGTCAGAGGGTGTAGGCAGGGGTCCCAGGAAGCGGGCGCGGACCCCGTGATTGTGGTGGACCCCCTGAATAGGTAGAGAGGGAGAGGGGAGGCAGATGTGCCAGATCGGCATGGGTCCGCAGTATGGGAGGAGTGGCGGAGGCAGAGGGAGGAAGAGAAGAGGGGTGCGTGAGGCGAGGTAGCTCACCGTACAGAGCGGCCATTATGTAGGGCAGCGTGCGGCTCCGTGGCGCCATTGTCGTGGTGGTGGCGAGCAATCGTAGGTTAGAAGGGAGGGCATGGGCTCCTGCGGCGGCTGGTCTGCAGGGCTCCTCATGTCAGCGCGCAAGTTCCAGCAGCTGGCCGACAGGCCTCCTGATGGCGGCGGCGAAGTTCAAGCGGGCGGCGGATCGTCAGCGCGTTGGTGGTCGGCGTGCCCATTTTGGAGTGCAGGCGGCGTCTCTGCGGCATCGTTGTCATGGCGGCAGGCAGGAACAGGAGGCGAGCAGGTAGGGCGTGGGGTCCGGCATCGGCTGGTCAGTTCAGCGGCATCCTCCCCGTTTTGGCAGCAATGTCGGAGCGCGGGCGTCAGCTCGTTGGTGGGCTGCTGGGCTCCGCGTCGATGTTGGAGGGTGATCCGCAGCAGCAGCAAGCGCGGATTGAGGGGGTGAGCGAGGATTGAGGAGCATAGTCGGGGAAGGGCATCCTCTGGGCGGAGGGAAAGCAATTTTCCCCGAGCCAGGGAAGTGGGGCGAGCCTCCTCCTTGGCAGCCATCTGGGCAGGATGGCAGCTTGGGAGGACTGGAGTCTGTGGCACGGCGTTCGGGAGACGGGCCAAGTGTCCAATAGGGAGGCGCGCAAAGCAGGACACTTGGCCCTGGAGTGCCACTCGGAGGAGCAAATCAGGAGCCACTTCGCGGCTCCTGATTCGCTCCTCCGAGTTTTTATCCCAGACAGAGCCCGCCCTAACTCCTCCCACACAGCCCTTACTCTATTATTAAGTCCGCGCCACGCCGCGGGTGGTTTAAAGATGTGGTTTATGTTACATACTGTTTATGAAAGTTTACGTTACATAGTGTTGGTACTATACAACGTTCCATGTAATTTGAATTATTTAATGTTCAATGTAAACTGCCCAGAGCTGCAAAGAATTGGCGGTATAAATAAATAAATAAATAAATAAATAAATAAATAAATAAATAAATAAATAAATAAATAAATAAATAAATAAATAAATAAATAAATACACAATAACCAAAAACTCAAGAATGATTGACTGAAGTCATACCAATAAGTAATCTTTAATGTAAAAAGTTTTCAGCATCTCATTTATCAAACAAAACCAGGTATAACCAAAAACCAGGAAAAGCCAAAACGGGCTCTGGATAATTAATATCCCACTTAATTAATATACCTCAGAGGTTTGTAACTATTTTCCAAATATATTACAAAAAATATTATATTCTCCATATCCTTATCCATGGTTCCTCTATATATTTGTGAAACAGCCTCAGGGGTGGAACATGCCCAGCTGAGTTGGAATAGGGCCAATCAGGATGATTAGCCCTGCCCCTACAGCTCCCGGTCTCCTTCCCTGGATGCTAGCCAAGTTCCTCTCAGACACGCCAGAAACAGAGAGAGACACACAGATCCCTGCCAGACTGAACACGAGCCCTCATTCCCTCCTCTCGCTCCTGCTGTGAGGGAGGTAGAAAGAGACATAGAGACAGCTGCCCCAAGCTGCTGACAGAGACACAGAGAGAGCCGCCCCTGCTGCGATGGAAGGAGAGAGAGAGACAGAGAGAGCGAGCTGCCCAAAACTGCATACCAGCCCTCCTTCCCTCCTACAAACCAGCACTAATTACCTGCTATGCCTTCTGCTGCGAGGCACACCGAGACATGCAACAAGAGGGAGAGAGAAACACACACAGAGAGATCTGCACCTCCCGGTGTCCCCTGGGTCCTAGCACCCATTTCATTCCTGCTTGCAGTGGGCTTTTTTGCTAGTATATTACATAATTTTCAACAAAAAATATCCCACATCTGGTATTATCTTCAGTGATGATCAAGTTTTATTTAAATTATCTCCCAGTTCTATACAATAAATACATTGCTAATAAATAAATGTTATCATAGAATCATAGAGTTGGTAAGGACCTCCAGGGTCATCTAGTCCAACACCTTGCATAGTGCAGGAACTCACAACTTTAATAAGCACCCCCTCTATTCCTTTATCCACATCATTTATGAATATGTGCAATTACACAGGGCCCAGGTCAGATCCCTGAGGCACTCCACTCATCACTCCTCTCCAAGAAGATGATGAACCATTTACAAACACCCTTTGGGCGTGATCTGTCAAACAGTTCTCGATCCACCTAAAAGTAATAGGATCCATATTGAATTTTACCAACTTGTCAATAAGAATATCATGTGGAACCTTATCAAAAGCTTTATTGAAATCAAGGTAAACAATGTCCACAGCATTCCCCTGATCTGGCAAGATAGTAACTTTCTCGAGAAAAGAGATAAGGTTAGTCTGACATGACTTGTTCTTGAGAAAGCCATGCTGACTCCTAGTAATTATAGCTGCTCAAAGACCAAGTGTTTGATATTTTGTTCTGAAATTTTGCCAGCTGTACACGTCAGTCCCCCAAAACAGGCAGTTCTGAATAAATGTACCAACAGAAAAAAGAGAGAACCTGTCCCAGGCTATCAAAATCTGTATAAAGTATATTATTTATACAATATACATTAAGAATTTTACTAGAAGATCCTTTGCTTACTGACTGACCCTTAGGCCATTGAATACTATATGGTAAATATGAATAATTGAATATATAGTATAAAATTATTGTATTGCTTTTGGAACATTTAATTATTAACAATATATTTATTATATAGAACTGTGAGAGAATTTATTTGAAGGAAGCTTGATCATCATCATTGAAGATAATACCAGAGGTAGGATATTTTTCTGTTGAAAATTATGTAATTGTGTGCTATATGGGGCATATAATAATTTTTTGTAATATATTTGAAAAATAGGTACAAGCCATTGAGGAAGAACTCAGATTTCTGATTTGTTTGATAAATGAGAAGCTGAAAACGTATCACATTAAAGAATATTTTATTGGTACACCTTTAGTGGATCATTAATATTTTATAAGCATCTTAATGTTTTAAGATGCGAGGATGAAAACTGGTGGTCAGCCTGTTATACATGGGCTTTTGGCTTTGATTGGAGTAAAATTAGGAGAAACATACAGTATGACTGTACCATAAGCCTTCAGCTGTTTATCATCTCCCATGATTTTATTTAAAGGCATAAATTACTAATTCGTGTGCATATCCTGATATCATGACTTCAGTTTATTTCAGTTCTTAGTAATGGATGTAACCACTCTGAAACATTAGACAATAATTCCACTGAAAAAGATGATGAAATCATCTTGATGTAATTGTGATGGGTTCCAGTGATTTTTTCTATTAAATAAAACAAAACATCAAGAAAGACCTGCACAGTTAATCACTCTAGGCATCAAAATTTTGATTCTTTTTGATTGCCCTTTTCTATCTGTGACTCACTGTAGTGCAGCAGCTCCAGAATGGCAGACTCTAATCTGAAAAACTGGTTTGATTCCCCACTACTCCACAGGCAGCCAGCTGGGTGACTTTGAGCCATTCACAGTTCTCTCAGAGCTGTTCTTGCAGAGCAGTAATCTTAGGGTTCTCTCTGTCCTACCTACCTCACAGAGTGTCTGTTGTGGGGAGAGGAATAGAAAGTGTGCGCTAAGTCAGTTATGGAGATGCTACATCTTGATTGGCGCACTGTCAGGTTTATATTCTTTTCCTCTACGCTGACAACTTTTTCTGTTGTAGTTCATTTGCAAGACAATAAGAAAGACAGACACAAAAAAACAACACTATAAAAAAAACACCATTGAGTACTTTTATAAATTGCATGATACTGAATTTTACTTAGGACACTATACTTCTTGGAAGTTATGTCTCCTTATCAAAAGCTTTACTGAAATCAAGATAAACATTCCCCTGATCTAACAAGGTAGTAACTTTCTCAAAAAAAGAGATAAGGTGAGTTTGACATGACTTGTTCTTGAGAAAGCCATGCTGACTCTTAGTACTTATAGACCTCTTTACTAGCTGCTCAAGGACCCAGTGTTTGATGGTTTGTTCTAATGTTTTGCCAACTATAGACGTCAAGCTGATGGGTTGGTAGTTACCCAGGTTCTCCTTTTTCCCCTTCTTGAAATGGGATGGAACTATGTTGGCTTTATCAGGTCATAATATTAGGCATAGATTTAACAAAGTGCTATATAGCTCAGTCCTTAAAAGGATTGTAGGTAGTGATGGAAACCTGGAAGTGGCATCAGTTCACTATAGGAATAGTCAGAAAACCTATATTTTTGCCATGAGATTGCTGGTTTTCCCCAGGAACTGATGTCAAATTGCCTAATGGCAATTAAAAAATATTTTTAAGTGTTAGTGGGAAACAGGAGCCAAAGACAGGGGATCCCCATCCCTGACAGAACCCTGAGTAGTAGTACTGGGAAAGAGCTTTCTGTGTCGGAGACCATGGAGAAATGCTTCCAGCAAGAGAAGGGAATCTTGGACAAGAAATGGACCACCTTTCTGACTCAATATAAAGCAGTTTTATATATTGTGATTACCAGTTGGGAGAGGGCTGAAAAGGCAGGGATACTTTTGGCTGCTTATAGGCCTTTCAGGGATATTTTGTTGGCTATTGTGGGAACCAAGTTGCTAAGCTGGAGACATTTTTGCTCTGATTCAGCTGGGCTCCTCTTATGTCCTTATGCACAGCTGCACCATTCTAAGCTTATTGACCTCAATGTACTTAGAAAAGCATAACTCTGCTTAGAATGGCACTATTGGACTTGGAATCTGGAATTCCAACTGAAATACAATACTGAAATACACACACTGAAGCACATTGAAGGAACTTGTAGTTTTAGAGAAAGGAACTGTCACCAGTTGATGACCTAAAAATTGGAGAACTGGCAAGGTCTATTTGCCGTCCAATATCTTAAATTCTTTGTTTGATTTTTTTTTGTGGCTGAATCCAGGCCTAAGGAAAGTAAAGCATGAGGAGAAAACCCAAGATGTTCAAACTTACATTTTACAGAAAGTGACCAACTGGATTGAAAGCTGTCCTTTAAAATTAGGCCATGGTGGTTAAGGATCAACTTAAACCAGAGAGAGAGAGAGAGAGGAAAGTGTAACCTTTGCCTCAACTTTGATCATTTCTGTCTCCAGTTGGACCAAGGAATTTGACACAAATCTGGGAGTTTGCAAAATTGTCCTCAGAAACTTTGCTCGAACCTGCTAATGTAGGGAAAAACAAATAGCGGGGGGGGGGGAGAATAATACAGCATTAAGTGGTTGGGCTAGAGCCTTGGCCTGAAAATTTTAAGTGCAGCCAGGACCACACCTGTTCTGAAAAAAACTCAAGAATTTTATAAACAGATTTGGTGATCTGCAAGGTAGTTACAATGGGCTAATTTTGAGCCATTGGCCTGCAAAACCATCCCTAAATGTTTAAAGCATTTTACTTGCTCTATGCTGTGATTTTTTAATGTACCACTTTCTAGATTTTTTTAAAGTGCCAAAGGCACCTTGGTCTTGTAGTAGTTAATTGTCAGTTCCTCTTCTTCACAGTATACAGCTAAATTGGCTAGAGCTCTCCTTAGCCAAAAGGAGAGTATTTCCTTCCGGAAAATAATACTGCATCATCTGTGTATAGTAATACTGGGATGTGCCATTGAGCTAGTTCAGGCAGATGGAGGTCTGACTATCTAAAAAATTAACCATGCTTTTAAAATAGGATAAAAATAACAATGGTGCCAGTATATATCCCTGTCTGACTCTCCTAGTAGAATGTATAGGTTCTGTTAAATGTCCTTTTCCACATTATAACAGATAGTTGTGGAACTTCCACACAGTGGTCACTATCGTCAGTGTCTTCCTATCAATCTGTGCATAATCCACGGCTGAGTCTCATCGTAGTGAACCAAGATGTTACTGGATGACAATAAAGTTTTAAAGGAAGTGTACAGTTGTGTTCTGTGCTCCAATGTCATGCTGCCTTCTTTTCTAACAACCTGTGTAGTGGTTCTGCCATTGTAGCCTATTGTAGAAGGAAGAAGTGGTAAAAACTTAGAAGCTTCAAGAACGCCTGGAGCTCCTGCTTTGACCATGGTGTTGGAGCATCATGGATGGCATGCAATTTCTTGGGGATTGGGTAGATTTGTTAGACTTTGTGATCAAGCATCAGCTACTGACTGTCACAAAAAGGGTTAGCAGATTGAGAACAGACATAGTGGGTCATGTGATATGTTTATTGGTATGCAAAGTGTTTAACCACAATTGCTAATGTGTCTAGTTCTAATGTATGCAAGTGACTTCAAGAGAAGTAATTGTTGTTCTCTGAGACTGCTTTGGGCAGTGAGAAAGATCCATCTTAGAATCCAAAAATGTAACCTCTAAGGGCTAGAGCTCTGTTGATGAACTGAAGGAAGCTAATCATTTGTTTTACTTCCAGGTCCCCCTGTCCTGGCAGTCTAGTAAAATACTTTTTTATACTATAATACTGCTTTGTCTGGTCTCTTCATTTATTTATATTAACCCTGCTAACTTTAATTACACCATTTACCCAACAGAAGGCCAAGATTGTTTTGAGAGACCAAGCAGTTTTACAGGATATGAAGCATTTGGTCTGAGCAAGATTTTTTCGGTTAGAGATCAGGGTGTTTTTTGCTTGCAAAGATTACATTCTCAATGCTGAAGAAGGAGCTGTGATAAGCCAATGCTTCTTAATATAAACAAGGACATTTGCAAGCATACAAACTGTGTTTATGGATTTCCCAGAAGAATGGGCCATAGAAAATATTAAGAAATCTTTGTATGATGTTGCTTATAGGATTTGTGAAATGCCTGAGAATGGCTGTGAAATTTGTCTCAAAGCAAAGTGGAGATGTGTATCAATACTGTGAACTCTCAGAACAAAGAACATAAACTTCAAGAGAGAGTCCATGCTGACCTGATTGGTCCAATTACACTATCAGCTGGAAATGCGAGATATATTCTCAGTGAATGATAATGGAACAAAATATGCATGTGTATACTTCTGGAAATCAAAAGATCAAATTTTGGACACATTTAAGATTTGTTTGAACTATATTAGGAACAAATTCTCAAAAGTTCCTGTACGTTTAATAATATACTATGGACTTGAATTTTGAAATACTGCATTTGAGAATTACCTGGAACAAGAAGGGATTTGACATGGGAAGACAGTCCTATGCACCCCAGAGTTATATGGGACAGCAGAGAGATGTAACAGAAACTTAACGGAAAGTGCTAGATGCATACAGTTAGGTTTAAGTTTGCCTGATAAGTGCTGGGTTGAAGCAGTCAACATTGCAGCTTACCTGTGCAATATAACACAATCAAAATGTCATATGAGGATTGGGATGGCTTGACATTTAAAAACTTTTAGAGTTAAAGTTTATGCATATGTGCCAAACCAATTCAGGCCCAACAGATTGGTGCTGTGGCCTTGTACAACCACCAGTGGCAAAACACCCTTACATGCCTGGAACTCCACCAGAAATGATCCACTGCCCAACACTGGTCCTGGGTTCCACTGAAAATTTGTCACTGGCTTGTGGAAAGCAGTGAATTCTGGGCTGCACCTGCCTCCAATAAACCTGGTGGCACCATTCTGCGCTGGGACTCTGCCAGGCAAGGAGGTTGGCATCTCCAAGCCATCCTTCCCCTTTGCCCCAGGAAGCCTTGCCACAGTCAAGACAGGCTGTACTGGCCCTTCTCCAGCTCAACGAAAGCCCTGGATGGGACTTGAGTCCCAGCCTGGGCTCCCATTCACCCCTCCCTTTAGCACTGGGAAGCCTCACCACAGCTGAGAAAGGCTGTACTGGCCCTTCTCCGGTCCAATGCGGCAAGACTTCCTGGGTCGGGGGGGATGCTGGTGACTCCAATCTAGCCCTCCCCACTGCCATTCCCCACTCACCTTGGCAAAACTTTTCGGGGCAGTGGGGGAAGGCACAGAGTCCCTGTCGACGGTCCCCGCTGCCACATCGAAAATGCCCACTGGGCCGTGTGGAGCCCTTGGCAAGCCTTTTTGGGCCAGTGGAGAGGAGGCTGGAGCCCAATGATTTTTTTGTTGTTGTTGTTTTTTTGCAATGGGCTTTTCAGCTAGTTTTTAATAATTATTAAATAACAAAATCAACATCTTTGTAGTAAATATTACATAATAGAGTGGACAACTACACATTATAGCTTGTTCAAACTACAGCCAACGCTATTAATTTGCACGTTGATGAATTATTTCTTGTGGATAAGTCTTCCAATAATTGTATCAGGACAAGCCTGCAAATTCTCATCTTGGCTAATACACCAAACTATACTATTGATTACATACATACAGCCAATATTACCTTTTATGGATTCTAAGCCTTGCTCATATGAACAGGACCTTAAAATGTTTGCACAGGACCTGGCCTGCAGTTTAATCTAGCATGCTAATGAATCTCTCATGTGTTAACCAGAGCTGTGTACAAAAATGTGAATAAATGTTACAACAGTGTTTAACAGCTAATATTACCTCTATTAGGTGTTCTAAGCCTTGCTTATGTTATTGTTGGTTTGCTTCATCTAGTTCAGCTGCCAATGCCTCTTTCAATGCAATGGGAAAGGTCATTGTTTCCCCGACAAATAGTTGTTTCTTTGCAGCTTCATCGTGAAGCCCACACTCTAACTGATCCTGAAGCATGTCTTTGCGGTTTGGTAAGTTACATTGTGTGAATTGGTACCACACCACAACGAATGACATTACACTTTCCCCCGGGCTCTGAGTCCTGAGGTAGAAGGCATGGTGCTCGCTATTTCAGATGGCTTTGGCACAAAATGGTTTGTGAGTGATGCCAGGATATCAGTGATGGCTGTTATTTCAAGTGGCACCAGGGCCAGCAATACCTTCATGAGGTCAAGTACTCAAGACTCACACACACTCAAGAATATAGCCCATTTCCCGTCAGGCCATTAGCTGTGGCACAGAATTCAAAACCTGCTGTGAAGTTCTCCTAGCAGCTCAAATTGCTTGGTTCAAACTCTTCTATATGCCTTTAAGGAGGTTTGGGTCACCCACTTATCCTTGGGGGAAGAACCCAGTCTTAAATGCCCCACTGGTGGGTCCCACAGGATGCTGAGAACCAAAAGATTCACACTGGAGCTGAGCATTCGTAAAGAGAGTGTATTCCAAAAAAGATATGCCAAGGGTACAACAATACAAGGTAGTGGGTCAGGTAAAGGTAGTGTGACAAAGTTCCAGGAAAAATCCTGTCCCTCCACCCCCCACCTGGGTGGTGAGCATAGTCTAAAAGTTCTATTTTTTCTAGAAATACTGTACTCCTTCTGCCCAAATTAGGAGTTAATTTCAGCAGGGTTCTTGCAGTTGGAAGAGATCCCACAATGAGGCTGCCAAACATAGAAAATACCCCACTTTTTGTAGTTAGCACATGCTTTGATGTACCAGTGTCAGGGCAACTACAATGACAAATGAACTGACTCAAACCAAATGGCTGAGATAACATTCAGGTGTGAAAAGTGTAATTTCGATGCTATCGGAGATCTGGCTGAGATGTGACTAGACAGTTTGGACAGAGATGTATTGTTAGCTTTGATGTACCACAGTGGCCAAATAGCACACTGCCCTCACAATGCCTTTGGGTCACAGTGCCAGTGCTTTCTGTTGATAGAAGAGGCCACGCCAAGGATTGTCTAACACACACAACTTTATTCAAACCAAATTCCACTCTGCAACTGGCAAAAGTACAGAACAGCTCCACGCCTTTTAGAGGCAACTTTCCTGCCCAAATTTCCCTTGTGCGGGGAAACCCAGAGAACAACAATTAACCCTGTCATTGCCTGTTTAATTTAGTACATAACAACTAGATCTAAAAAACAGATGATTTAAAAAAAAACATTCGTTGTATAAAAATGTAAGGAAAAACTGGTACAAAGTTACATTACAATGAAACTTCCCTGGTAATGCGTGTGCAGTTCATGCAGAGAAATCACAGTATTACCTTGAAACAAAATTACTGTATTGCTTTCTCTCTTTTGCAGTCTCTGGTCCGCTTAGATGTTCATTAGTGTGTGATGTATCTGAAGCCGGCGACTCTATAATATTCAGTCATTTGTTAGAGCAGTATGCAGTAGGATCATTTCCCAGTTAAATAACAGACTAGTTAAGATGTCAAGGAAGTCTCCGGAGAGGCCCCATATATATTTTCTAAACAAAGTCTGACATACACACATATTTTAGGAAGCAACACAGGATGGTGATATTGGACTAGTAAATAAAGCTTGCCCTGACCAGGCTAGCTCAATCTCATCTGATCTCAGAAATTAAGTATAGACATTCCTGGTCAATATTTTGATGGAGCACCACCAAGGAATAGCAGAGTTGCTATGTTGGGGTAAAAGGTAAAGGTAAAGGTATCCCCTGTGCAAGCACTGGGTCATGTCTGACCCTTGGAGTTATGCCCTCTAGCATTTTCATGGCAGACTCAATACAGGGTGATTTGCCAGTGCCTGCCCCAGTCATTACCGTTTACCCCCCAGCAAGCTGGGTACTCATTTTACCAACCTCGGAAGGATGGAAGGCTGAGTCAACCTTGAGCCAGCTGCTGGGATTGAACTCCCAGCCTCATGGGCAGAGCTTTCAGACTGCATGTCTGCTGCCTTACCACTCTGTGCCACAAGAGGCTCTTATGTTGGGGTAGGCAGTGGCAAACTACTTCTGAGTGTCTCTTGCCCTGAATACCATATGGAGCTGCCATAAGTAGCTGAGACCTGAGGGCAATAAAATAAAATAAAGGTTGCTATGATTCCACATCACAGACACTACCACCCACCACAACTCCTGTTAGATAGGAACAGTTTGTCACACACCATGTCTTTTTTTAGTATACAAAGACCTGACCCTTTCACATGCCTCTCTCTCATTCCTAGAGACACTACCAGGTAGGGCAGCCCCGTCCACTTATCAACCATCCCGCCCTCATTGGAGTTGAGACCTAAAACTTTTTTGATCTCATGCAGCCACCATTGAGTTATACATATGTATACAGAGAGAGGTCAGGGACTGACAGGCTTATGTGTGTGTGCATGTCTTTTCCTGAGACAAGAAAAATTGTCCAATAGGACCTATTTTGTTGTGCTACTTCAGACCAACACTTGAATCTTTCCCTCAGACAGTATTCAGCAGTGTTAACTTTTATTGAAGACTTTAAACAACATTGGAGTGATTCATATACAATGTTTTTTTTAACACTTGAACTTTTGAACCCTAATTCAATTCATGCTTCCAAGTCTATTTGTTACAAGTTATTTTCCTTTCAGCCAGTTTTCTCACTTAGTGTCCCAAGCTGTCATCTCCTTGTACACAAGGCTAGCTCTCTGTCCAAAGGCCTTAACATCTCTAGCTGCTAGCCTTGTTGCCAACATTCCATCAGTTCTCATTGATTGTTTGCCAAGAGAGGTGGGACTGGACTTCTGTGTGGGATGGCTACTTGGGGAAATGTCCCCATCTCTCAAATCCATGCATGAAGATACAACACAGCTCACTTATCACAGCATTCTGTTCTATTTGGTGTATCTTTACTTAATCTAGAGCCTCTTGTGGCACAGAGTGGTAAGGCAGCCGTCTGAAAGCTTTGCCCATAAGGCTGGGAGTTCAATCCCAGCAGCCGGCTCAAGGTTGACTCAGCCTTCCATCCTTCCGAGGTCGGTAAAATGAGTACCCAGCTTGCTGGGGGGTAAACGGTCATGACTGGGGAAGGCACTGGCAAACCACCCCATATTGAGTCTGCCATGAAAACGCTAGAGGGCGTTACCCCAAGGGTCAGACATGACTCGGTGCTTGCACAGGGGATACCTTTACCTTTTACCTTACTTAATCTGTGCTAGAATGCTAATCTGGTAAATGTCTTGTTCTAGATTTTTATATGGCCAGTGACAGACAACACCTATTGGGCCCACCAGAACCCCCCTCCTGATCTGACCAATCTGCAGGGTTATGGTCAAAATGTTATACCGTGGAAAATGAAATATTCAATGTTCAGTGTCACTGATGCTATTACTGTTGTTGGATGATGCAGTTACTGAATTCATGTTGTATATATTTTATTGGTTTTTATATTCCCTGTGAACCACCCTGAGCCACAAGGGAGGGTGATAAATAAACAAGCAAGCAAACAAACAAATACAAAAATGAAATGTCCCATTTCACACTTCTAATAATCAGTGTGTACAGGAAGTCATATGCCCCTGTGAATCAGCTTTGAAGAAGAAGAAAAGTTGGTTCTTATATGCCACTTTTCTCTACCTGAAGGAGGCTCAAAGCAGCTTACAATCACCTTCCCTTTCCTGTCTCCACAACAGACACACTGTGAGGTTGGTGAGGCTGAGAGAGCCCTGATACTACTGCTCGGTCAGAACAGTTTTATCAGTGCTGTGGTGAGCCCAAGGTCACCCAGCCCTCTGATCCAGGGAGACAGATTCCACCATCCTGATATCCAACTGGTGTTGGATGGCCTCTAAGAGGTGAAGATGCTTGACAGGGCACCAGTGGCATGGTACTGGAATAAAATGTCCAGAGGGGAGTGATAAGAACTCCAGCAAGTAACCCCAAGACATACGGCAATGTGCCATTGTGTCTTTACACCAGTCTGCAAAATAACTGAGATGCCCCCCCCCCGGCCACCTTCTTGACAGAGTCCATCCCCAAGTAGTCAGGCAGCCATGACCAGCCCCTGCACCTGAGCCTCCTGCCTCCGCACTCCTCGGTTGCTATCTACTTCTGGCTTAATTGGGTATGAACCCCGAGGACTTCTTGTAATCACAAAAGGGCTGGAAGCTTTTCCTCTGCCTGTACTCAATACTCATATAAGGCATTGGCTTATTCTTGTCCTTGTTTGCTACCAGATACCACATCAACAAAGAAGGCTGAAGCCAGGGTGATCTTCTTCAACTCACCTTTAACCTCCTTGGGGAGGGTGCTCTCTGATGCCGCCATCTGGGAAGCCCAGGGAGATGGCTTAAGCTGTCTTGATGGCCATGGCACTTGCCTCAAATTTCCTATGTAGAAACTGCTCTACCTTGCATGGGTCCCTAGGCAGGCCATCCAATTCCCTGGGGAGAAGGGAGAAGTGAAGTGGAAGCCAGATGATGAGAGAGAGAGAGAGAGAGAGAGATGATAGACAGACAGACAGACAGACAGACAGATAGAAGCAGTAAGAGGCTTGATTCTCTGAGTCTACGAGAAAGCAACCCTCCCTGTTGCTACCCAGACTGGAGATTGGGTAAGGTCAAGGTTTGTACTTATCTTCAAAACCCTAAATGGTCTGTAACAGGCATATCTGTGAGACTGCCTCTTTCACCACATCCCCCAATGAGCATTGAGGTCATCTGACCAAAACTCTGGCCCAAAAACAGTGAGACTGGCCTAGAGCAGGGTCAGGGCATTTTTGTCCTTGGCCCCAGCCTGGTGGAATCCTCTGCTGAAAGAGATTAGGGCCCTGTGGGACCTTAGCCAGTTCTACAGGGCCTGCAAGATAGAGCTCCACTGGGCCTGTGGCTGAGGCCAGACCATAAAGAAGAGCTGGCCTCACTGCTGAAAATAGAAGGACGATCTGCCTCCCCAGGAAACATCTGGAAATTCCCAAGTTTTACTGAGTGGGACTGATGTAAACACAGAGATGTTTTAATATTTATAACCGGTTTATAGGAAATTGTTTTATTTTATGCCTTTTTTCCTGCCCCGAGCTATCTAGGAAGTACAGTCTACAAATCATCATCATCATCATCATCACAATTAGGAAGAAGGGCCAATAACATTTAATGGGGGTATGGTAAACAAAACAAAGTCTTCATCTTCTGGGAGAAGACAATGCTAGAGGGGGGGGCGTTAATTTCCCTCGGGAAGGAGTTTCAAGGTTTTGTCACCATGACTGAGAAGGCCTTTTGTCATATACTCACCCATCTAAGCCTCAGAGGGCACACATTTAGTCTTATGGAACACCCAAAGAAAGGCCTCCAAAGATGACTAGAGTTGACAGGTAGGCTTATATGGGAGAATACATATGGGAGAATACAGTCCTTCTGGCCTTATATGGGCTTTCAAAGGTTAATATCAGCACTGAAAGCAACCTGGGGTCAGTGATGTGGCCCCTGTGATCCACTCCAGTTGATATTTTAGCTTTAGCATTCTGTACCAGTGGTAGCTTCTGGACTATTTTCAAAGGAAGCCCCACAAAGAGAAAACTGAAAAACAACCTACTCTAGATGTTACAAGGGCAGGCACCAAAGTGGCAAGATGTCCAGGAAGGACCACAGCTCACCAGATGAAGACACCTCAGCCACTGCTGTCATCTGTTTATCCAAGGAGAGACCAGGGTCCAGCAATAATCCCAAGGTTATCCCTTCTCTTTTTTTCTAAATGGTTCCAGATTTTTCTAACTTTGGACTATAACTTTTTCAAATGTCTTGGAGGACTGGCATTGCTGTAACCTTTCAGAACTATCCTTGAGAATTTCAAAGTTATACAAATGCCCCATTATCATTACAGTTCTCAGGAAGCATCACAACATTGAACTTACATGGGTTCAGAGAGCACAAAATACACTAGGGGCCTTTCTGTACCCATTAAATGTAGTGAAATCCTTACCTTAGGTAGTCATTATATTCCAGCTGCACCTCATGATGTTGCCAACATCCAGAGTCTGGGCAGCAAGTGGCTGGCTACATTTTTCATTTTAAAGTGCTAGTTGGGGAAATCACATAACATGGATTCCTATGCACCAGTTAGGCCCATTATGCACGGAGGAGAAAGTTCCGCATTTGGGGTGGAATGGTGTTGCCTAAAATCACCGATAACGCACGGCGCTGGCTGCAACTGGCCTCAGATTCGGTGCAGGCCGCCAAAAAAGCCGTGTTAGCAAAACGCAGAGGAAAGCAGAGCTTCCGGGTGACCGGGGCGCAACCAGAAGCGGCGCCAGAGTCATCGCATGCATAATCAGTTACTCTGGGTTTTGCCACCGTTGCGTTCCGTCCTGTCCATAAGCTGTTTGCTTCGCTTCTTCCCCCTCTGCATTTTCCATGTGACCCAAAATCGCCGTTTCGGCGGCTGTGCATAATAGGCCTTAGAGGAGAGCAACCAGCAGGCTGCCAACAAAAAACATTTGTGGTGGCAAAGAAGCACTATCTCTGCCTCCAGGGTCTCTTCCTCGCGCCTGCCTCCATCTCCTGGGGACATTTTTTAATAAAAAGCAAACTGCCTGGAGCAACGAATAGGCATACAAGCATGCAGGCAAACCCTAAAATTATTTTTCCCAAAGTTGTCACACAAAGCATGCCTCTCAAAATTCCCCCCACCGTCAAAATCAGGAACAAGATTTGTTTTTGTTTTTTTTAAGTATCATGATTCCATAAGGGGTTGCAATAAAAAAGCACTATGCATCTATGATTCTATGCATAGGCATTTCAACGGAGAAGTATTGATTTAAAAAAAAACTAGCAGACATCACGGGCCCTTTAAAAAGGGATTGGTTGCTTGGCTTAATTGGCAGACAGAAGAGAGTCGCGTGTAAAGAGCGTTGCAGTCAGCAGATGGAAGTGAGACAGCAAGAAGGTGAGGAATGGCTGGAGGCATGATAATATTGGGCGTAACAGTATTTTTTTCAATGCGCGGAAGTGCCCTAGGTCTCATCATCTGAAGGTAGATCGTATGTATTATTTCGCACAGTGGTCCCCAACCCCAGGTCTGGGGACCGGTGCCGGTCCGGTGATCAGTGGGTACCGGGCCGCGGCTCCTCCTCGTTCTCCTCCCGGGCTGCTGCCTCAGGGGGCTGCCCTGCCACTCTGCCGCCGGCTCATCTTTGGTGCTTTCCAGTGGCCGCCATGTTACTGTGCAGCTGCTGCTGGCAGCGCCCCCCAGTGGGTGACGGGGAAACAGGGGCGCTGGCAGGAAAGCAAGTGTAGCAGGGGCTCAGGCAGCAGTGGCAACGTCCCTCAGCAAAAGACTACCCCCCCCCCAGGCCTCAGCAAAATTGTCAAGCGTTGACTGGTCCCCGGTGATAAAAAGGTTGGGGACCACTGATTTAGCACATGTCCTTAAAACTATACAGAAGCTAGAACTAGGTGAGGATTGTCCCCTCCTTTAAAACTGTACATCATACAAAATGCTCATGTATTTTGCTCAAGTAAACATAACCATGTACAAAATTGTAATGCCAAAATTATCTCTGAGAATGGGTTTGTACCTGGGACTTTCATCCAAACCCTGTGTTCTAGCAAGTATGGGATTGTCTTGTATAAGAGGGAATTATTAAAAGAACATTTGGATCTGTACAGAGAGAAACTGACAACTGGAACAGCATGAGTTGAAACTACCTACCGTACTGAAATTGTTTGCTTAGTTGATGATAGCCACTTAAAGGTATTTCACTATCTAGTGCTTTCCCTTGAACTCCTGTTGCATATATTTCAGCTCTCTGATAATCTATATTTAAATTTTAAGAAAAAGAATTCTTATGGCCTCAAGCTTTAGTGAGATATGAAACTGCCTGAGCCTTTCCTTCCTACTATCTTTAAAGGGCACAGACATTTAGTTGAAAGACATGATGACATGGAAAATGGGTAACACGGAATTTGGTTCAGTAAACTTTCTCGTGGCTTTGTTGTCTAACACAGGGGTAGTCAACCTGTGGTCCTCCAGATGTCCATGGACTACAATTCCCATGAACCCCTCCAAGCATTTGCTGGCAAGGGCTGATGGGAATTGTAGTCCATGAACATCTGGAGGACCACAGGTTGACTACCCTGGTCTAACACAGGGGACACCAGTGTGCTGACTTTAAATGCCATGGTGCCTGCCGACACCTTACAAGGGGGGCTTTTAAACAGCCTGTCTTCCAATTGGTCATTGAACTGCAAAAGTGTTTTGTGGTGTTTTGAATGAGTTATTAGTTGTGGCTAGGTCAAAAGCCTTGAGGCCGTAGACTCAACTTCCTGCAGTTTATTCAGAAGAGGGTCCAGTTTAAGATCCAAAAGTTCACTGGCGTCTTTTAGAATTTCAATCTTAGCAGATTTAACAGCAAGCTGAATATCTCTTTGCCATAATTTACTACTTTGGATTGACTCACCTGAGAGCCAGTGTGGTGTAGTGGTTAGGAGTGCGGACTTCTAATCCAGCATGCCGGGTTTGATTCTGCACTCCCCCACATGCAGCCAGCTGGGTGACCTTGGGCTCGCCACAGCACTGATAAGGCTGTTCTGACTGAGCAGTAATATCAGGGCTCTCTCAGCCTCACCCACCTCACAGGGTGTCTGTTGTGGGGAGAGGAAAGGGAAGGTGACTGTAAGCCGCTTTGAGCCTCCTTTGGATAGAGAAAAGCGGCATATAAGAACCAACTCTTCTTCTTTTTCTTGTTCTTGTGGCTTTCATCAGACGCTGTATCTCTCCCTTGTTATCTTATGTTAACATTGACCGGTCCCCGGTGATAAAAAAGTTGGGTACCACTGAGCTAGGACATGGACTACCAGCCTGCTAAGCATTTAGTTGTGTTACTTCCTATTGGTCCCACATGGGGATATTCTTGAGGGACTGATGCCCCAGGATATGGCTCTACAAGGCAGGGAATTAGGTGTCCTGGACTCTGGCTTGTTGGCAGCATCACCTGGTGCTAAACCTTCAGGAACAAGTCCTTCGATTGAGGCCTCAAGATCCAGGGGCTCTTGGTCTTTTCCTGGAGTTGTTTCTGGCTTGTCCTGGTCACCTTCTGAGGCCTCTATTCCCAAACCCTGCCCTGGGGAGGAGGGTCATGAAAAAATCCCTGTAGTCCACACACTCAGCTCCTAACTGATACATCCATTTTGGAAGATGATGGTATTTTTTAGAAATTATGTGATGGGACTTTATATTGTCTCCAAAATGTTTAATAGATGTGTCTCCAAGATGTGTCTCATACAGCACCTGGTCACAAAGAGAAAACTTACTACCTTATGCACCACTGGAGAAATAGCCACTTGCCCACTGCCTTCCTTCCTTCTGGTGTTCCTTTTAATTTAGTGTGCCCAAGGCAGTCTATGTGGTACAGAGAACCACTACCAGCATCAAAAATTATAAAGTATATTATCTATTTTTGTAATTTAAAAGTTATAAAGTATATTGTTAGAACCCCGCCAGCTTGAGCAAGCGATAAAAAAGAAATGGGTAAAATGCAATTCCTTTATCCCTCTCTCAATATATGCCCTATCAGATGTTAAAATATAGGACAGGTTCTGTAGCTTAGCACAGCCTTTCTCAACATTTTTTACTGTTGAGAAACCCCTGAAACATTCTTTAGCCTTAGAGAAACCCCAAAAGTGTTATGATCATGCAGAATAAAGTTGGGAAGCATAGCTGTGTACACACCCACCCCACCCCCTCCTGGCCTATCATTGGCCATTTTTAAAGGGGGGGGGTCAGGTTGACATGACTATATATGGCCATATCACCAAATAAAAACTTCAACATTTAAAATATATACACAAAATTAACTCCCGCCTATTTGGGAAACCCTTTCAGGGTTGTCAAGAGACCCTGGGGTTTCAAAACACCCTGGTTGGGAAAGTTGGTCTTAGGAAGTTACTGATCTCTATGGAGTTTCTAGCACCTTGAAGCTTTCTTCAGTTGTCTAGGCCAACACATAGCTAATGGTTGTTTCCTCCAGACCTCAGTTAAGATTTCTGTCTAGTCTGATTGGCTGAGCACCCCTAGAAAAAGAGAAGACATTCCTCCTCGCTCCCTGAGTTTATCATCTCTCTTTTCCAGGTCAGAGAGACTTTTTCTGAATTCACCAGAAATTTCCATTGTCTGACTTTCTCCTCCCTGATGGCTCTCTGTCCAGAGAGGGGAAGACATCTTTAAAACTCGTTGTGAAGGTTTTGTTCATTTCAAACCTCCAAAGAAAGAATGCATTTTTTCATAAGCACCAAAGTGAATCTTTTCCCCTTTTAGTTTCAAGTTGACAAAGTTTCATTCCTTCCCTGTACTGAACTAGTTAAAGAACTAGTTGAGATGGTCAATTAGAAATCTTGAGGCTTAAATGTTGACAAAACCAAGAGGGATGATGTTCCAACTTTTGAACTAGTCTCGGTCCTAGGTCTTTCTAGAAAAATAGAGCTGCAGAGTAAGAAAGCATTTTGAAAGTATGCAGTTATTAGTTACCTATGTGGATGAAGCACCAATCCAGACTCAGAGCACTTTGAGGTTTAAAAGAGAGCAATCCTACTGGGAAAGATTATTTGCAAAATATATCATATTCATCTGCTGAGTACAAAAGCAGAGTACAAAATCATAGAGTGCAGTTACAAAAGCAGCATATTGCTAAGCCTCTTGTAGGTAGGCCGCAGGCAGACTACATGCCACATATCTGCAAATGGAGAGAGCTGAGCCTAATGGCTACTTGTTTGCTTCTGCAAAGCACACACACACTCTGAAGAAGCAGGAAGTGGGCAGAAGCCCACCTTAAATGAAAGAATCCCCAGAACATGTGCTCAGAGTTTTTCTTTTGTAACCTCACCTGTGACCACTTAAAGCACTAGTGAGTACACAGGTCCAGCTCAGCTGCTTATAGATTAACAACAGCACTTCAAGGCTGACTTCACCAAATTACTTGCTGATTGCAATTCCAACAGATGGCCACTCCCAGTCTCTCTCCTGATCAAGCTGCCTATATACCCTTCTGTGATATAAACAGCACATTCTGAAAACAGACTAAACAACTTCTGGGATCATTTATATTTGAGGATTCATCCTCCTGCAAAAGGATCTCTATTCTCTCCCTTTCAGTTTTTTGTTTTTTTTAAATGTATGGGTTCTAGAATATAAACAGTCTCCAGACAAACTTGGGCATTGTTCTCCTGTTCATCCCTCATTTCTGGCAGATTGGCTCATCTATCCATGGTTCAGTTGAAAAACAAGACACATGGCAGATTCTGGAATTTGAGCCAAACATACTTCTGACAAGGGATGAAAGTTGACCTGTAAAATTGCAAAATAAAAGCTGTTTGGAAAATCTTTCTGCCCACACATGTCATAAAGTGAGTGACATGATTTCAAACTCAGAATGTATTCCTGGTTGACAGGATGTTGGTTAAAATTGTTCAGACAATGGTAGCAGAACTGCAAGATCCAGAAGGAAAAAACAACTTTCTAGTAAATCTTTGTTGTTGTGTTTTTTAAAAAACCGCGCTTCTGACAGTTCACAGATTTGAGAAACTAATTTTGCTTGAGTGGAACGTTCTTCTTATATTATCAACATTAAAAAACAGACCAGCACTGTCTTCCTGAAAACAGCATTCTTCAACACAAGAGTTGGTTGGAGTTGGTAATGAGTTGAAGGAAAACAAAGAAGCCAAAACTTAATCCTGACAAAACAAAGGATTTCTGGGTAAATTGGATGGAGTTTTATCCCCCTTAAAAACTCAGGTTGCAGATTGAGAGTACTACTCATCAGAATCCCCAGGTAGTTCTGCCATTATTTTATTCTGTTGCCTGTTAGGGTGTTGATCTAGCCTGGCCTTTTAGGCCTGATGCTTTTCCTTGACACCCCAAGGTCAATTTCCTGCCACTATGTTTTATGCCTCCTTAACCCCCCTCACATTCCTTCCCCTCCCTTTTAGTGTCCTGTAGTTCCCAGACCTTCCTGTTCCTTGATGGCCAAATGAGTATCTCTATGTTTCTCCTTTGAACTTTGCCTGGTTCAAGTTCCCAAGAGAGGGGGAAGAGCCTTTATGTTGTTTACCCTATGTTTTGTAAGTCAGTCCTGACTGTGCCTTCAACATGTTTGCATTTTCTTAATAAAGAAACATTAATTCACAAGTTTACTTTTTTAGAAATCAAAGTCTCTCACAGTTAGTCAGGACTCCTCAAGAGTGCTTCCCCATTTTCTACATGCAGACGGAGGATAAAACCTCAGAACCTACAATAATGTCTGATGCTGCTATGAAGTGTGAGGCAGCTGCTTCCACTCAGGTCCCTGAGTAACAAAAGAAAAAGAGAAAAGAGAAGCATGCTGTGCCATGGTTATCAGGAATGGCACAGGTGTCAAGCACACCGTTCCTAGTGTGGGCTGTGGATGACCCAGTACATCACAGAGTGTCACAGTACCTGGGCCCTGACCTGATATGATGAGGACCCAGAACACTGGTCATCTGCGGGGGTGAGGAACCACCAAGACATTGAGACAATGTTGAGTTGAGAGGTACAGGTCCTCCAGGAGAAGCTGGATACTTCCACTGAACTCCTAGCCACCATTCCTTGGAGAGCTCTAACAAGGAGTCCTCTGAAAGCAAATCTGACTCCCCAGGTAAAGGCAGTGGGAAGATGACCACAGAAGCAGGGGCCACTATGACACCAGCTAAGGCATCAGGATCAGGCCTGGAGGCCCAGACATCTACAAGAGCCACTACATGCCATATGTAGCAAAGCAGCCTAGGAGCCCCCGGAACAGCCCAGGAGCCCCCGGCTCCCTTATTAGATCAACAGAGGTAAACCCGTAAGCTGTGTGCTATGTTTGATGGTTCTTCTGAAAATCTGGACTTTTTGGTCCAAGTGCATGCCTACATGATCGATTGTGGACACCAATTCATGAATGGGGCAGAGAGACTTTGTCATGTCAGAGCTTTCCTGGAAAAGACTGCAGCCGAATAGTAAGTGAGGCTGTTCGGTATAGAGGCCCCCGAGTTGCTAGACTATGAGTTATTCATACAAGGCCTACGGGATCACTTTGATTACCCACTGAAGGCTGATGTGGACAGGGAATGGATCTGGAGTCTGCAGCACGGAACCAAGACTGTCTCCCGGTACGCCAAAGAATATCGCTGCCTCACTGCTAAAGTGCACAAATAAAACAAATAAAACAATGATGGTACAGTTCTTCTGAGATTGCAGCACCCTGTTGGGATGAATCAGAGTGGCTGGGGAAGTCAAGGCCCGCTTCCAGATCATGGAAATGGTGGAGGCTCACTACTGCATAAAGGGTCTGTGCCTGGGATGCAGATGGGATGGGCACTTCCTCACCAAATGCCCTTCCCAGAAGGAAAAGGAAACAGTGTGCAAGCACCAGTGACCCCAAAAGCACCGACTGTGACCCCAACTAAAACTGTATGAGCATTAGTGACCCCTCTGATTAAACCTGTGACTGAACCATCCACCGAAGAATCAGAGGAGGAAGTGGTTCTCTGCAAGCCGTCAGGCAATGGGGCCAACCTGCTGTGAGGCATCCCAGCAGGTCTGTGGTAGGGGCAAATGATCGATAAGTTCCATCCCCCTTGTCCTAGTTCCAGTGACTCTATCAGACCCTAAGACTGGAGTGGGGGGTGAGTGTCCATGGGATGCTGGACTGTGGGTACACACAAATTATTATATACCCAGAAATGATTCAGGCACTGGGGATAAGGTTGGAAATACCTACAACGGCCCATGTGATTTGCCCAAATGGATGGGGGGAGGGTTCTCAAAAGGTGATGTGGCCATGCATTGGACAGCCCCCCTTAACGTGGACATTGAGGAACATGGGGAAAGAATACAACTGGTGGTGGCTCCAGGGGGTGGTTTTCTCTTTTGTGCTGGGTCTGTACTGATTGTGGAAACATCACCATAGTGTAAGGCGGAGAGCCTTGGCCCTAACATTTAATGATCCAAATTGTCAGAACCACTGCTGGGTGGCTGTACCCCACCAAGAAGTCCTGGAATGTTGTGAACATGTGGGGGTAGGCCAGGAAGAGGGGGACACCCTACCCCCAGGAATATTGGGATCTGAAGGATGTGTTCGAGGAGCGTGAGTGTGATAAGTTTCCTCTTCACTGAAAAAATGACTGTGCCATTGTACTGAAACCAGGTTAACTGCTGCCCAAGGCAAAAATTTATTTGATGAGCCCGTGGTAGATGGCAGAATTGTGGGATTTCTTAAACAAGAACTTGGCCTGAGGTTTTATCTGCCCCGCTATGTCTCATATGGCATCACCATTCCTATTTGTGAAAAAGAAGGATGGCTCCTTATGTTTATGCACCAATTATAGGGGTTTGAATGCCATGTCCACCTACAGGTGGTAGGGGTGAGGAGTCTGGCCCCTTCACCTTTGATTTATATAGGACAGTATTTGATTAAAGCAGTCCTAACTTGTGATTTTAAATTTTGGGTATATGTTTTTGTTAATGTAATCTGTTTTTATATTTAAAAAAAAAATTAATGTTGCTAGTTCCATAATAGAAAGAAAGGTGGTTAATAAATATTTAAATAAAGTAAATAATAAATAGTTTTGGGGGGAATAACCAGGTTTTTATAGTTCCTCAACTTTGCAGTTGGACTGTTAAAACTTGTGAATTCTGACAAGATAAAAATCACATTGACAGAACATGATGCATACACTTGTAAGTACATTGGCTTTGAGCAGAAGGTCAAATAAATGCAAAAGGACTTCAGCAGTGGGTGCGATCTTTTGATTTAATGAGCAGGGCCAGTGATCCACAAGCACTTCAGTAGCATGGGAATGAAAAGAGATCAGTGTGTTCCAGAAACGGCAATATAAGGTTGGGTCACTCATACAGCCTTGGATTTATTAATGTTCCCTTCCATCTCTTCTGTCAGTTCAGTTTCCTCCTGGGAGCCTTTGCTTAGGCTAGGAGATGCTAGTAGTGTTGGTATTGTCACATTGTACCATAAGCTATGTTGCTTTGGAGCATTACAGCAGAATATTGTGAAAGGCTGCTGTCTGTAAGCTTCTGGATGATCTGGGCATCTATTCAAAGCATCCATATTGCTTCTCCAAATACCTTTAGCCTCCTCCTCCTGCAGGGAATAAAGTCTCTGAAAGTAAATCTGTCCTGCTTAGCTACAAGAAGTATTTGAAGCTTCTCGGGTGGCAGATGTTGTCATAGTTACACTTCAGCTCTGAGTGATTGAGGTTTGTCACTGAACTTCATGAGTGTCGTGTGGTATTGTGGATGTAAGGAATGCTGGCAGAATGTTTATGAAATGACTGTTGAACATAAACATAATACAACCTTTTGCTTCTTATTATTACTGTTTGTTTAACACATGTACTACAATTATTGTAAAGAAGTAAATGGGATTGCTAATTACAGGAAAGCAGCTGAAAATACAGGTTCCCTCATTTCCCAGGACTCACAAAACAGTTTTTGGCAGATTTCTTAAAAATTCTCTCACTAATTCAGTCTTCATACCTGTACCTCAATTGTTTCCATACATTAGCATTCTACATGCTTTTTCTGCTCATTCTCCACTGATATTTTCAGAGAAACAAATAGGTTTCTAGGTTGCCCCCTGGCCACCAGCAGGGGATGGGGGGGGGGGGGTTAGGTTGGCCAGATCCAAGTTGGGAAACTCCTGGAGTTTGAAGGATGAAATCTGGGGGAGCTGATCTCTGTAGCATGAAGATATAATATAATTCTTTGAGATCCCCAGGTCCCACTGGGAAGCTGGCATCCATGTTACCAGAAATGGATCCCTCAAACGGAACTATGGGGAATCTATTTATTGAATATATTATCAAGAAGACAGGTAACTGCAGTATCTTTTTACCAATATTTATGTGGTCATTTTCTTAGGTAGAAACCCTTTTAAATAAAAATGACAACAAATTTGCACTCAGGGAGATTTACTTCAGGAAAATATTGGGGTCATTCAAAACCGCCTCAAAAGCAAAACATACACATTCCTAAGAAATGCAATAGAGAAAAATGGGAGATTCAGAGTAGGGTCTGGTAATATTTACCTAATCCAGAAGAGTTGAGGATTGTAGGGGACTGTCACATGACCAGTAGTGTGGTGGAACACAACAAAATGGGGCATCAATGGGTAAATCCAAGCTGCTTTTTAATAAAGTTTTAGAATGTGATATTTGTGTTTTGTATAATACTTTATGCCCCTTTTATACATTGTATACTAAAAGCAGCTGTCTGCTTTGAAATTTGAAAATTTCTGACTGGCATTTTATTCCCTAGATATTGTTGTCTGATGTTTGAAAGGGTGAACGTTTAAGAAAAGAAAGATTAGTCTCTGTGAGGGTCTTATTTGACTCCACTGAAGTGATGTCAGACTTGAAAAGGAGTAGAGGTATGCTGATATCCTCTGCTAAGCTGATGCCTTACTGTAAGGCTCAGGTTGTCTGATATTCTCTTGCCTGCAGTATCTTGTCAAAAGATTATTCCAGGTTTGAAATTATCCACAGAAGGCTGTGAGAAAACATGACTGGAAATGACAGTTAATTTTTCGTTTGTGAGACACCAGGAAATAGTGACGGAATAAAAATGTGAGGGAAACATGAAAAATCCTCTACATTATAAATCAACCAAGAAGGGCTGGTTAAAAATTCACACACATCGAATGAAAATAGTTGTTTTGATCAAGGATGTAGAGACTATTGTCACAGTTCTATCCTAGCCATAGGCTTTCAGAAAGCCAAAGAAATACTTAATCAACAGATTCGGGGCCTGGTCCTTGAGTTTAGCAGGGCCTGGCTGTAGAGGCAACCTACAGTGATGTACCTCTCCAACCTCTCTTTGTCAGCAGAGTATCTAATAGTACTAGCAGTCCCTAAATACCATGCTTCAATGCCCTGTCCTCAGCATTTTTTGAAGGCAGATGCCTCTTATTCCTCATTCACGGTGGGTGTGTCTCTGTCAAACGGGAAAGTTTGAGACTGTAGAGTATGTACCATTGCACTGCTCCTACTATAGTGACTTTTGCTCACTATATTTCACACCAGTGTTAGTAAACTCCCCAGGAAGATCAGAGCAATTGTATACCTCCCTGCTTCTCTCTGATCTTTCATCAGAAATAACTCACAGTGTCACACAATTTCGTATGCAGATGGCTGGATTATACATTTATTTATATAAACATTTGCTTTACATTTATTTGCTGATCTTAGTACTGTATGTGGCAAGGTTTTAAGATGAGACTGTGGACAGTTCCACAGAACCTGCAAAACAGCTGTTCTGCCAGGCCTACGGTTGAGGTCTAAAATGGGGTCAAAATCCTGGCTTCTCTGTTCAAAACACTAGCCAAATTGGCACCAGAATCTGAAACCTAAACTCATATCAATCCTCCCACTATAAGAAGGAGGCAGTTTGGAACTTGTTTGATTTCTATTATGGGATTTAATGTTTAATTATTTCAAAGTATTATTTTATTGTTTAAAATATTTTGTTCCCCACCCTGAGCCCCCAGTGAAGGGTGGGCTATAAATAATGATGATGATGACTATGATAATCTGACTTTATACTGAAATAAACTGAATGTGAATATCCTACCCACAGCCTGGTATATTTATGTTTTCTCAGAATAACAGAAGACAATTCCCTGTATTTCCCTAAGAAGTAGTTGAATAATTAGGAAAGAAACAAATTGGCAGGATGAACAAAATACATTTTAAAGATGGGCTGCAGAAAGGTTCATGTTATATTAAACTGGCCTGTTGAGAAAGAAAAGAAAATTAAATTTCTCATTTCATCCCAGTGACTCATTTATTGCTAAATTTGTTAGCCTACAAAGGCAAATGCCAGATGCCTGAGATATCTCTTCCAATTGTTATATCATTACCAGCTTAATTTACAAGGTTAACTATACCAGCACTGACATCTGAGTTTGTGATGCTGCTAAGACCTCAGCACAGTTGATTAGATACAGTAGCAGGCAAGGGCCATAAAGTAATGCAGAATCATCTCATAAATGACTCTGCTGAGTTTCATGCCTCTATTTCCATAATATAACAGGACTGCTCATTCATATTTTTAATGTTTTGGATGTAGTCTTTTACTAAGCTTAATTGTTCTTCTATAAAGTTATAACAGTCACTGGAAGATTGCATGCTTTTTCAAAAGCTTATTGTATTCTTTCTAGCTGGAAATAATAATCTCCCTAACACATAGTGTTTGGTTACTTATATCCTGGGCCCTGAAAACACAGAGACATATGTACATGCACTACCCTACCAAGACCTTGATTTGCCCTGTCTTTAAACACTTTGTAGCAAAAACAGCTGCTCCTTTAGCCAAAGTAACAGATTTCATTACATAGTTTCCTTTTAAAGAATTTGAACTTACATAGTTTGTTTTTAGAATGCAAAAAACCCTACTCTTTAAAAAAAAGTACATAGTGATACTTTTTATCCTTTTGAGGAAAGTATGGCTACACACATCCTGTTCAGCAAGGAAGGCATGAGTATGGCCCCAACAGCTCTTCCCTTTATAAAGTTAGACAGAGGCAATTCATTTTTACAATCTAAAACAAGGTTCCCCAATGTGGTGGCCGCAAACATCTTACCTGGTGAGCACCAAGTGTTTTGTTAATGTAGGCAGGGCTAGTTAGGGTTTTTGCCCAGCAGAATTTGTGATTGGCTGTGCAGATACAAAGGCATTCTGTTAAACAGAGCTTCTGCCAGAAATGTTAAAAGAACTTCTGTGATGATTATATATGACCTGTTTTCTGACATTTTTGTGATTGGCTCCACCTCCTCTGGCACCCAATTTGTGACTGGGTCCATCTCATGCAGCAGTCAGCATATGATTGTGCCCACCACTTGGTGTGAGAATTCCCAGGATGCCTACAAGCTCAAAAAGGTTGAAGACTCCTGATCTAAAGCCATGTTCTATTTGTTGATTTTGTCTCTATTCACATGTGTCTGTGCTATAAATGATTATATCATTTAGTATAGCTTCGGTCATCAGGTTTTTATTCCATGTTTGCTGAAAGATCTCCCAAGTGGTTTCCCAGCTGGAAATTTTCCTTGTGTTCAGAGGCAAGCCCACATTGTATGAGCCCAGGCAATTGTTAGGTCTATATAATTTTATAAAGGTTCACAATCTAATCTGTGTTTCTCATAGATCAACTGTCTTCTCATAGATCAACTGTCTTGGGGGAGGGGGAGGATCGGGAAGACGGAGAATTCAAAATATGAGTTTTCAATTTAAATTTTATGTAGGGGGGAACAGCTGTTATGTTGGTTTCTCATTGCAAAAGTCAGTGTATTAGTTTCTAAATGTGATGCAGCTGAACATGATATAAAAACTCCAGATTGAGCAGTCAGTTTAATGAAACATTGTATTTAGATATCACTTTCAGCAAGTAGATTTTTATTGTTCTCATCTCATTCATACTAACAACAGCCTGAATATGATACAACTGAGCTTCCCCCTGCCTTATTCTAATTGCTCATCAATTTCCTTAGTGCCTAGCTACCATCTTAAAAAAAAAAGAAAAAGAGCAATAGTTGTAACTAGCTTGTCTCTCTGAACTCTCTGCATTATCATTATTCCCCATCACCAGCCCACCTGGGTGCTCTCTTGTGCAGCTCTCTATAATGGGATATTTTCTCAGCTTCTCTCCTGAGACATTGTTATATTTCACTCAGAAGGGAAAGAAAAACCACACTTTTTGAATCAATAGCATTGTAACAAGGATTGCTGTAAAAAGACTTGCAGTTTTTCTGCATTGGCTCCCTCTGTATGGCTAGCATAAAGGGAGATATGAGTGATATTTCGGGAGTCTCGGAGGAACTGCCCTGCTGGTAAGCAGACAGATAATAGAGTGTCTTCTAGCACTGTGAGGAAGAACCTGAGAATAAGCAGCCAAATTAAGATGTGTACTTACTGGTCACTGACAATGCACATTATCAGATAACAGGCGGTGTCTGAACTGAAGTAGTGCAGGCAGATGTTTCAATGAGTCAGGCTGTCCCTTTTCCACGAATGAAAATATCAGCCTTTTACTCCCTGCCCCCCAGGGGCACAAAAATAGTTTCTTCCTGTCCTTTATTATATTTGTGCATTACTATTAGTAACTGGCAATTTGTTCATGAAAGCAGGAAGTGTGTTTGAAATAACTGTCCTGTAAAAAACATTTTGAGCAAATCAAGAAACATGGGATAATGGAAAGGAAATAAGTCAAACTATTTAAAATACTTGTCAGCTGGTTTCAGCCGGGGCCCTTCCTGCTTTTATAGCTTAATTTTGATTATAACTGAACTGAAGCTGGTAACTCTTTGGGCAGTTCTGCACATGAAAAAAAAAAAAAGTGTTACGCCAGTAAAGTGGTGTAACACTAAAGAATAATGTGCCTCCAGCCATTCCTCACCTTCTGGCTCTATTGCTTTCTGTCTGCCGCCTTCTCCCGCTTCTTAGCACTCTGCATGCCTGCTTGAAATGGCAGAAGAAAGCAATGCACTTTACACATGACTCTCCCCTGCCTGTCAATCAAGCCATGCAGCCAATCACCTTTCTCCATGTTTTAAAGGGCTCGCGATGACAGCTAATTGTTTAAAAAGTAAAACTTCTCTATTGAAACTCCTGTATATCTAATCATAGATGCATAGTGCTTTTTATACTGCCACCCATTATGGAATCACAAGCCTTGAGCCTTTTAAAAATTAATCTTTGTGTTTTAACTGGGCGGGGGATTTCTTTTGCTTTGCCTGTATGATTTAATGCCTACTCATTGCTCCAGGCAGTTTGCTTTTAAAAAAAAACATCCCTGGGAGAAGGGAGAGGGAGGCGGGTGCGAGGGCGGGAATTGGAGATGGAGATAGCGCTGCTTTGGCTCCACATATTTCCTTGCTCTCCTCTAGCTTGCACTTTTTAGTTGGAGGAATCCACTTTATGCGATTCTCCAGCTAGCGCTTTAAAATGGAGGATATAGCTACCGGTTTGCTGCTTGGAAACTGGATGTTGGTCATGTTGTGTGAAATGCCAAAAATATGGTGTCTACATAAGGAGAGTATTTCACTATATTCATCAGGTGTGGAATGGCTCTTTAATTTGCATCCTTTTTTTGCACTCTGTACATTTCTTTTTTCTCCAATTTTTCTCCTCCAAATCACAGAGTAGATCTCTACATCCTAATGAGAAAAAACAGTTTGCTAAACCAGATTTCTTTTTGTGCCACAGTTTGCTCTCTGTTTATTGGTCAGTTTCAGGTAGGGGGTGCCTGTGGAAATTGTAAGGAGAAATTATTAAAGCTTCTTTCACTTTGTGTGATGCTGTTTCTTGCCACCCTATCAAGAGATGAGAGGACCAAGGTTGAGGGAAGGAGGTTGCCTGCCAAAACAAGCAATCTGGCTACCCTACCTGGAACACTGTTTGCTCAACCATCTTAGGTTCTATAACAGGCCACCCTAATAACGACTGTTCTCAGCATACATCAGAAAACAGAAAACTTGAGTCACATAAATAGCTTTCTTAATAGAAGGTTTTCCTGCCTTCATCTTGTAAAAGCTCCAGTATTGCTTAATCATTTACATTTTTTATAGCGTGCTCCCCCTTAAGTCTGCGAGAATTGTAGTTCAGCATTAGACAAGCCTTTCTTATGGATAGACAAGCCTTTCTTGTGGATCTACTCCAGTTGCTTCCCTCCATCTTCCTCCCAACATGTGCATCACCTAAGATGGAGTGTGTTTAAGAAATGTTCTGAAGAGCTGCTGTCTGCCCTTTCCCTCCCCTTTCTCTCCCATCTGGTCAATTTCTTCTTTTTTAATTAGGGGAACTCAGTACAGATGGATTCCTGGATTTTTTAAAATTAAATAATTAAATTAAAGAAACAATTCTAACATTGCTGATTAAAAAAAAAAATCAAAGAAACCTTCATATGCTGTTTATCAACTTCTGACTTCAACCCAGGCATTATAGCTCAATTAGAAAGATGCCAGCCTGAACATCAAACCTACCTGTGAGTATTAATCCCCAACAAAGAATTTGCCATGCCAATTCAGTTTACATATTTTTGCTTTTGGAAACATAATAAAACCATTTTCCAAACATGAGCTTTTCAAAAGAAAGAAAAAAGTAAATGTGCGTCTTGAATAAAACTTTGTAGGTCTTAGAAATGCCACTGGACTTGAAGTTCCTTTTGTAGTTAATCAAGTAGTTCCAACCTGAAAAAATTAAAAGAGAAAATTCCTTCCCCTGGTCATTAAAGTAACCATTGGGGGAAGGAATTGAGTTAAGTAATGTGCAGTGAAGGCTGTAGTCTTTTTGAGTTTCATTTTGTCTTTCCTGCTTCAGTTGTCTCAAAATGGAAGGGGGTTCAACCTCTCTTTTTCCTCAGTGGAAGAAGGATTTGTTGCTCACAGTTGTACGAAGTAATTGAGATGTTCACATCCAGTAGCTAGTACAATTAATCTCCCTGTCTCAGTTTAGGTCCAACACCTTCATGTTGCTCTCTGCTGCAAAGGTACTCCCTGGTGACAAACAAAAGCATGTATGTGCTAACCCTTTTCTGAGATGGCTTCAGGGGAAAAAAAGAAGATTGTTCTGCTGCTCCATTTTTCCTCTTTTTGTAAAGTTTGATCTCCACAAATCACGTGCACGAATCATGTATTTTTCCAGACTGGGAACTAGACTTCCAGAATCCTGTTGATCTTGATAAATTACAGCCAAAGGGTATGTTATTTCCTATACCCCTATTCTTCCCTTAAAATTATAGGGTACTAGGATGATGAGGCAACAACAATAGGAAACATCTTTCTCTGGAGGCCTTCCTTAATATGTAGAACATTTATACTGGGCACAATGTATACACCTAAACCTGATTCCTGGAACATGTATATTATTACATTCCCCAGGCTTCCTAGCACCTGCAACCTTATCACCTGGCATTCCAGACACAGGATGAGGAAGGCAGAGTATTTAAGAGAACAAGCATGTCACAGCACCTGAGCTCTACCACAAAGTAAGTTTAAGATAGGGACAGGAGGTGGCAGTGCAGGGATCAGTTCTTTCCCAGCTCAGCTTACCACTCAAGGGGGAGAAGGGTTTTCAGGGCTTGTAGCTTTTTTTCCAAATCTGGTGATTATGAATTGTCACTAGCAGAATCAGAACCTTCGAGCCAGTTAAAGTATCATTTAGCAGCCAACAAATTATTAACTTTAACCACATGAACTATAAAGCAGCATTTTTCAAGTGTGACAGACCAATGAATCAACAACATTTTCTATCCTAATAATTAAGCTTATTCCAGTGAAAGGCTAAACTAGCTACTGTTCTGTTCTAGTTATTATTGCTAGATTTAAGTAATTGCAGGGTAGGCATGAATGCCCAGCGCCCAGTGAACACGCATACAATTACTTGGCAAAAACAGGGCCACAGAATTATTAAAACAGGTAACATACATCCATGAGCGTCAGCACACCCATGGTGGAGGCGGATCCGTGACCTCTCCTTCCCTGCTGCCGTCAGCAGACTGCAGCCCCAAGGGGAAGGGGAGGAAAACCCCATAGCGGGCCCACCCGCGGGGGCTGGACGACCATTCGTCCAGCCTCCTAACCATCAGGCCTGCTATCCCATGGGAAGGCAATACTGACCGGGCCCCACGAGCGTCAACCTCAATTGGAGCTTTCCCAGTTGCCTCACCATAGGTAGAGGCTGGCCTCCCGCTGTGAAGCCGCCCTGCATGCCATGGCAGCCCCCTTAAGGGCCCCCCCCAAAATGGGCCTCAACCTGGCTCCCATGTGCAGGTTGTGGCACTCAGATCCGCCCAATAGAAATACCGCCACAGAGCAAGGGGCCGTGACCACTGCCCCAGCTCCCGCCAACGCTCATGGCGAAATGCTGCCCTGACGTCTCCCAGCCAAAGATTGTTGCCTCAGTCGGAGAGATGCACACCATCACGACGAAAAAGAGGGTCCAAATAAAAAGACGATATCAGGATGCGGCACCACCGAACAATGCCGAGAAACACAAGATCTCCTGACTGTGCGACAAACCTTCCGGCGAGCCACATCTACCTTGTGAGGTCTCCGTGCGCCCCACCATGAGAGGCGCACTAAGAGGTCGCACCACAAAACGAATGTTCCCAGGCAGAGTTGTTGAATGATGAGTAGGTCCCTCATGATGGCAATGGCCAGCTCCAAGCCCAATGCTGCTGGTAGATCATTTCCTCCCAGTTGGATGATAATGATTCCCGGAGGGGCCTGAGCCTTTAGCAAATTACGGATAACGGGAAGGAGGTCAGGCCAGCACAAGCCGCGAAATCTGTGCCAAGAGATGTCGAAGTGCCGATCCAGGCCCAGGTGTGTGCCCCATCCCGAACGTCTGGCGTATCTGGCAGCCCAGTGGACGATGCTATGACCCACGATCCAGACACGCCTCCTCTCGGCACCTACCCAGAAGAAGAGTCAAGGCAGAGATGATACAGCTTGAATGTATGGCGGAGGACCGCCACCGGCCGAGAGCTTTGATGCCATCGGCCCCGACCCCATCTAGTGCTGCCTGGCTAGCGGCCCCGATCCGGAATGAGTGGGAGCTGAATCCCGTGGTGGACATGCCCAGGGCTCTAATGCACATGTGCAGGACTGCTGAAAACTGTAAACGGGATAGAGCCGTGCCGTCCCGGTGAATGAAGGAAGTCCCCGGGAGCCCCGGGCGAACAGCCAAGTATTCCAAACCCCCTTTGACGGGACAAAGAGGGTCCTGCCCCCTGGAAGGAAGGACCACTAAAACTTCCACACCCTTCTGATCTGTCTTGGATCTACGTAAGCGCATCTGCACCTGACCATCGAGCACCTGAATGTCCTCCATCATGAGGGCACAAGCCCGCCCCCCAGTGCGAGTAGCCGCGATCAACTCGCTGACCATAAAAGCCCCAAAGTAAGCCACCAGGAATACTGCCCGGAACAGCAAAGCCTCATAAGCTGAAGTACACTCCGTGGACAGTTGCGCAACCAGTTTCCCCAGCAGAACCCCAGAGATAGGCCGACGGGCATCCCGGGCCCCTGGAGTCAGTCGCCTCCACCCTTCCAGCGTCTTGCAGATCACGAACAACGAACGTGGATCCCACCATCCCTGCAACCTGCAAAAGAATGCTAGACCAGAGAAATGAACGTTCAGCGTCTTGGCAGACCGTCCCTGCTCCTGCAGGTGCGCCAAATAGCGCAGCACGGACTACTCTGTGGCCGGGAATGCTGGAACACTTTGCCACTCCAAGTGGCATGCCTGATAACCTGCTACCGCTGCATAGTAGGCCCGGCATGTCGAAGGCACTAGAGACGCCTGCATCCCTTCGTGAACTAGAAGGTGCCAAGGCTCCACAGGTATGTGGGGAAGTCCTCCGGTGTCAGCCTCGCCCCTGGGGCAAGACGTTTGAAGCGCTGCATTTGAAGATGGGACAATGCATCCGCCATGTTATTCTTCATCCCAGGCACGTGTTTGGCAGTAAAAGAAATGTTATTCTTAGTATCATAGAATCATAGAGTTGGAAGGGGCCATACAGGCCATCTAGTCCAACCCCCTGATCAACGCAGGATCAGCCCTAAGCATCCTAAAGCATCCAGCTAAAAAAAAAGTGTGTATCCAACCTTTGCTTGAAGATTGCCAGTGAGGGGGAGCTCACCACCTCCTTAGGCAGCCTATTCCACTGCTGAACTACTCTGACTGTGAAAAATGTTTTCCTGATATCTAGCCTATATCGTTGTACTTGAAGTTTAAACCCATTACTGCGTGTCCTCTCCACTGCAGCCAACGGAAACAGCATCCTGCCCTCCTCCAAGTGACAACCTTTCAAATACTTAAAGAGGGCTATCATGTCCCCTCTCAACCTCCTTTTCTCAAGGCTGAACATTCCCAAGTCCCTCAACCTATCTTCATAGGGCTTGGTCCCTTGGCCCCAGATCATCTTTGTCACTCTCCTCTGTACCCTTTCAATTTTATCTACGTCCTTCTTGAAGTGAGGCCTCCAGAACTGCACACAGTACTCCAGGTGTGGTCTGACCAGTGTCGTATACAATGGGACTATGGCATCTTGTGATTTTGATGTGATGCCCCTGTTGATACAGCCCAAAATGGCATTTGCCTTTTTTACTGCTGCATCACACTGCCTGCTCATGTTTAGTTTACAATCCACAAGTACCCCAAGGTCTCGTTCACACACAGTGTTACCTAGAAGCGTATCCCCCATCCAGTAGGCATGCTTTTCATTTTTCTGACCCAGATGCAGAACTTTACACTTAACTTTATTAAATTGCATCTTGTTCTCATTTGCCCATTTTTCCATTGTGTTCAGATCTCGTTGAACTCTGTCTCTATCTTCCGGAGTATTTGCCAGTCCTCCCAATTTGGTGTCATCTGCAAACTTGATGAGTAGTCCCTCCACCCCCTCATCTAGATCATTAATAAATATGTTAAAAAGTATCGGGCGGAGCACTGAGCCCTGAGGTACCCCGCTACTCACCTCTCTCCAGTCTGATGAAACACCATTGACAACAACTCTTTGAGTGCGGTTCTCTAACCAATTCCCTATCCAACGAACTATCTGAAAATCCAGATTGCAGTTCTTCAACTTATCCATCAGAACATCATGGGGAACCTTGTCAAAAGCTTTACTAAAATCCAAGTAGATGACATCAACCGAATTTCCCCGATCCAGCAAACCTGTTACTTGGTCAAAAAAGGAAACCAGGTTGGTCTGGCAGGACCTGTTGGAGACAAATCCATGCTGACTTCCTTGGATCACCAAATTGTCCTCCAGATCGCTCCCTTTAATATCTGCTCCATTATCTTCCCCACAACAGAGGTCAGACTCACTGGTCTGTAGTTTCCCGGGTCATCCTTCCTCCCTTTTTTGAAGATCGGAATAATGTTTGATCTCTTCCAGTCCTCCAGGACATCTCCAGTCCTTAAAGAGGTTCCGAAGATGATGGACAAGGGCTGTGCAAGTTCTCTGGAAAGTTCTTTGAGTACTCTCGGGTGCATTTCATCCAGACCAGGGGATTTGAACTCATCCAGTGCAGCTAATTGCCTCTCAACAACCTCTCTATCCATGTTAACCTGCCACCCAGACACTATCCTTTGGCTACGGCCATCTCTAGATGTGCCTAAACACTTTGACCTGTGGGAAAAAACAGATGTAAAATAGGCACTAAGCCTTTCTGCTTTCTCTGCATCCTCCGTTAGAGTTTGTCCATCTGCACCCAACAGTGGGCCTATTGCCTCATTTACTTTACGTTTGCTCCTCACATAACTGAAAAATCTTTTCTTGTTACAATGGGCTTCCCTGGCCAATCTTAGCTCACTCTCAGCTTTGGCCTTTCTGATGATTGATCTACAGTGCCTAGTAAACTGTAGGTACTCTTCTTTAGAGCTCTGTCCTTCCCTCCATTTCCTGAACATTTTCCTTTTCTTTCTTAGTTCCTCTTGAAGTTCTCTGTTCATCCAAATAGGCTTCTTAGAGCTCCTGCAGTGTTTTTGTCTTTCTGGGATAATCTTTGATTGAGCATGCAATAGCTCTTGTTTGAGTAGTGCCCACCCTTCACATGCTCCCTTCCTTTCCAGCATTCTCGTCCATGGTATGATGCTCATCATGTCTCTGAGTTTATTAAAGTTTGCCCTACGAAAATCCAACATCTGCGTCTGGCTACAAGCAAGTCAAGACCAGACGGCGCACCAAACGCATAACCCGTTCAGAGCGGTAAGATTGCCGGTTAACAACCCGAACGACCGCTTGATTATCGCACCAGAAGGTGACCCTACGGTTCCTGAACTCCTACCTCCACAAAACCACTGCAACAAGAATGGGAAAAAGCTCCAGGAAGGTAAGGTCCCTAAGGAGGCCCCCTTCCCTCCAGCTGGTAGGCCAGCATTGTGCACACCACCGATTATCGAAGAACACCCCAAAACCCAGGCTCCCTGAAGCGTCTGACTGCACCTGAAAATCATGTTCCAGGAGCAATGGGGACTGCCAAATCGCCACCCCGTTGAAGGTATTCAATAAGGAGAGCCAAACCGCTATGTCGGCTTTGATTGGCTCAGTCAGGCGGATGTGGTGGTGGGGTGAAGGGATCCCTGCCGTGGCTCGTGCCAGCCGTCTACAAAACCAGCATCAGAGTATAATTTGTCATTATTTCTAGAAAGTAGAATACACAAAATATGTTTGTTTGTATGATTTTATTAAACAATTTCTAGTTGGTAATTAGAGCCTCTTGTGGCGCAGAGTGGTAAGGCAGCCATCTGAAAGCTTTGCCCATAAGGCTGGGAGTTCAATCCCAGCAGCCGGCTCAAGGTTGACTCAGCCTTCCATCCTTCCGAGGTCGGTAAAATGAGTACCCAGCTTGCTGGGGGGTAAACGGTCATGACTGGGGAAGGCACTGGCAAACCACCCCGTATTGAGTCTGCCATGAAAACGCTAGAGGGCGTCACCCCAAGGGTCAGACATGACTCGGTGCTTGCACAGGGGATACCTTTACCTTTTACCTTTTAGTTGGTAATTCTGATATTATTACATTGTAGTTAAGCCACTGATAAAAACTATGAAAATGTGTTTTTTAACCAGTTCACATTTTGGCCTTATGTATTTTTTTTTTATAATAATTTTATTGTTTATTATTATATAAAGCATTTACAGAGAAGTTGTAAAGAAAAAGCGACCAGTTGATATGGTTTGCCATCTCTTTTAACATAGATATTTAGTTCCCATCACATATTATTCCTAATCTAGAAGTTTTTACCATTTTTCTTAGCCAAGTGATTGTTAATACATATGAGAGTATGATCTGTTATAGGAATACATTCTGTTATTATCTTAAATGATATTAGGTCAGTCTCCTTCATAAATTGGCCCTGACCCAAGAATTACTACTGTCGTCTTGTTAATGCCTATAAAATATGGTTTGTCATCCTCTTTTAGCATACATATGAACATACATATTCAATTCCCATCGCATATTAATCCTGATCTAGGAGTTATTACCATCTTTCTTAACAAAGTAGTTGTTGATACATAGGAGGGTATAATCTATTATAAGGATATATTCTATTATTGTCTTAAATGATATAAAGTCAGTTCCCTTCATATATTGGACCTGTCCTAAAGGTTACTACTGCTATTTTTCCCACAGGAAGCCAGGAGAATACTCCATTGTTCAGCTCATCTTTCAGGTGGTCGCAGAAAATGAAATTGTGTTTTTTTCCATAGTAGAGTATTTCTGATTGTCCTTCTGTCAGGGCCAAAGAAATCTCTTACTTGATTCTTGCTTGTAATCGCCTTTGAGGGGGCTCTGAATCCTTTGTCAATCTGGATCTCTTCCTCTGGTCGCACAGAAATATCTCCTGATAGCTTCCTAGTTGCTGTCGCTTTTGAATAGACTCTTTTTATTTTGCTGATCCAAGTAATTTCCTGCTCTGAATAGACTTCCAGGTTTTCGGTACTTTCCTTCCGTGAATCTGTTTTCCCAGGTTCTTTAAAGGTACTTTGGGTTTTTACATCTCTGGCACTCTCTCCCTCCAGTTGATTAACTTCCAGACATTGAAGTTTCACTTGATTTACTGTTAGCTGAGCTACGTCATCAGCTGGTCTCTCCGGACCTTGGGCTCCATCCAAAAGCTCCCCCTTAGTCCCACGAATTTCCTTTTCCAGCTTATTGACTGCTTTCAGTATCTCTGAGTTTCCTTTGCATAACAAATGGAAAAGCTGTGCCTTAGTTAATTCTTCCATAGTTCTAGGCAGTCACAAACTATAAACAGAAAGTCTCGTGAGGTCTCGCGGGAGCACGAGCGATCCCAAATTATCAGTTTGTCGATCTCCGTATCAAGTCAAATTCCCCCACTGAACTTTCACCAATAAATTTTCAAAGCACTCTCTTTGTTTGGTTAATGGGTATAATTAGCTGGGAGTCTCTCACTCGGCGAAAGAAGGAATTCGCTTGTGAATTGGTTGAGGGGGGGGAGGGAAGAGCTTGTGGGAGAAGAGAGAGAAAAGCCAGAAAGCTTTCAATTCTTACTGTTGCAGATTCCAGCTTCTGTCAGCTTCTGCTCCTGTCGATCTGGTAAATGATGGTCTGGGAAGAATGTAAGGTCTGCTGGTCGTTTCAAGCTTGTAAAGTTGTTTGCGACAAAGACGCCATCGTGACCTTGAGCACAAGCCGCTATTAATCCAGGGAGGTCTTCCTATCTCCCCACGGATCTGTAGGACCCTCAGGATGCCGTTCCCGGTTCCTGGGGCGACCGGTGAGCAGATTTGCGTATCTGCTCAGGTCAGCCAGGTGCAGAAGCTCCTGACCCTCGGCATGGCTTAATTGCTGAACAGAAGTCCAGCTTTTTTTATGGCGCCATCTTCAGTTCCTTGGCCTTATGTATTGATCTGAATTGAAGACCATTCTTCTTCTCCACTGCCACTACTACTGACAGGTCATTTTTTCTTTGTATTATATAAGCATGATGGTAGCAGAACAAGGCTGGGAGGCAATGGGCTTCTATGATGGACAGAAGGCTGTCCTGCTCCTTACGGGGAAAACAACCACTCACATGAGCCTATGGGAGTGATGCTCCAGCATCGAGTCACTTTTCAGAAAGGAAATGGAATGCTGGAGAGAAGCATAGCAGGAGTTTAGTTCAGTGCTGCCTCCTGGATCATTGAGGGAATTTCCACACATCAGCTAAAATAGTGTCACGCCTGCAAAGCAAGAAATACTAGTGCACCTCCTCACATTCTTTCTTATCTCACCTTTGTCTGCCATCTTTTCATGCGTCTTACCCTATCTCATCTGCTGCTGGAAAAGACGAAAGAGAGCAATACTCCTTATATGCGTCGTGCTTCTGCCTGTCAATCAATCCAGGCAACCAATCCCCTTCCTCCATATTTTGAAGTAGCTTAAAGGACCCATGATGCCCGCTAATTTTTAAAATTTAAACTTATCCATTGCAATGCCTATGCATGGAAACATAGATGCATAGTGCTTCTGAATGTCAATTTCAATAGCCATGCTTTGTGCCACAAACAAATATTTATTTGCCTTTATTCACTACTCAGGGGCCCCCTGCTGCCTTCTCCCCCCCCCCACTGCATCTGTCTCCTTTTGTGGTCTTTTATTTCTGGCATCGCCTACACGTATGTCTGCCTATTCGTTGCTCCAGGCACATCACCATTTAAAAAAAGAAATTCCCATCCCCGGGAGAGGGAGGCAGGTATGAAGGTGGGATGATACAGACAACTCTAGTGCATTTTAACCTCCATGCCTTCCTTCTACTTGTTGTCCGCTGTTTGCTCTCTGGTCACTAGCACTTTTTAGGGTGGTGAATCGACTTTAGGCGATTCCCAAAGAAGCACTTTAAAATGTAGGATGTAGCAAGCTGTCAGCTGGCCAGACACTGGGTTTGAGTGATGTCATGTGAAAGGGCCGAAAAATAATGCCTACATTCAACTGGCATGCTACATATAATGGGTGTGGAAATCCCCTGACATCTGAGGTCTGGCTCAGGAAAACAGCAGGCAGAGTGAAGAGGAAGCTCTACTTGACTGTGTGGCAGAGTAATTTAGCTCTGCCTCTGAGAGGTTAGAGTTGTTAGCCCTGTCTCTGGTAATGAGCAGAATTTATATAATTTAGTCTGACTCTTGGGAAAGAGCAGGCTGGTGTGGGTGGAATCCTGTGTTGCATGAGAGGATTCAACCTAGTGGCTTGTCAGTAAAATTTATGCCTGAAAACTTAAATTTCCATGCCTCAGCCAGATTTCTCCTTTGTCTATCTGGAGCCCTATGCTGCTTACCTGTTTATTGAAACCAACTTGTAAATAAATAATTATTGTGTGTTGCTCACCACAAAAGTTACCTCCCAGCAGTAAAACCAAAGATACCTTAAGAATACCTGGTAATTGAGGGGAATTGTTACAGTTTGAAACAAACCCGGTTCCCCAAAACATAGGAGACTGTATGTAGGGCTGCCAGCCTCCAAGTAGTGGCTGGTGACCTCCTGTTTATAACTGATCTCCAGGTGACAGCCATCAGTTCTTTTGGAGAAAATGGATACACTTTTAAATCTCCCAAATTCTCCAATTATTTCCTAACATGGAACTGGCAAGCCTAACTGTGATTCCTCTTAGCTGATCGAACAGGCCTGTCACAGCCCCCTGTTGTTGTTGTTAGGTGCGAAGTCGTGTCCGACCCATCGCGACCCCATGAACAATGGTCCTCCAGGCCTTCCTGTCCTCTACCATACCCCGGAGTCCATTTAAGTTTGCACCTACTGCTTCAGTGTCTCTATCCAGCCACCTCATTCTCTGCCGTCCCCTTCTTCTTTTGCCCTTGAACGCTCCTAGCATTAGGCCCTTCTCCAGGGAGTCCTTCCTTCTCATGAGGTGGCCAAAGTATTTGAGTTTCATCTTCAGGATCTGGCCTTCTAAGGAGCAGTCACAGCCCCCTAGACCCACCTTATCTTCCCTGCCAAAAAATGATCCCCAGTGACACTGCTGATGTGTCTGTAGCTCATCTTGCACCTAGATCTCCAATGGCGCTGTCTCTGTTGAATGGAGGAAGATAAGCCCACTGGCACTAGTAGCACATTGGAGCTTGTCTTGCACCCAGGCAGAAGTTCATCATCCATCGCCACTGTATTTGTCAAAATGTGGCATGTGATGTGGCTCTTTGGTTCTCTTGGGTGCAGAACCAGTCTTGGCTTAAGGAAGGATAGGGTAGAGGAGGATGAAAATATGCTTGCTGAATTTCATACAGCTCACATCTATGTACTAGTTATTTGTACTTGAACTTTTCTAGAGCCTTGACTGCCAACAGCATTTAGGCCAAAGTAATTATTGACTTATAGGAGGGCAGGTCCCACTCAAGAAAAACACATACACTTAACTTTTGTTGGCTTAACATAAGGCCACAGCTTTTAATAACATATTGCCAAAGGAGTGTTGGCATGCTAGGGGGTTAGAAGTCCCACCCCAGTAGTCAGCTGACTACTAACTATCCCATGCACACAGCGGCCCCCAGAACCCGCACCAGTTCCCTACTGCAAACACGGGCCCATATGCCGCTCCTAACAAGGGAGGTGTCCAGCTGGATGCCAGAGGGTCGCAAGCCTCCCTCTGAATGACACCCTACTGTGGCCTGAACATAACTCAGCCAGCCCTGCTGTACCGGGTGAGAGGGAGGGAAGCTGTCCTGGCATTGCCCGACAAAGAGGCCACTTGGAGCATATGGTGCTTATTTAAGTGCCACTGCTCCCGCCTCTTGGCCAATCCGGTGGTGCCACATCACAAGGAGGATGCCTGAATGCGCCCCGTGGCCCCCACCTACCTGGTGCATCTTTTTCAATTGCGTCTCCATAGCGTCAATTGGCGACTGGCTGGTGAGTCAGTGCCACAATTGTCACAATTGCTTCTAGGATCTTCATGGGTGCATTCAGAGTTGTGAAAAGATTTGATTGACTTTGTAAAGTCACTTTGGATACTTTTTGGATTATATAAATCCCAGCCATTATTATTAGTCTTTTGTGTATGACTTCAGCAGCAATGTGAAATAGTCTGTTTCAAAAATAACTTGTAAAGGGAACATGGTAATTGAGGTCAGACGCAACCACAGTCTTGATGAACTATGTTGAGAACTACATTAAATGGGTAGCATCCATCAGTTCAAAAGGTTATTTTTTAAAAGAATAATATCTAGCCTTTTTAGCTTGGGGATTAACAACATACTTGCCTTTTATCTTGATAAAGTGGACCCATTCCCTTTCTGAGAGAATTCTTTCATAAAGGGGCTTTCCAGTCTCTTAAGCTACTCTGCTATCTAACTCCAGAAAGGGATGCATGCTTTATAATGCCACCCATACTTTTTGACTAGGACGTCTATGGCTATCACCTTTAACAAGTCAGTTGTTCAGCTGAAGAGACGGTTGTTGATTTCATCATCCTCTATGGGAGAAACAAGTTCACGGTTCACAGGTGAGCTGCTTATTAAAATGCCATCAGGAGCTGGAGTGATGTCCTTGCTCTAAGGCTATCTTTGTGGCAAGCTTTCCTGCAACATAGCCACATTTCCATCTTTTAAAATTGTTGGTTTTGATTCATTTGTAGAAGTTAATCTCATTGGAAAACTTTTGCAAATCCATGACCATGCAATGAAATATTGTTGATGCTAGACCCTTGTTTCGGTAGAGTTCTCATTATTTGCATATGCTACTTAAAAAAAACAAAGCCTATGGACATTTGATATGTGGGAAAGGAAATAGGATATTTCAAGTTGAAAAAGTAACAAATGTGGATAAACTGAGGTTGGATAGATGTAGTCTCATAAATGGATATTTAAATAGAACTGCAACAGGAAAGCAAGATTTCTGAGTTGTTGAAAGAAAATGTAGAAAAGAGTAAGATAAATCATGATACAGGTAAACTGGGAAAAAGAAAAGAGCTGAAAACTGTAAGGAACAAATGTATTCTGGAACAAATACATGATGGGGAATTTTTATAAGATGCAGTATTTCTCTTGTTTTGCTGTAGAATTTTTAAAAATACTGTTACCAAACAGTTGCATCTGAAGTACTGGGCTCAAGCTGATGGTAGGATAAATTTTGGTTAGTCTTTGTTCTGACATAAATAAAGAAGACTTTTGTGTCACCTTAGACCATCCTGGTTATTTCTCTGGCATTATTACCAAACAGGCAAGGGTTTTTCATGCCCTAACTTAGTACATTTAATATAGTTAAGCAATGGATTTTATTTTATTTAAAAAGAGGACAGCACCTTTGAAGTATTTGATGCCCCTTCCTGTACTGTCACACAACATTTTCAATATGCTTTCCTGATATATTCTCATTACTCATAGTTAACATTTAAAAATCCGCCATTTGATATTTTCAAAAGGCTGTCAAGAATTAATTTAAGATCTGTCCACACTTTTTGAATGCTGTGAGGCTATCCAGTATTATGTTATGTTATGAAGCTATCCCACAAGGTTTAAGAATTGTTCACATGTCCTTGTCTTCTGTCAGTCCAGTATTAATGTCAAATGTAAGTGTGTGTTTTCTGTTGCGAAGGGATTAACAAAGTAAACTGGCATGCCAGGAGGAAACAATTGCAGAGCTTACTGACCTAATTGTTACTGGAATTAACAACCTTGTCAAATGCGTATACTGAAGATAACTTAGTTAGTACCTCCACAAAGAGTAAGAAACTTCTGCAGAGAAAGCCTGCCTTGTAGAAAGCAGAGAAAAGCCTGAATTGAGACTGCAAAGAAACAAAAAGAAACATACAGAGAATCCCGCTGCCATTGCTTTTGACTTCATATTCAAATCCTTTCTCCATTTCTTTTACCTTATTTTCCCAAACACCCAAAACAGCAGAGATCAGCTAGCAGCAGTGAGAAAGTGTTCCACACTGTAGAACTACTCTCCTGCCCATGGAGATCACACCTATGACTAAAAGGGTAGTACAATTTACTCCCACACACAGTTTTGTTCCTTATTTTTAAAGTGCTTGCTGTACGTTGGAATAATAGAAATGGCTAGAACCCCTACAGCAGAGAAACAAGTGAGCAGTTTTCAAGAAACATTCAACATACTGACCTGATTTCTCTTCAGATAGCATAAATCTTTCACCTTTTACTTGGCTTGACTCAGACACTATGTAGACTCTTCTTGCAGACAGCTGAGATGTGTTTTTATTTAGTCTCTGTTCTAAGTCCCAGGCTATTTGTAAGATAGGGATGCCAGCCTTTAGGTGAAATCCCCTGGAATTACCGCTAATTTCTGAAGAACAGTTTTCCTGAAGAAAATGGTTGCTTTGGTTAGTGGACTTTGTGGCACCCCCTTGAAGTACCTCCCCTCCCTAGGTTCCACCAAGTCTCCAGGAGATTCTGAACCTTAATCTTGCAAGGTATTCATTCAATCTCCTAAAAACTTCCAACTTCCAAGACCCCATCACCCTCCAAGGCAGCATACTACATCACCCTCAACATCAGAAAATGCTTTCTAATGAAGTGGAACCTCCTTTTCCATAATTTGAACTCATTGTTCCTAGTTTTTACCTCTAATGCTGCAGTAAACCAATTGGCCTCTTCTTCAACATGTCCACCTTTTATGTAATTAAATATAGCTATTATGCCCTCCTCTTCTCCAAGTTACAGATACCCAACTCTCCCAACCCCTCATCATGCATTCCAATCCCTCAGTATTCCTAGTCTTCCTTCTCCAAACACATGCCAACTTGTCAATATTGTTCTTGAACTATGGTGCTCAGAACTGGACACAATATTCCGAATGAGGTCCAATCAATGTAGAACAGAGTGGGATTATAACTTCCCTTGCTCTTGATTCTGTGCGCCTAGCAATGCAGCCTAATATTGCATTAACCTTCTTAGCTGCCATATCACATTGTTGGCTCATATTCAACTTATTATCCACCACAACTTCTAAGACCCTTTCACATGTACTACTATCAAGCCAGGTATCCATCATCTTATATTTATGCATCATATTTTTATTATTCAAATGTAATAAGTTATACTTATCCATATTACAATCAAATTTATTTATTTATTTCTTCAATTTCTTAGCTGCCACTCCCGGACCTGCCAGCTCACAGTGGCTTACAACTGTGGTTAAAAACAAGAAAATATAGAATACAATAAAAGTACACCCCTACCAACCCAATCTATCCAGATCTCCTTGGATAGCAGTCCTTTCCTCTGAGGTATTAGCCACCCCACCCAATTTAGTGTCCTCTGCAATGTACCATCTATGGCCTCATCCAAATCATTAATGAAAAGTCACAGAACCCTGCAGTACACTGCTGATCACCTTCCTCCAAGATAAAGATGAACCACTGATGAGCATCCTTTAGGTTCTCTCAGCCAATTGTAAATCCATTTAATTGTGACCTTATCCATCCTAACTTTCTCAAAAAATCCACCCTAACTTTCTCAAAGAAATATTGTGGAGGACCATTTTAAAGGCTTTACTGAAATCAAGATAACCATCACATTTCCTACATCTACTAAACTGATCATTCTATCAAAAAGGAGGGGGGAAATGAGTTTGGACGGACTTATCCCTGAGAAATCCATGTTGACTTCCTTTAAGTGTTTATAAACTGCCTCTTTAATTATCAGATTCCCAGAAAGATTAATCCTATTCCCCAGGTGCTTCATCTGATTCATAGCAGTAACTGTCTGCCTCTCTGACCAACAAAGTTTTATTCAAGGTATAGTTCATGCACATGAAAGCTAATACCTTGCATAAAACGTTGTTGGTTAAAAGGTGCCACTGGACTCAAGGGTAGTTCTGCTATTTCAGATCCACCTATCCACCTAGATCTGTCTGTTTCTTCCAAAATCTTGTGCTTTTTTATCATATACAGACATGCATCTGCCCCACTGCTGCATTCAGGAGAGGAAATCACCTCCTCTAAGTCCTGCAGAACCATTCTCAAACATTGCTAGTGTTAGTTTTTGTCATATCTTCATTGATAAAGCAGAATTATATGCTATCTTTTAAATACTGGAAGACTGAATCATTATTTCCTTGAGCACTGAGAATTCTTCTAAGCTGTTACCAATTTTTCTCTTATGCTGTAACTTCTCTGTTTATACGCAAACACACACAATTATGAGGGCAGTCAGTCACTTAAAAATACACTATCAGAACTGATGTGATTCGAAATACTGCTGGGTTAGGGATGGGCACAAACCCGAATCCAGCCACTCTTCCAAACTGGTCCATTTGGGGAAGTTTGGGGTGCAGTGCAGTGCTCGCAGGGTCCTAGAGGCTCCAGAGCTATAGGGAATCTCCAGCTGACTCTCCTCTACCTGACCACCAAGTTTGGTTACAATAGAAATGAGCTGCATTTTCTTAGTTCATGCCCATCCCTAATTAAACCATTAGTAGTTCTAGCAGGTAATCTAAACTTCAATACACATTTTCTTTTCATTTTCTGAGTGTCCTAGTGGCTTTCATACAGGAGATAATTCATCTGCCTAAGAGGTTTAGCAGCAGTGGAAACTGAGGGCAAACAAGCACTTGATCACAGATGATTTCAGGCTGATCTTTGTCTCAGAACTGAACATTTCTGTTTCATAAGCAGTTGCCAAATGTCCTTTTGCAATGGAAAGATCACAATCCTGCTCTCAGGCTATTCATACTTGTATAGGGGTACTTTCTTTCACATAGCAGTTAATAGTCGCAGCAAACCAAACAAAGCAGAAATTAAGAGGTGATCCTGTACTCCAATAAAATTGTCAGACAAGTAGGCTATTCAGTATTCATGTACGCCTTAGAATTTGATTACTGCACACAAAAAATGTGCTTCATATTTCCATTTGCTTTTTACAATAAATTCAAATTTCCCTGTCCATCCACAATTTAAGAAGACAAAAATTAAGGAAGAGAGAACCATGTAGGCTCTTTGAGATCTCTGGACAATAGGTGAGTTAAAAATGTAATACAGTTGTGAATGCTGAATTTTTCACTATGAATGTTGAATTTTTGGATATCCACTTTCTTCCGTAGATGGCAACAATGATTATTAAAAATGGATGCTGGGTCTGCTGACAGGCAGCAGAATTCTCTCCTCAAAACAAAGACACTGTTGTTTTAAGATGCCGAGAGAGGATTTTGGAAGCTTGTGCACCCAATTGTATTTTTAAGTTCATTACTAGCTGTGTATATAAAACCTGTACGGACTGACTCAATGATGGGAAAGCATAGGAGCCAATAATATGTAATTCCTGGTCTATTGCTGTAAGCAGCAGACCACACGGTTTCTAGCTCAAAAGCATTTACTTACCATGGCAAATTTCAATTTCTTACTTGACTGTGCTCCAAGAGAGCTTGGAATGATGATGCATCAGACTCCCTACTCAGAGACTGATGCTATTAATAAAGTGAGCAACAAAATTCCCAGCGACCCTACAGTGCAGAAGAACTGGCTTCATAACAATATGGTTGGCAATGCAGTGGAACCATCAGTGATAATCGTTCAGGAATTAAGCAGGAGAACGAATGAACTATGAGGACTCCTTTTGTGTATTTCCTCACTAAATGCACCGAGGACTTCAGTACTAGAAAGTACTGGGATATTGCTTTCTTGATTTTTGGGCATGCTGGAATAGATTTTTTTAAATGGTTTTTGAGGTAAAACAAACACAGCCTAAATACCTTGTAATAGACCTCGTCTCAGCCTTCAAGGCACATGCTGTCTAGCAGAGTATCCATTGCATTGTAACGGAATTTATGCGTTTCCAACCTGCCTTTGCTCTGGAGGGAAATGGGTATATGACACAATGATATTCTTTTCCAATGCTAATGATTTATTCCTCCCCAAACTTTCTTTTGAGAATCACCAATCATTTCTCCAACTGTGGAAAGAAATACTCAAAAGGTTATAGCAATGCAGTGCTGAGGTCTACATGAATGGGCTATCCTGAGTAACCGAGCTAAAATGTTCAAGATGTTAGGATGGGGGAGAATTATTGAGTAGGGTGACTAGAGTATCTAGCAGTTACCTGTGTTTAGGCACCATCTACATATTACAAAACCCCTGTGTTTGTTGGGGGAATTGCACAAGGCTTTTGTATCATATGGGATATGGCAGTTTGGCTCCTCTCGAGACGCACTCTGTTTGCAGGGATTTTAGCCTCTTCTTGCAGGGCTCTCACACCCACAAACCACCCCTAGGATGACCATGCTATATGTAAGCTTCCCAATAGAGACCACAAAGTCCTCTGTGGGGAAATTTACAGATTAGAAAACAGTGGGGAGGCTACAGCCAGGTTTCTTTGTATGCTGTGGTCTCAAACAGAGCTGCTGGGTCATCTTGGGGTAAAAAATTCCCATACACCCGTGATACCCAGTCATTGTTTTGTAAAAAGACCTTTATTCATCATGCTCTTTCATGTTGCAGATGGTTTTCTCACTTTGCTTTCTCTTCTGAACTGGAAACTCAGATGCTGGTATAAATGATTTACAAGAATGCTTCTGTGGACCCATTTTTCTTGCATGGTCTGAGAGCATCTATTATGTAGTGGAGAAGTACAAATTTTAAAGCAGTGCTCAATTCAATTTCTTTTGTTTCTTAACGCAAGAAAAATAGCTTTGCATAGAGGTAGTCTTCCAATCATACCATTACCAGACATCAGAAAAGCCAGTGCAGAATGTCATATTAGCTCTTGAATGTGTTTGCTAATCCGTTCTTCTTCCCCCTAGTTTGTATACCTACTACAATGTACAGGAGAATATTCTGAGTATATAGGTTTCCTCTAATGTTAGTGCAGTGTTCAATGACAGTTGGTCATGTTTATTGCAACCATAGTTGGTCCTAATGACTAACAGGCAACATTCAACAATATTGATGTTACATCAGTCAACATTCAGACTAATTAGAGGTGGGTGCTCACTCTAATTTGAAAATCAAGATTCTTAGGAAAATATGTTAATGCAAAAATCACGATAACCGGTCCTGCTGGTGACACCAGGTGCTGATCAGTGGTTCATGAGTCTTTTAATTTTCAGTGATGGGTGTAAAATGATGCAATGCAAAAACTAGGACTGGACAGAAACAAAATTTGTAGCAACAAGCAATCACCATTATTAAGATTCCTGAAGTGCTGGAAGGGGTTCCATTAATGGTGATAAAAGCAAGATCTGTGGTTACATAATCCAAATTGCCCTGTTTCCTGAGTTTGTTAGATGATGCAACTGTACTAAGAGCATATTTTGTAGCTGCAAATTCAGATACTGTGGCAGTTTTGTCTTGTGGGCAGTTTTCATGATCACTTTGCAGGACACAGATGTCCTTTGAAACATGTGAGCTGGTCCACTGTAGACTAGAGAAGGCAAAATCCATGTTTTCCCATGTGTGGTACCATGGATAACAACGTTGCTGGCCTTTCTAATGACTCACTGAATGTTTGATGCCAACTGATGCTTGACACTGATATGACTCACGATGCCATATTTGTACCAGAGCACAGAAGCAAGCTTTCTTTTTACATATTAATTTTTCATTTTCGTTTCAGAGCCTCAAGGCAGCAGGATGTGTCAGGAAAATTTGCTAGTGTTAATTGAAATGGAGTTCTTAATTATTAGGTCAGCTTGGCCGAGTCAAAAGTGATTTAATATCCCATTTCAAGGAGCCATGTTTTCTTGACTAGAGAGAGAATTAGTCAGATGATTATTAAGCATGTCAGCAATATATTTTAAAAAGTAGGCTACATAGTGAGCATTTATCCCTTAAATTATTTAGTATGAGAAATAACATGTAGATCTCTCTTTAGCATGGTAACTGTTGCATTTCTGCACAAGTAACGCTTGCCTACCTTGGAAACAAACACATCTGTAAATCTGCTCACTATTTGTATTAAAGGATATAAAATGTGGCCTCATCACAATCAGCGCACCTAACCTGAGATTCCTAGAGTTTATAATTTATGACAGCTACCTTTGCAGATATTAATGGGATGAGAATTTTCAGAGTTCACCCGGAATGTGCGCTATTAAGAGGTGTTTAGCCACAAGGTGGTGTTAGTGAATGTGCAATTATATCTTTCATTCTTTGAGAGAAGGTTTTTTTTGGGGGGGGGGTGTGAGCAGGGGGAGAACTGTCTCTAAATAAAGATGGAAATTAGCAAACTGCTTTTGTTACAAAGTCCAAAGAATTGAAGGCAGGGAATAATGTCATTGGATGGAGCTAGATTCAAACCCAGCAAAACCTTAAGGACCAACAAGATTTCCAAGAAATAAGCTTTTGAGAGTCAAAGTTCCTTTCATCAGATATCAACTGACAAAAGGATATTTGACTCTTGAAAGTGCATACCCTGGAAATCTTGTTGGTCCTTAAAGTACCAGTGGACTTGAATCTAGGTCTTGTACTGCTGACCAACATGGCTAACTGAAAATATCATTGGATTGTGTGCTATCATAATTCACCTTCATGAAGGCTGTGACTGCAATAGTGAAAAATCCAGTACCAAAATTCTCCTGTGAGGAATTGTCCATCTGCATCACCGGAAATTTAGTTCAAGGTTTTGACTGCTTGGAGGACAATCCTAGTCTTTTAGATATAGATGTTCTCACAAGTCATTGGAAGTGGTGTAAGAGCGAGAAAACTGTTTTCTTATTCAGGCATTTTTCAGATATTGAAAATAGTGCATCCAGAATGGGAAGATGCTTAACTTTGCTTTTTGAAAAGCATTTATGAATTTCATTAATGGCACTTTTCTGCCTAAGAGTGGAAAATATTCCTATAATGTCTCCAGTGACTATAGGGTTAATACTAAAATATTATTATTCTCATGCACAGGAAATATGAGTGGAAAAACAGGGTATATAAGTTGTTGTTGCTGTTGTTGTTGTTGTTGTTGTTATTATTATTATTTATATACTGCCTCCCCCCGAAGGCTTGAGACGGCTCACATAAAAACCACTCCCCTAAAATCCATAGCAATAACATAAAATTACATTAATAACAACCAATTAATCAACAATAACAACAGTAACAACAATAGATGGCAATACTAATGATCGAGTCTCCACCGCCTCAGCTACAGGCAGGTGGAGGGAGCTAGCACCCACTACCGCCAGATTTCATGAGGGGGGGCAGATCCTCCTCACTGCCCAGCCTCACTGTAGGCCTGGCGGAAGAGCTCCGTTTTACAGGCCCTGCGGAATGCTGGTAATTCCCGCAGAGCCCTCAGCTCTTCCGGGAGCTCATTCCACCGAAAGGCCCTGGCCCTGGTAGAGGCCAGGCGGGCTTCCTTGGAGCCGGGGATGAACAATAAATTGGCCCCCGCTGAGCGTAAAGCCCTGCGGGCGATTGCAGTTCAAATAACAGCTGTGTATTTTTGGATGTGTCTGTGTGCTGATCTTGGATCATAATAAAGCAATTGATTGAAGTTGCAGTTTCTGTTCTGATTCTTTGTTGGTGATGGCTGTTAATAAAAGGATTTGTGTGTGACTGCAGAGTGCTTCATTCCCACTACTTTACACTGGTGACAAGGATGGAATGGCAACCCAAGGGCATCTAGAGAAGTTTGATTGATCCTGCCCCAGCAAATGGGATGACTACGCAGCCAGATTCAAATTCTGCGTCACGGCAAATGGCATTATGACAGCCAAGCAGAAGCGAGCCGTATTCCTCAGCCTGTGTGGGGCTTGCACTTTCACCTTGGCTAAGACTTATTTGGCCCCAGCAGTGTTGGACACAATAGCCATCATAGAAGTTTTCATGGTCCCATTTTGGCAGCCCTATTTTGCATCAGAGCTGTCTAAAGTTGTCCAGCAGCATGCATTCTATATGCAGAACCAGTGGCCGGGAGAAGTGATGGCAACGTTTGTTGGAGAATTGAGTCTGCTGCTTCAGCAATGTAACTTTCCAAATCTGGGAGACATGATATGGGACCAGCTAATCTGTGGCATATGAGATGAGATAAGTTTGCCTGGTGAGAACTTACCCTAAAATCCATGCTGGAGATCACCCTGGCAATGGAGTCAGTACAAGGATGGTGCAAAAGTTGCACAGCATGCCAGGCACCCTGGCTGAAAACTGAGGAGCTGTGTGCAGCCCAGGAGCACTATGGCTCGTGAGGGCCCAGTGACCACCCTCTACAGTCCACAAACCCAGGGGTGAAATGCTGGAGCTGCAGAGGTCAACACAAGAGGTCCTCCTGCCATTTTTGTTATGTTCAATGCTGTGCTTGCAAGAAACAGGGCCATACTGAGCAGGTCTGAAAGCAGAGGAAGGCTGGCCCATCACGGACTCACCATTCCAAGTGCCGAAGTGAGTTAGCGGAGGCTCATGAGGTATCCATGGATGAGGAGGACAAGGACACCCAGGACCTCGCAGAACTCCTGATCCAGAACATCCAGATGTGGGAGAAGAGGAAGATCATGGTGACCCTCAGTATCCACAGTGTCTGGTGCAACATAGAGGTTGACTTGGGATCAGCGATTTCCATTGTGTCCGAAGATGTCTTCTGGAAGATCAGGGCTTATGGAGGCCTGGATTTTCTTTCTTTCTTTCTTTCTTTCTTTCTTTCTTTCTTTCTTTCTTTCTTTCTTTCTTTCTTTCTTTCTTTCTTTCTTTCTTTCTTTCTTTCTTTCTTTCTTTCTTTCTTTCTTGGACCCTTCCTCATGACAGACAGATTGGACCCTTTCTCATGACAGACAATCGGAGGGACCAATCGGCAGGCGCGAAGCGCCTGCCGATTGGTCCCTCTGATTCCCAGCCCCAGGAACTGCGAGCCTGACGCGGCGAGAGGTGCGAAGCGGCTGCCGGGGGCTCCCTGCAAAGCGCCTCTCGCCGCGTCAGGCAACTGCCGCAGCAACCCCAGGACTCCTGCAAGCCGCCAAAAAAGAACCGCCGCCCGGGGGAGGCCCCGCCGCCCAACGGAGCCCCACGAACCAGGAAGTGCGATGGCCGAAGACAAACAGCAGAGATGTATTGGGGAAGGCGCTGCCCAGCATGTCCCTTACCCTTCCCCCTTCTCCCCTTTCAAAGCCTGCCCAAAGCCTGCAGGTAGTCCCCCCCCCCCAAACCCACTCTCACTGCTAGCGCCCATTGCATTTCGAACTGCAATGGGCTTGATTACTAGTCTGTATATAAATGTCATAGTTCTTTAAACTCTTCTTTTGGTCTATTAATCATTAGGCTGGTCGGCTTGGCCATTTTGGATAGTTCTCCAAGTTTGTCTAACCAGTCCATCAACTTTGGTATCTCCTGTAGTTTCCAGACCCTTGCTGTCACAATTCTTGCTGCACTGGTTGCATGAAAAAAGAAGTCTTCAGTTTTTTGAGTAATATTCTCTGGCATTATGCTTAATAGCATATAATCAGGGTACATAAGAAATGTAATATTCAACATTGCTTCTAAAATACTATGAACTGTCACCCAAAATTTCCAAATTTCCTTACAAATCTATCACATATGATAAAAGGAGCCAACCTTTTCCTTACACCTCCAACACCTATTACTGTGATCTTTACACATTTTACCAATTAATTTAGGTGTTATATCCCATCTATAAAACATTCTATACCAGTTTATCCTCAATTAGTGACATTTCATACATTTTACAGTTTTGTTCCACAGTAATTCCCATTCACCAATGGGATGTTTCATTTTAAGTTCTGCATCCATTTAACCATACAATTTTTAACCTGTTCACTCTCAGTCTCATATTGTAACAAAAGCTTATATATTTGCCACTGTAGATGGGGTTTGCCTCGAAATAAGATATTTTCAAATTTGGTTAAAGCAGGTCTAGGTTGTACCTGATCTTGAAACTCAGCCTTAAATCTTATTGTAACGTGAAGATATTAAAACCAACAAATATCTATCCCTAAGTGTGTCACAGCTTTTAAGGCTTTATCTCCTTTCACCTTCCCAATGATGGCCTTCCAGTGGAATCATGTCTCCATGCTCAGCTGAACCAAGTGTGACATCTGGTTCCAAAGGTACCAGGGTGTTCTTCACCTGATGGTTGTGGCCAGGAACTACAGAAACCTATTTGGGCTTGACATATCGGGTCACCATGCTGGATTTGTGGGTGATCAGGCAGCATGTGGACAAGATGCAGTGCTGCTTGCCACCAGTGCCACAGCTACTGTTTGAGCCACCCCCTGGGGATGACGGGGGATTAGTAGCATACCCTGGAAATGACAGGATGGGGAGGGCTGTGGTCCCAGTGCTGGAACAATCTGACTCAGATGCCATGTCTGATATGGGGGCATGGGTCGGAGCAGGTGACCCCAGTTGTTAGTGCATCTAATACACTGCCCCTACTGGACAGCTTGCTACCACTTGTGGATGGGAATGGATCTGGCTCTGATGTTTGGAAGATTTAATTGAATAAAGGGGAAGGGGTGTAATGTATCCAGTGACTGTAGGATTAATACTGAAATGTTGTTCTCACTTGTGGGAAGTTTGGGCAGGAAAGCAGGGTGTATAGGATGCAATTTGTGTTCTGTTTTTTTGTTGATGACTGGGTGTTGGTGAAGGCTGTTAATCAAAGGATTTGTGACTTCCCTGCATGTACCAAGACTGCTCTTGATTTGAAAACCCTTTGTGTATTTTCCACCCATCTCCTTTTCACTTCCCCATATCATTTTCTATGAGATTTCCATAACATAGTTCTTCTGAAAGACTGTCAGCCTCCTCTCTCCTGTCTTTCGGTACAGAAACATGGATGTTGATAACATTTGCAGTCCTGCCTTAATGCCTTAATGCATCTGCTTGCTCTGTACTGTTTAGTTACTAGCAACACATCTTTTACTTCGGAGTAGGGTTAACTAAACCAATTAATGTAGGAAGTGGTTCTTTTTTTTTCTTGCATGCATCTTTGAGCTCCACCAGCATCACACTGGAACCTTAATAACATCGAACAATGATTTCAGAAGAGCTAACCAAACCAAACACACAGTTGGGTAGGATTTGGGGGAGAATGTCTCTTGCTGAATCAGAAGTGAAACTGTTAAGTTCTTTGGAGGTCAGGAGATGATCACTAGTTTGCTGTCCTTGAGAAACCCAATTGAAACTGAGAGGTTTTCAATACCAGCTGAATTAAGTGTTCCATCTTCTTTCAAACAATCAAAATCCATCAGACTGTTTTTATATGTTGAATAAATTTGGTCAGTTATTGTGCACAAGAGTTTGATAGAGATTATCTCACTTTGTAGGACTAAGGTTTGCTTCAACTATAGCTTTTCACTTCAGATGATACAAAATTTTGTAATAAAAGGGGGTATATAAAATCCTTCAGCACCATGTTAGACACCTCTGGATGAGTTAGGTAGCTATGATTAGCAGAGCCACATAGAGACAATTTATTGCTAGGAATGTTATGCATTCCATTATTTTACTGCTAGAATACCTGCTTTGTGAAGCTGGTCTGAAAAGAATACAAATTACCTTCCCCACAACTAACTTCTGCTTCTTTCCTTTCCTTTCACTACAAATATATATATACTTGGATTGGATGAGAAACCACTGAGGAAGTCCAGGGGATACTAAGCAGATGCAAGTAATAGCAAATCACCTTTGTTTGTTTTTTGTCTTGAAACCCATAAATCAGCTGTGACAACACTTCCGACCACTATTCCCATTAAAACAGCACTATCTCCACTTTTGGGTTTGGGATAGTAGGGATGCCAGTCCCTAGGCGGGTTGTGGAGATCCCCTGGTCTTTCAGCTCATCTCCAGGAAACAGAGATCAGTTCCCCAGGAGAAAATGTCTGCTTTGGAGGGTAGACTTCATAGTATTATTCTCCACTGAGGTCTCTCTCTACACCAAATCCTACCCATTCCCGGCCCCACCCCCAAAGTCTCCAAGAATTTCTCAATCAAGATGTGGTAACCCTATGGGACAATCAGGAAGTAGTAGTTGTTTAGAATGTATGCTACCCAGATCTTCTGGGTATCTTTTGTTCATTTTTATTGAATGGCTATCTTTTACCTCATGCATATCCTTTGTCTGTGCAGCAGAACTAGAAATTCCCAAAGTAGCCCAGACTTCAATAGAAACTTGCAAGGATGACTAGCTCTGTTTCCTCATTCAGATGCAGGATTTTCCCTCTTTTTTCTCCTTGCCTTCTGGCTGAGATCCCCCTTTATCTATTTTCTTCTTTTGTGAAACCGTGTGGTCATCCCACCCTGTCACAGTATTATATTCTGACTAGTAACTAAGCCCGCTGCACCCAAAATACAGCGGGTGCTAGTGGGGTCGCAATGATGGTGTTATCTCCTTCGTGGGGCGGCCTGTGAGGCGCGGGCGGCTCATCCTGTGCCCCCTCCCCGTCCCGTGGCCTATCTGTGGCTGTGGAGGGAGGCATGAGATGGTGCATCCTGGGAGTGTGCGGGGCAGGTGCTGGCGTGGCGGGATGGTGGCATGGTGCGGCGGCCGGGAGCGGCGGCAGGGGAGCATATGCGGCCGGTGGCCGGTGGCTCCCGGCGCCACTCCTGGAGCTGTGAGTGGTGGCCGCTGCTGGCGTTGTGGGTTGGCGGTGGAGGGCACATAGAAGCACGCAACAATGGTGCTTGGGCCGGCGCCAGCTTGCTCCGGCGGCCACCCCTCCGTGTGCGGGGCAGTGGCGAGGCGTCTTCATGTGGGCCGCAGCTGCCGCTACCGTTGCTGCCGCCGTCAATGGATCCCACGAGGCGGCGATCTGCCCTGTGCAAGGGGAGGCAGGTAATGGCGGCGGGCGGCCATATGCTGGGGAAAGCAGAGGGGGGGCGGATCGGGAGGCGCTGCCTGCGGCTCGCCATTGGTCCCTTGCCGCTGGACTGACAATCGGAGGGCCCAATCGGCAGGTGCTTCGCACCTACCAATTGGGTCCTCCGATTGTCATTCCAGGGGAAGGGGCCTATCGGCACCCTTCCTCATCCCAGACAGGGCCCGCCGATGGAGCCCTTACTCCTTTATTTTATCCGCTCCGCGAGGAGTGGTTAAAGATGATGGCTCAGCCCAGGAACTTGAGGGGAGGGGCAAAGTCAACTTGTGTAAATAGGTCATGAGAGGGTTTTTTTAAATTTCAAAAATATACATTATACTTTATTCAACAAAGAAAGGAAATGTCAGGAGAAATCAGGGGTAAAATATTTTAGGTGAAACAAATATAACTCTAAGGCAACTTATATAATTATAAACTAAATTATAACCCTCTGTCCTATCGTGGCTTTTTGCCTCCCAATGAGGCTGCAAGGGAAAGCAAAATGAATGTTTCCCCTACCACCGCACACACACACACACTCCTTGGCTTATCAATCACAGCAAGCCACCAATCACAGCACAGTAGTTTTCTCATAGACTGAAATTTTCTTTTCCCCCTAGCCCCGAAATTTATTATTTTTTTTAAAAAGGCACTTCCACGTTGCTATGCAGTAATACCACAACACAAGATGCATTTTTAATACAAAATAACACTTCCACGTAGCTATGTAGAAATGCCAGAATGATACAGCATTCTCCGCCCTTTTTTGGAGAGGATTCATGGTGCTTTGGACTCTATTTATGTCTGGGTGGATTTGTGAGAGGTTGAACATGGTAACTGGAGCTCAAAGAATACTTGTGTGTGAACTATAGGCTTTAAAACAAATGCTTGGATGATCAGGAGAAGGCGGCTTCACCCCCCCCCCCCTTCCTGGTTCATTCACCACCTCCAGAAAACAAAAACAGGAATGTGTTTTGCCTGCTTGAGTTGTGAGAAGGCTGGACATGGAGCCCCAGAAGTCTTTTTTTTTTTTTTTTTGTAATCTGTTGGCTTAAAATCAAAGCACCCAGACTGCTGGATGATCAGGAGAAGGCTGCTTCAACCTGCCTCTCATTTTCCCAGCTCATTTCCCACCTCCAGAAAACAGAAACAGGATTATGTTTTGCTTGCCTGATTCCAAAAAGGCTATGGACATTTTAAAGGAGATTTTATTTTACCTTTGACAATGTAGTTTTGCTGTGGTGCTGCAACATGGACCATGGCATTTAAAAAATACTCAGAGCAGAAAATGGAGATGGGAGGGTGGGTGTGAGGGTGGGACAACAATACAGAGACTGTCATGCCTTTCCCCCTCCATGCGGGTTTCCCCTGGTTGCTCATGGATGGAATGCAAGATAAAAGATGGTAAAGCCACTTTTTATGATTTCCTGAATCCCAGGGAAAATCTAGGCAAAAGGGAGCCAGCCTATGGACAGCCTTGGGATACAGGCGGCATCATGTGGAGGGAGCTCTTAAAACCCACCAGCAACAAGAATCTATCCAGGGGCAGATTCCTCATGTGGAAACAGTCTTAGTTAGCTACTTCAGCTACTCAGCAGTGGTCAGAAATCTGAGAACTTGTCTGGCTTGAAAGCTCTACTAACTCCAGTTTTCTTTTTCTCCTGTGCACTCTAGCCTCATGGTAATGAGATCTCAGGCTTTTGTTCCTTCTCCCTCTGCAACTTAGCCACCTAGGAAAGATTAACTGTCTCTCCCATTGTTTTCTGACCCAGCAACTTATGCAAACAAGAAGAGCATGTGATTATTTTGGGAGTCAAGAGGAAGAGAGAGATGCTGAGGGCATTCTCCAACATCATGATCAAACATTTTATGGCTGAATGAGTTTCCTGCCCCTCCCTTGTTTCTGTGAGGCAAAAAGCCACTGCTGTCTAGATGAGTCACCTGAGAAGCTTGTATTCTTTATTATTGAGTGCTGTTAACTCCATCCTTCCTCTTGACATTTTCAGATTCAGTACAAATAAAGGGTGAGCAAGTGCTTTACACATTATAGAAAACAAAGGTGGGAAAGGTGTTCCAACTTGTGAACTGTATAACAGTTAGACATAGGGTTGCCAGGTAGTATTTGGCAACTATGTCCTGGGAGAAACATTAAAAACAAAAAAGCCTTGTCTACTTACAGGAAGTTCTGATAATAGAATTCCTGATGCTTCTTAGAGTTTCTCAGAGGTGAAAAATGGTACCTCTAAGAATTGCCAGAAACTATAGAGTCATCTTGTAGAGCCTCTTGTGGCACAGAGTGGTAAGGCAGCAGATATTCAGTCTGAAAGCTCTGCCCATGAGGCTGGGAGTTCGATCCCAGCAGCCGGCTCAAGGTTGACTCAGCCTTCCATCCTTCTGAGGTCGGTAAAATGAGTACCCAGCTTGCTGGGGGGGTAAAAGGTAATGACTGGGGAAGGCACTGGCAAACCACCCCGTATTGAGTCTGCCATGAAAACGCTGGAGGGCGTCACCCCAAGGGTCAGACATGACTCGGTGCTTGCACAGGGGATACCTTTACCTTTACCTTTTAGATAATGCATCTTGAAGGACCTCAACCAAGCTCTCATACCTGTTTAGAATTGAGGTGCTTTCAGAGTTAGAAAGAAATTCTTTTGTGGATAAATTTCTGTGGTCAGTGAGGGTGACCACTTGCCCCCTTGATCCCTGCCCATTTTGGCTGCTCAGATCAGGCAACCAGGGGATAGGTGATTCCCTGAGAGAAATTGTCATTCACTCCCTTTCTTCCAGAGAGTTTCCTCAGAGGTTAAAGATAGCTGTGCTTTGTCCTCTTATGAAGAAACCATCATTGGATCTGTGGGACCCTTCCAGCTACTGCCCGGTATCCCATCCTGCATTCCTGGGTAAGGTAGTTGAAAGGGCCATTGCGGACCAGCTCCTGGCAATTTTGGAGTAAACTTCGGCCCTGGACCCATACCAGTCTGGCTTCCATCCTGGCCATGGACACTGTATTTCTTTTAATACAGCCCAATATCCCATTTGCCTTTTTAGCCACTGAGTCACACTGAGCCACTGACTCATGTTCAGTGTATGGTCTACTAAGACCCTCAGATCCTTTTCAAACGTATTACTACCAAGTCTCACCCATCCTATAGTTATGCATTTGATTTTCCTACCTAAATGAAGAACGTTACATTTATCACTATTGAAATTCATTATTATTATTATTATTATTATTATTATTATTATTATTATTATTATTATTATTATTATTATTATTATTATTTCCCGCCTCTCCCTGTAGGCTCGAGGTGGGTCACAGTAGTCTCAATCCCCTTAAAATCCCCATTAAAAGACATTTAAAAATACCAACATGATGGCAAAAGAAAAGAAATCCATTCCTCTCCCTCCCCCACTATGAAGAACATGGAGGGGAGTGATGTAAACTTCCAACTCCCGGGGGGGGTGATGTCCCTGATATTCGCTGACCCCAGCCTCAACCGTAGACCTGACAAATCCCACAGGGCCCGCAGTTCACCCAGGAGCTCATTCCACCAGGTAGGGGACAGGACTGAAAAGGCCCTGGCCCTGGTCGAGGCTAGGTGCACTTCCCTGGGGCCGAGAACGACCAATAGGTTCTCACCTGCAGAGCGTAAGGCCCTGCGGGGGGCATAGGGCAACAAGCGGTCACTCAGGTATGTGGGTCCCAACCCGTGTATGGCCTTAAAGGTTAAAACTAAAACCTTGAACCGGATCCGGGCAGCAATTGGCAACCAATGCAGCTTCCTCAGCACAGGCTGGATGTGGGCCCTCCAAGGTATTCCAGTGAGGACCCTAGTTCGAACCATTCAGACACCGCTTCCAAACAACTGGCAAATGGCAGCCCAGCCCCAAACTCCATACCAGCTGGGCCAGAGGGTGCATGAAGATGTTAAACAATGTGGGAGAGAGGACCGTGCTCTGAGGGACCCCACAAGGGAGTCTATGGGGCTGTTAGAACTCTTCCCCCACAGCAACCCTCTGGGACCGGTTCTGGAGGAAGGAGCATATCCAGCATAAGGCTGTGCCCCGTATCCCTGTGCCGGCCAAGGGGTGGACCAACAACTCGTGGTCCACGATGTCGAAGGCTACCGAGAGGTTTAAAAGGACCAACATGGCTGACCCACCTCTATCCAGCTGGTGACGGAGATCATCCAGCAGGGCGACCAACACCATCTCCACCCTGTGGCCAGGACAGAAGCCAGACTGATATGGATCGAATGCCAAAGTTTCCTCCAAGAATGCCAGAAGCTGGTCTGCTGCAGCCCTTTCCACCACCTTGCCCAGGAATGCTAAGTGCGACACTGGGCGGTAGTTGGCAGGGTTCTGCGGGTCCAGTGATGGTTTTTTCAGGAGAGGGTGAACCACCGCCACCTTGAGCCACTCATTTTATTCATTTCAGCCCAGTTTTCTAGCCTGTCAAGGTCATCCTGAATTCTAATTCTGTCTTCTGGTGGTTTGCTACCCTTCCCAGTTGAGTGCTATCTTCACATTTAATAAGTACCCCTTCTGCTCCTTCATCCAAATCACTTATAAATATATTGAACAACATAGGGCCCAGTACAGATTCCTGAGGCACTCCACTTGTCACTCCTCTACAAAAAGATGATGATGAACCATTTACAAACACCCTTTGGGTGCAATCTGTCAACCAGTTCTCAACCCACCTAACAGTAATAGGAGCTATACCGTTTTTTACCAAATTGTCAATAAGAATTTTATGTGGAATCTTATCAAAAAACCTTACTGAAATCAAGGTAAACTATGTCCACAGCATTTCCCCGATCTAGCAAGGTATTAACTTTCTCAAAAAAGAGATAAAGTTAGTCTGACATGACTTGTTCTTGAGAAAGCCATGTTGACTCTTAGTAATTACAGCCAGCTGCTTTAGCTGCTCAAGAACCTGATAATCTGTTCAAATTTTGCAGCTATAGGCATCAAGCTGATGGGTTGGTAATTACCCAGATCTCCTTTTTTCCCCTTCTAGAAGATGGGGAAAACTTTTGCCCGCCTCCAATCTTCTGGCATATCACCTGTTCTCCAAGAATTGCCAAATTTAATGGACAGAGGCTCAGAAATTACATCTGCATGTTCTTTTGGTACTCTGATGCCTTACTGGGCTGCACCTGCACAGCCAGGTGGTTGTGCCAAGGCAGAGAGCTTGCCCCAAAGTCCAGAGTCCAGTCTAGGAGGCAGGAGCTGGAGGAGACAGAGTTCACAGGAGGGGAGGGTGAGCAAAGTCAAGCCAAGCCATAGTCAAAACCAGAGATAGCAGGACAAAGGCAAAATATAAACCAGAATCAAGAACAGAGTTGAAGCCAAGCCACAGGGTCAAAGAGACATAGCAGGAACGTCAGACAAGCCAGAGGTCAAAGAGCTGGGAGTCGCAGGAACACAGTTTGACCATGGTGAACCAGAACAGAAGTCTGAGGAGACAAGCAGGATAATACACACATTGTCTCAAGGCCCTTCTGATGTAGCTTGAAGCTGGGTGGGGCAGTCCTCAGCCAGAGAACCTGCAGCTGGAGTTCATCCTTGTCAGAGGAAGGAGCTACAGCTAGACCGTATCTACCCTGACAGCAAATTGCCAAGCATGCTGATCGTCTGATAGTTGTTAGGGTAGATCATCTCCTTCAACGCTCCTTCAGGGCTTGCTGGGTCCTTGAAGCTGCTCCTCCGGCAAGTTCTCTGAGCTGGTAGCTGCCTTGTCTGGGTCTCAGTCTGGCTGGGCCAAGGCTGCTTGTTCTCAAGCAAAACAGGCAGGTCTAGTTCTGTGACTGACAGGTCTCCCGGTGGCCTCTGGAGAGGCGACGAAACAGGAAGGTCTCCTGGCGGGTGCAGGAATAACAAGTACCCTTGGATGTACTTCATCTGTTCCAGAGGATTTGGTTTCATTTAAAGAAACTAGGTGTTTATGGACTACCCCTTCAATACTCCTAGACCACAACTTCCATCACTCGTAACGTGAAATGATTTTTGCCACATTGATTGTTTCTCTAAATATATGAAGTGGGTGACAGAAGGGAAAAGATTTGATAACTCCTTAGTCTTCTAGTGCTAAGGTCTGTTTGTTTGCTTGGTCAGACTATGGGTTTTTTTTGTTAATGTATTTGTATGATATCCCCCCCCCCTTAACAATGAAAAATGAGCTTGACATTAATTCGTGTTAGCATTGCCCTTAACACGAGATCTGCTTCCATTTCAGCTGAAATATTAATATTTGTTTATTTGCCAGGATCACTGTTGTAATATAAGTAACTAGTAAATAAGCCCGCTGCAGGCTTAATGCAGTGGGCGCTAGTGGGTCCTCGGAGGCGGCGGGGCCGGCGCGGGCGTGGGGTGGGGCGGCGGGGCTATTCCAGGGCGCAGGAGTCTTGGAGGGCGATGGGGCCGCGGCGTGGGGCGGCGGGGCCGCATGGAGTTGGGGAGCGGGCGAGTCGGGCAGCGGTGAGTGCGTTTGGGAGTGGGGTGGTGCGTCGCGGCTCAGCGGGCCCCCGCGGCGCGCTGGCTACCTGGGGCAGCATCAGCGGCGCGGCGAGGAGGCGAGGCGTCGGCGACTGGTTGCGGAGGCCGGTAGCTGGTGTTGGAGAGGTGAGTGGAGTGATGACAGATTGGGCCCTGCCAATTGGGCCCTCTGATTGTCACTCTGGGGGAAGGGGCCTATGGGCACCCTTTCCCATCACAGACAGGGCCCACGTTAGGTGCCCTTAACGGATTATATTATCCGCTCCGACAGGAGCGGTTGAAGATAAGAACAAGATATAATACATCTTAGTAACATATAGAATGTTTAAGACTTCTTGCCGAAGAGTGACATAATGTTATAGAAACAAGAACTATGGTCTTATTACAGACAAGAAAGAGGAAATAAAACACAATAATTGAGTCTGAGAAACCTTTTAATCTAATTATCATTTGCAAGCAGCCTTGAAGAAAAAAGAAATAGATCCAAACTAGAGGTTATTGGTTTTTCACATGTTTTCATGTCTTCCCTGCAGGGAAATGCTTCTAAAAAGAAAAAGGAGAGGCCAAATAGCTCTCTGCTGCAGGAGGAAGAAGGGATCTTGCTTCGGTTCTCTTGTACAAAACTCACACTGTGGGTGGAAGTTCTTTTACTGATTTTGCTGCTCCACATGGAGCAGGGATTGCCAGTATGGTATCCATAGATGCAATGATGCCTGCTGAAATCTTTCTTGGTGCCCACAAAGTGTTTTTAGAAAGTGGGCAGTGCTAGGTAGGGCTTTTGTTCACCTAGAATTCTGGCTGGCTATTGGAGATTTGATTGACATTATGTTGGCAGCAGCTTTTACCACAGTGCAAGAATGTTCACTGTGTGACTGAAAGTAAGTTGTGGCAGCCATTTTGTGGCTGCCTTCGTCTCCTGTGACTGACAGATATTGTATGGCAGCCATTTGGTTGCTGTGCCAAAGGTGCCCACAGGCTCAAAAATATTGGAGCCCCTGCCATGGACTACCTATGCATGTGAAGCAGCAAAATCTGCAAATCATGCATATCTTCATATCATGGTCTGGAATCTTACAGCAGCAATTATTGCGTGAACAGAAGATCTCTATGTGTCCTGTGAGGACTGGAGCCCATAGAAGTTCCTGAATATGAGATCAATAATATTGTCTGTTTGTAAATTCTGCCTGTACTCCCCCATCTCTGACTAAAAGAGGGACTGCAGGGAAGCTAGCCTCCAGGAAGAGCTCTTGACAAGAGGCCACAGCAATCTGTGTAGTGCCCGTCCCCAGTGTTTTAAACAACTGACACTCCTGCACTCCAGACATGCTGACTGATTTAGAGATTATAAGCAAAGAGCGCTGACTAGTCCTTCTCCATTATTTGCCAAGGTACAAAATTATTTAAAGAGAATAATATGATTTCCTAAATGCCATTATATGGTTCGCACTAAATTTCTTTGGCCTTGACTGGTTATGTATCAGCACAGAAATGCCTTATATAGATCTAATTTTAAGAGTTCCAGTATAAATTAGCCATTGTGCTTATAGGGAGATACTTCTTTTATTAAATAAACTAGGGGCAAAGCCCGTTGTATCCAAGAATACAACGGGCACTAGAGCTTGGCAGTGGGAAGAGGAAGGGGAGGAGTTGTCCAGTCTGTAAGGGCATGGAGTTGAATGTGTGTGTTGTGTGGGAGGTTGTGGTGGCATGGTGGCAAATGAGGCCATGGGTGTGGAGATATGGGTGTCAAGAACCTGTGGTGTGGAATGTTCGTTCAGTGTGGGAGAGGACTAACCATTGGGAATTGTGGCATAGTGGTTACAGATGAGCTTTCCAGATATGTGAAGGGAAAATCAGACTGGAGACTCTTCTTAGGGGAAGATTACATGGCAACCAATTCCCCCCCCCCCCAGTTCTGCGTCATTTCCCTTCTTGTGTGAATTAGGCCACAGACACCGAAATGCCCCTCTGCCCTAATACACTCGGAGTAGTCACAGTACACAGGTGTCCACCCTGTTCCTTCTGTCTCCCATGTTTTCACTGTTGGTAAAAAGTTATGTGCCCACTTGCTTCTTTCATGGTTGCTCCTTAGAAGAATGGATTTTTGTACCCTATTGCTTACTACCCAAAGGAGTCTCAAAGCGGTTCACAAACACCTTTTCCATTCGTCTCTTCACAATAGTCAACCTGTGAGGTATGTGGGGTTGTGAGAGGTCTGAGAGAACTGGGAATGGGCTGCAGTGACCCAACAGGTCTCAGGTGTCTCAAAGCATTTTCCAATCATCTTCCCTTCCTCTCACTATTTACAGTTTCAGGCTGTAAGTATTTATTTAGATCTTCCTGCACTTTCCAGACTCACAGGACTGATGCTGGTCTGCCTGTCTGCACCCCAGAATACAAACAGTTGCTGTAAGGGCTGGCCATAGCCCATAGCCCATAGCCCAGAAGGGACACACCTGCACCACTCCCTCCCAACTGCAGGCAAAAATGGCTCCTTTGAAGGCTGGACTCTGAGGCATTGTACGATTTTGAAGTCCCACCTCCAAACCTCCAGGAATATTTCCAACCCAGGGGTAGCTAATCTCCAGGTGGGGCCTGGAGAGCTCCTGGAATTACAGCTCACCTGCAGAGTATAAAGATCAGCTCCCCAGGCAGAAAGGGCTACTTTGGAGAGGGTTGTGATAGAGAAGAAACATTTAAGGCCTCCCACACAGGTTGTTGTTGAATTGAGACCTACTGCACAGGGTTGTTGTGCAGATGAAACAGGAGACAAAAGAGCCAGCTTCCTCTGCAGAATAACGCTGTGCAGTGGCCTCAAACCTGCAGAGAGTTGCAAAGAAGAAAGACACATGGCTTGGCTGTGTCTAACCCCCGGCCAGAGCAGCATTTTAAGTGAGAAGGGGCTTTTCTGTGGCCTCCCTGTCAGGCAACTGTTTGGCAGAAGGGGAAAGTCCCCCCCCCCCAAAAGGAAGGCCCTCAGGCTCCCCTGTGTTGCTCTTGGAAAGGCCTCCCTCCCCTCAGTCAGGGGCTGTTAGAGGCTCCTTCGCAGGCCTGAAGGGAGGGGGGAGGGGGAGCACTCTGCAGCCTCCTGCCAGCTCTGTCAGGGTTCTGAGGCAATTTGCAGTTGGACTTGACAGTCAGGACAGCCTTGGGGCAAAAAGGGCTGGCACAGCCTGTATTCTCATCCCCCTTTGGCAGCCCTACTGACCTCTTCTCCCTGCGGTGGTCAGGAGCAGACTGGCAGCCATTTCTCCAGATTGCCCCTGGCTGGATGGAATTTTGGTCTGTCCTGGTGAGGGGCCAATCGGAAGGCGCTTCGCGCCTTCCGATTGGCCTCTCCGCTTGTCAGTCCAGGGCCATGGGACCAATTGTTGCCCTTCCTCATCACGGACTGAGCCCACCCCAACACCCCTTACTGTTTTATTAAGAGGGAAAAGATGCACAGTTATGCTTATTTGAGTCCACAATCCATTTTCAGATGCATTCTGAAATGGGAGTATGCTTGCAGCCTGTCAGAATGAAATGATTTTCCCCTTGCCTCCAGCTCTGCATTTTGTCACTGTATGGCAAAATAAATAGTTATGTTTTTTTGGGGGGGAGGGGGGAGAATTCAGTACAGAAGAATGCTAATTACTAGGCACATAAAATATGTGAATAGTTGAAGGGGGTTGGGAAATGACAAGTCCAAGGGTGATCTGTCCTCAGACTTGTGAAAAGAAAAATCGGAATGGTAGAACATGCTTTATCAACATGGTAATTTCTATAACTCTGCAGACTCGAGAGACTGAAATAAATCATCTATATGAATGCTAAGAGTAGGAACAGGCATAATGGTTGCCACAGAGATTCCACCAACACTAAAAATGGTTTACCAGCAGTGAGTCTCTCCCCCCCCCTCCATTAATACCCTGAAATGTTTAGCGACTCATACTTCATGCAGCCTTTCTGTTACAGCTATCAGATTTTCTACCTTATTCCTGCAACTAATAACAGCATGAAGAGGGGATATTGACACAGCGTGATGAATTCCAACTCTGGCACCTCAGTGGAAAACAGATATTATGATGGCATCATTACACTCATGATTTTTCTGTATGCATGAACTTTCCATCTACTATGAACTCTTCTAAATATCTGAAATTATTATTACATTATCAATTTCTACATGAAAAGGTGATTTTTATTAGCTAATAACAGGGAGATATTTACATTATATATTTTGATTCATTCTCTGGCATTTAAGTGCTTTTATTACACGACAGGTGGCTTTTTGATTTGAGCAGCTTTCCTGGTGAGCTGGCTTCAAGTGCTGCCCTTCTTAAAATAATCTACTAGCCATACATTATATAGTCATATGCAAAGACAGCTCATTAATGAGGTGTCCATCTCTTTCATACAGCTATATTATGTATGTCAGCAATTAATTACAATAGCAATGATTTTTTGAGGAGGGGGGAAAATCACACGAACATCTGCCTCAATTTAATTGTGCTCTTCTCCTACCTTATGCCATGGTATATGCAGCAGAGTGTCATGATGAACACAAGCAGTGTTCAGAAAATTATGTGTGTGTAATTCCTCCCTCTCAGGTATCCAGAGTTACATGGTATCAAGTTTCTTCTTCCTCTGGTTGGGCAAGCATGTGAAGAAATAAGAGGCAGAAAGGGTACCTCACTGGCATATCAACAACTTCAATCAGCAGAAGAATACCCAAGAAGCTACTTTCAATGACACATAGCCTGGACATTGCTCATTTATTTGTCAATGAGAAAAGCTACTGAGTTGTTCTTCCTTGCTTTCACCACAAAAGGACGACAATAGTCATTCTACTGACCATTTCTGCACAGAGGGGTAAAACATGAGTGTCTTCTTGGTTGCAAATGTGAGATGGGAAATCTCACATTTACAGCCCTCCTCACAAGGAGACCTCGCCTGCATTTTACCTCTGCTCCATTACAGCTTTTGCCTCCTGACAAGGCTGTAAGGGAAAACAAGCTGAACTTCTCCCTCCACTCCTTGGCCTGTCAATCACAGCACAGCAATTATCTTGTGGACTGAAACTTTCTCTCTCTCCTCCCCCCAGCTGTGAATTTCTTTTTTAAAGGCACTTCCGTGTTGTTATGTGGTAAATACATGGATGTATTTTAATAGAAATAAACACTGCTCCGTTGCTATGAAGAAATGCCAGAATGATACAGCATTCCCCCCCCCCCCTTTTGGAATTTGTGTTCTTTTGCAGTTTATTTTTTCTGGGTGGATTTCTGAGGCACAGAACATGGTCCCTGGAGCCAAAAATATGCAAATGGGGCTATTTTTGCCTGCCCGAGTTTTTAGAAGGTTGGACAGGTAACTGAAGCCCCAAAAGTCATTTTGTGTAAATGGTTGGCTTTAAAACAAGGTGCTCAGACCTTGTATGATCAGGAGAAGGCAGCCCGATCAACCCCCCCCCCCTTTGCCATCTAATTTCCCACCTCCAGAAAACAGAAAAGGGGTTGTGTTTTGCCTGCTTGATAGCAAAAATAGAGTGGACACGTTAAAGGAAATTTTATTTCAACTTTGACAAAAACACTGCCAGCCAGACTTTGTTATGCCCCCTTCTCATGTTATAATAGTGTCATGTTGCTGCAGCCTAGCTCTTCTTTGTACTAATCAGGTAATATGAGGAACACACGCTCCTTCCCATGCTAAGATCACTGCCTAAGGATGCCTTCCCACATGACATTTGACATATCCCCTCTTTCTGGCTTTACACTTATTTTCCTAGTGAGGCAATCTTAGTGTGACCTTCTTGATGTGTTCTTGCTGGCAAAAGAGGAAGCAGTGTCTCACACTCCAAATGAAGTTTGAGAAGAGCCCTCTAAAAGCTCCCTCCTTCATTCAGGTGAGTATTTTCTGTTATCCAGTGAAACTGGTGATGCTGACTGACAGTTAGATATTGACAGACACATTGCAGCAGTATTCCATGAGGCTTCCTACAACAAACTCATAGCTGTTTATCAATGCCGAGAACCAAGGCCAATCAGAGGGGGAGGACAGGAGGGGCATCTGTGATGGGTCTCAAGCTCAAAGGGGGCCCTCACATGAGATGCATCTTTCCTGTTTCACGTTTGATAAGTTTTGCAACTCCTTTTTAAGCACATCACATGTTGCATTTGTAATTTTTAAGAATCATGGCTAGGAGGCTCAGCAGCTCGAAATGGCCTAGGCTGATCTGGATCCCTTGAGAAAGGCTGATGAGAATAGACCTATTAAGAGAGAGCATACTTCAAGGTCATTCATGTTCCATCCTATGGAGGTGATGATGGAAAGAATTTCTTGATAGCTTGGAGAAGACGGATCATAAATTTATTGCCATCTTTAAATGGAGGTATATTACCAGTTTCCTACAGTTACCATGTCAGGTTGACCCTTTTTTTCCTGTCAGTAGTTATGAGTAGGAGCTTGTGAGGCTCTGTGTAGAAAAGAGTGCTTTACTCCTGTGCTACCCCTAACATGCTAGAAAGGGTCTCTCTAAAGTCATTCTAATCAGCATGAGTGCAATGCTATCTTCCAGTTGTGGTCTAAGTTAATATTTGGGCAAGTTTCCTAGAGAAATTTGGCATCATCTTTGCTGGAAAATTTTCAAATGAAGGCTGGTAAAAATCAATCAAGGATGTTTTACTTTGGAACCCTGCCATTTTTCCTTTTGGCACTTTCTGCCTAACTTTCTGTAAGATGTTAATCAAACTTTCTGGATCCTAGAGCATCTCTTTGTTGGCTCTGTGCATCCACTTCCTTGCATAAATTATAATTAGGGTTGCCAACCTCCAAGTGGTGGGTAGAGATCTCCTGCTATTACAACTTATCTCCAGGCAGCAGAGGTTAGTTCACCTGGAGAAAATGGCTGCTTTGGAAGGAGGTATTATACCATTAAGAGATCCCTTCCCTCCCCAAACTCCACCATCATCAAGCTGTACCCCTAAAGTCTCCAGGTAGTTCCCAACCTGGAGATGACAACCATAATTATAGTCCATTCAGCACTATTGTTTGGCTGTCAGTGATACTGTTATGTATACAAAACTGGTGATTCCCCCGCCCCCAAAGACAGATGCTAGATGCCATATTCGTGTCATTTTTACATCTGTGTCTAACTTTGTCTCCAAAAGTTTATACATCTACTTTGAGCACCTTTTATTACTGTAGTAGCTCCTTCTCTTGTTCTTGCCTAATTTAATTTCAGTTTGGTTTTACTTGTACCTGTCATCTTTCTTCCTGGCTGTCTCTCAGCATTTCGTCCACAAGTTTTAATCAGCTTCATTTACACATTGCCATTCGCGTTCTCTTGTTCTGTCACCCTAATCTGCAAATGCCTGACATCTATTTGCTAACATGCAGCTAGAGTCTTCTTGTCTTGACAGCTGATTTACCTTGGTAATATTATAACACCAACAAATCCCATTGCATTCCCAATGAGAAATGCAGTGGCAAACAGGCTATGGCTAGTGTGTAAGCTGTTCCAGCATTGGTTCCCATTTGGTTTTGTGGAACTTCTGTGCATGCAGAGGAATTTGATACTGGGTTGGATCTATTCTAGTGCAAAACTTCCAGTTGCCCTAGGGTTCTTACATATGTAGGAATGCGAAGAAGAAGGAAGGAAGGAAGGAAGGAAGGAAGGAAGGAAGGAAGGAAGGAAGGAAGGAAGGAAGGAAGGAAGGAAGGAAGGAAGGAAGGAAGAGTTTTTTTTAAAGACCATGGCAGTTGCTTGCACTGATGTTTGGAATCTTGGTCCTGCACTTACCAACAAGAGTCTTGTGCAACTGATGAAGGGTCCAACAAGGCCTGTGGGACACTGTGTGTGTGGGGGGGGGGAAGAGGAAGCATTTTTCATTGGCCGTGCAGTCTAATAGGAGTTGGCTGCAGAATCATACTCCAGAGGAGCCCCTGGAGAGAAGCTGGCTGTCAGGGTGAGTTTGCCAAACAACTTCCCTATTTCCAACAGTTTCCCCATGTCCAACCATCATTTATCAGTAGTATTTCACTGTAAATAAAGTAAGCAGATCCTTGTTCTTAAATTACAAATGACAGTCTTAAAAGTCATGGAACCCAGGATGGTGTACTGGGCTGCTGCTGGGTCCTTGAACAAGGGCAGATTTGTGCTCCTACATGGGAGCGAAGGTGGTGAGGTTCCACCATGATGTGGGGCAGCTGGGAGCTTTTTGTTGTTGTTTATGAATGTGGTATTGTGTGGGAATGTAATACCACATTCCTAAACAAGAACAAAAATGCCCTAGGTGGCTGTTGCCTGGGGCATTTTTTGTCCCTTCCAGGATACCATAGTCACCAACAGAGGTGGGGAGGAGCCATGACTGGAGAGCCAAACTCTTCCTCAGCTGCACAGCCAAGGCCCAACATAGGCCCCATTGCCATCCAGGGCAAAAAAAGGAATGCAGATATATCCATGCTCCCTTGCTATGGAGCAACAGAAGGCCTGAGCTGGGCCACACCTGGGACAAACCTGGCCCGGTGCTGACATCAAGTGGAACTGGGAATTTGCTCCACAACTGGATGAGCAGTAAAGCGGGGCAAATTCCTATTGTGGAAACAGCCCTTGATTCTTTAAAGACCTTATTTGACTTTATGTAATCAATGTCACAGAAAGACCATTTATGTTCACTGCCCCAGTTCCTGTGCAGGAGCATAAATCAGGAGCGGATGAGGTGCACCAGGCCAAATGCTCCCCCATGTGGGTGCAGGAAGAGGTGGGGCAACCTGCCATGACTAAAACTCCATCCTGCAGCCCAGTATGAAAGGTCCAGTGCCTAAATGATCTAAGAAAGGTTTGTTAAAGCTTTAACAGGTTTAACAGCCGACCATCAGATTGTAATATCCTTGGGAGGATTTAAATATTATGGGAAGCATTCAACAATGGAGAGATACAGTTACGTTTTAAAATACAGCTTTGAAAATGTTTGGGTCAGTAATGTAACAAAATTCTAGCACATTAAAAAGGTAAAGATAAAGGTAACACCTGTGCAAGCACTGGGTCATGTCTGCCCCTTGGGGTGACGCCCTTTAGTGTTTTCATGGCAGACTCAATTGTTGTTTGCCAGTCATTACCAGTCAGGGGTTGTTTGCCAGTCATTACCGTTTACCCCCCAGCAAACTGGGTACTCATTTTACTGACCGCAGAACGATGGAAGGCTGAGTCAACCTTGAGCCGGCTGCTGGGATCTAACTCCCAGCCTCATGGGCAGAGCTTTCAGACTGCATGTCTGCTGCCTTACCACTCTGCGCCACAAGAGGCTCTTTCTAGCACATTATAATGAGCTAAATCAAGAAAATCTTGATGTGGATAAGAATAGTGACATTTTTACAGCATAAAACAGCAAAATGTTGTGATTTTCTAGTCTTCAGTAAGAATGGAGAAGAGGGATGCTGATGTGTCCTGTAGGTCATTGGACATAGAATGCTAACAGAATGAGGAGTCATACTCGTGGTACATTTGCTATAGTTTTGAAATATTTAAATTTTGTTTTGGGTTCTCTTTGTACATTGTAGTTGTAGTGCAATGAGAATCTCTTGTAACTGTCTACTTATTTTCTCAGTGTCAAATGCTAACACCTATTTTATCTTCCTCTGAGGAGTTCAGGTGTAATTGAAAAATGAATGGGAATTAAATGAAAAGCATTCTTGTCCCATTAACTGGTGTCATTAAGAGTGTTGTTATTATTTTTCTCACCAGTAAAGGATTCCAAATGAAACTTTATTCCAATTAAAGGTACATGATGCCTGTCCCTAGTATTGTAGAACAAAACTGTGTGAGTGGGTATTTTTCCTTCACATGGAAGTCTTTTTTCCAGAAATGGATCCAGTTCATCTATACAGTCAGTGAAGAGGGACCTGGATTCAGCCAAAATGGTCTGAATTTGTGTGTGTGTGCATATGTCTAGTCACAATCTCATATGACTGAACCTACACAAAGCAACTGGATACTCAGGTAAGCAAAAGTTGGTTAACTTTTGAGGAACAGCCAAAGAATTTTGATCTGAAGCGAACTTGGAATAGTTTTCAAAGGGGGTTCTTTAACCAGGACTATCATTTTCAAAGCAAGTACATAAATCAATATCAGGTGTCTTTCTGAGGTCTTTCAAGATGGAATCCAAGCTTCCAAAACTTACTATAATTTTTCACCTTTTCTTTCATATTGAGTTACAAGGAGATCCAAGCCTGAACAGCCTTAGTGATACTCTTATGTGAGAATGTGTGTATGTATGAAACCCAAAGTTAGTATGATCCAAGAATGCAAATAAGGAGAACTAGTACTTTTTCAAGCTAGTGAATTTATGACTATGATTTTCTGATATTATTCAAAAATGTCTGCTATCAGTGTGCATAAATACATATTATGCTGCCTTAGGCTCTCTTGGTCCATGAATGTCAGTATTGTCTCCTCAGACTGCTAGAAGTTATCTAGGGATTCACGTAGGGATCTTTCACATAATTTCTTAATGGATTCTTCTAACTGGAGATGCTGGGAATGGAACCCAAAACCTTCTGTATGCCAAGTCTTCCACTGAGCCACACCCCTCCCAGTTAGCTATGTGCAGTCTGGCGCTCTGTTAAATGTGGCCCAGACTTAACAAATGATTACATTTAACTAAGTTTAATTCAGTTCAATTTATTACCTTAAAGCCATAGATCATCACTCAGACAATTAAATACAGTGTATTCTTAATGTAAAGTGATGATGCCATCTATCAGTTGTTTGTTTCATTAAATTCAAACAATTATGATCAGAAAGATAGCAGCCTCTATTGTATAAATGACTGTGAAAAGGTTTTTGCACAGGTGTTTAACATACTGCTGTAATAGATAGATTTGATTGCAGTACTAATTCTTCCACAGGAGGTTTTAAGAGCTTTTGAACAATTGGAGGAATGTGGTTATAGTTGGGTTTAGTTCCTCATTTCTCATGAAATGCTATATTGCAAGGTATAAAACAACCTTAGATAGAAATTGAGTCCAATAGCACCTTTAAGATCAACAAAGATTTATTCAAGGCATGAACTTTCGAGTGCATGCACTCTTCCCCAGACCAATACTGCTACTCACTTGAGAGCCATCTTGGTGTAGTGGTTAGGAGTACGGACTTCTAATCTGGTGAGCCAGGTTTGATTCCCTTCTCCCCCTCCACATGCAGCCAGCTGGGTGACCTTGGGCTCGCCACAGCCCTGATAAAGCTGTTCTAACAGAGCAGTAATATGAGGGCTCTTTCAGCCTCACCCACCTCACAGGGTGTCTGTTGTCGGGAGAGGAAAGGGAAGGCAACTGTAAGCTGCTTTGAGACTCCTTCGGGTAGAGAAAAGCAGCATATAAGCATGTAACCTTTGATCGAATAAGACACCTTCCAATGAGGAATATTGGAGTAGTCTGTGCATATGGTGCAGCAAAACAAACAAACAAAAAACCCAAAACAAAACAGGGAAGTAACACACATACCCAACACTCTTTCAGCATGGAGAATGATTGGGAAGGGAGGAAAGAACGCTTCATCCCCCTGCAGCAGTACTCCCAAACCCAACTGAGTTCTGCTTCATTTGTTCAATTACCATTGTCCACAGCTGCTGCATGGACACTTGTAACCAGAGTTTATTCCAGGGAACCCAGGCCCAGCTCTTTTAAAAAAGTGAATGTCTGGTTTGTCTGATAATATCCCTTTGGAGGCCATATTATGTCTTCAGTGGAAAAACTTTGCCCTATTAGTGCATGTAACCAGCGGAGAGTCACAAAGCATTATAATGGGTTACAATATGCTGAATGCATGGGTAAATTGTAATCCTCTCCTTTAGAACAAGCAAGTGTGAACTCTGCTGCGGTTTACGTTCTGCAGGATCAGTGGCATTTTTCTTGAATGTTCACAAGACTGGCAGTTGACTGGATCCGCTTAGGGAGAATCAGGATATGCTTTTTCTGCTTTGAGTGAAGAAAGCTACTCAGGTAGTTTGTCTGATAAGGATTCAACTTGTTCCATTTCAGGATAAAGATGGTTTTGTTTTGTGGTTCAGGACTGGTTTGACTCTCTGAACACAAGTATAAACTAATGTTCTATTAAGCTACAGTATTATGGAGTGCACAACCGTTTACGCACTGGAGGTTTCATGCCAGGCTGCAGGCTGGAGATTTAGTTCTGGCAGGTTGCTCTACCTTTTCCTGCACCCACATGGGGGAGCATTTGGCCTGGTGTACCTCATCCGCCTCAATTTGTGATCCTGCATGGGAACTGGGGCAGAGAAGTTCCCAGTGCATAAACGGTCCAAGAGTGTACAACCAAGAGTGAGAACATATTCTCATTAGAACTTCCTTATATGCCCAGAGATTTACATTCAGTTCTATTAAAGCTAATTAGTTCATAGGGTCCTAAAATGTAGTGTAAATTGCCAAGTGCCTTAGTGGCTATGCATACATTGAAGCATCTTTAACCGCTCCTGCGGAGTGGAATAAATAAAACAGTAAGGGCCCTGAGGGCGGGCCCTGTCCAAGATGAGGAAGGGTGCCAATTGGCCCCTTTCCCTGGACTGACAAGTGGAGGTCTCCTGATTGGGCCCACCGCTTCTCAGTCCAGCCCCAAACTGCCAGTCAGCAGCCGCGCACAGCACGGCTGGCTGTTTGCCCCGGCAACAGCCAATTGGGTGGTGCGAAGCGCCTCCCAACCCACCCCACCCCCCATGAGGGCAAACCTTCGCTCCATGGCGGCCATTCCTCTGCTGGCCATCGACAGCGAAGGTTGGCCCGCTGGCCCCCGCATCAAGCGGTAAATGGCTCTCCAGGCCCCGGAGAGGCTGCTGGCCGGCTTGCAGAGCTGCCCAGCACCCTCCCCGGGGCCTGGGAAGCCTTTTCCGTTCGGCGTGACAGAGGAAAAACGCTCCCCATGTCCCGGGTAGGGCGATCTGCGCCTCAGTGAGCCGCGGATCGTCCTTCCCGGGGCCTGGGGAGTGTTTTTGTTTGGGGGGGAGGAAAAATGCTCCCCAGGCTCTGGGGGAGACGATCCACAGCTCACCAAGCTGTGGATCGTCCTCCCCGGGGCCTGGGGAGCCTTTTCGCTTCGGGGGGGAAAGGAAAAATGGTCCCCATGCCCCGGGGAATACGATCCGTGGCTCAGCGAGCCACCGATCATCTTCCCTGGGACCTGGGGCCCGTTTTTGCTTGTGGGGGCGGAAGAAACCCACTCCCCAGGCCCCGGGGAGGATGCTGATTGTCCTCCCCAGCCCTTGGGGGCGCTTTCCCTTCCCCCACCCCAAAACAACCCCTCCCCATGGCCCAGGTTGCCTTTTCCCTTGGGGAGGGGGTTCTGACTCCCCAGGCCCCTGGGAGCCAGATCGCTGGCTCGCAGAGCCAGCCCTGACCCTCCCTGGAGCATTCTACCCAGGGGAGGGGAAGTTCGAGGAGGGCAGCCCTTGCCAACCACCCAGGCAGCACTGCCATGCCATATTTTTTTTACAGCGGGCTTTATTACTAGTGTGTTAATAAACAGACAATCCAGGTTTTGAGAGGCATAGGGAAGGAGAATTACAATATGTTATTACATAAACAAGGGTTTGAAAAAGCAATTATGTGTGACCTCTTTAAAAACAAAAAGGCAAGCTAACTAACCTGGAGACTAGAAAAATGTCGCCAGAGCTTTTGCGGGAAGGGAATCAACATTTTGTTTTTGTTATACAAAGAGGAAGAGGTCAGTAAAGATCTAATAGTGAGCCTCATGACATTTTATCAGCACAGGAAGATAAGCAGCCTTTGAGGGAATATCATTCCTAACCTTTCCTTTTACCTCGAATATTGTGAGCAAGGATAAAAAATGAGGTCAGTTTCTCATCAGAGTAACAACGCCACTGCGGGTATTAAAGAAACTGGACTTTCTAAACCTCACAAATGTGTGAAAAAAAGCCTTGAGGCTTAGGCAGGTGGTTCAGTGATGTCCTTACAACACACTGGTTGAAACACTGGACATTTTAGACACCCATTCATTTTGGACTACACTTTTTCTCCCTTAGATCTCTTGCATTTTAGAAAAACCCTGATATTCAGACCCAACTATTCTGATGCATTGGGCATAGAAACCAAGACTATCTAAACATATGTTAGGGACTGCCAACGCATTCTGCAAATGGTGTAAGCCCTTGCATGCTGATCTGCCCAGGAGTTCAGCATTGGTTGCTATGCCTTCAAGTAACTTATATGTGCTTAATAGAAAAATCCATGTTGCGTGCACAGAGCAATTCTTAATGCACAGAACACAGTCAGGAAGACCCTGTATATGTGGATTCCGATGCATGTGTCAGTGCACTGCTGATTTAATGTTCTATATAATTTTGGAAGCCTTGTTTTTTATACCAGTGACTGCAAGCCTGGCTGCAGACCTCAATGAGTGGCTGAATTTGCAGGGCGGGGGAAGCGGCATAGGAAAAGAACAGCTCATTCCCATGAGCAGAGGCCCTGGTGTGGTGGGAACAGCTGATGTGTGGTGCATGTTCACATGGGAGCAAGGCTAGCTGTGGGTCTGGGTCTGGCTTTGAAAGGTCAGCTGGATCGAGTGGGCAACCTCTAGCCTGCTTACTTTGCTGTGGCTTGCTTCTTCTTCAATTCTTCTTTGTTACGCCTCCTGCGTGCTCACTCCAGGTGCCTGCTGGGCCGATGGTAGGCAGGACAGATGGCAGGGAGGATCTCGGTCTCTGATTCTTCTGATTCGTCCATTCAGGGCTGGTGATGGGCAGGGCTGGGGCTTCCCATGATTCACCTGTTGAGAGGGTGCAGGGGCATATGGCCCACCTAGTCATAGGCTTTCCCCTGCTGAGGATGTTGGGGGTTGGCATGGGTGGTGGGGGGGGGTCGCATTTTTGCCTCACCTATTATTTCGATGGTGTCCATCCATACGGGTGATATCCATATGGGCTCCCTGTTGGGTCCCATAAGGGGAAGAGGTGATGGCAGTTGTTGAGTCTCCCTCTGGTGGTAGGGATGGGGGCTGTCAGCCACTTATGTGCTCATTTTCCGCCTTGGGGGGCTGGGCCTGGGTGGGCCCCTTTTCCCCTCCTGACAGGGACAAGTGGGAGGATTGGTTACCTTGTAGGGGGTGGCAGGGTTCCAACTCAGGAGAGTAGCAGAGACTTGAGCCCTTTGCATAGGGATGTTGAGATATCTGCTCAGTTCAGTGGTGGGGCAGCAGCAGGGAGTGCAGAGCTTGGGGCAGTTCCTCTGAGCAGCAGTTGTCTGAATCAGGGTATGCTGCTGGGGCTCCTCTGGTGCACGTGGCGGAAGATTAGCATTGGGTGTGGGGGCCCTGTTGGGAGGTCTTTCTCTTCCCCACAGGCTTGCAGGCTCCATCTGACCGTGCAGTGGGGTTTTGCATAGGGGTTGTGGGACAGGGAGTGACTGACTAGCTTGAGAGAAGAGAGAGGTTGCCAGGAAAACCATGTGGGAAGAAGAGGAGAAAGAAGGGTCATTCTTTTTGGTGGAGCAGTTCATTGTCTGGTGAGTCCTCCTCATCTGAGGTTGATGCAGGTTTAAGAGATGGGACCTACTGGTTAAAAGCCTGCTATATCCCTGGGGAACCAGCATGCTTTTAAAGAAATGGCCACTAATGAGGGATTGGACACGGTAATTTGACTGACCCTCTCTGCAGGAAGAGTTTGCTGATTGTATTGGAATGAGATAAAACCCGTTCTAAATTTCTCAATCAAACCTGAGCTCACTATTCTACCCCTGATAATCTACTAAGATCCAGAAGTGGTCTATGAGAATGGATTTTCCATATGGACGCAGTAATGAACAGCAGTGTAATAGCCCAAACTAAAGTAAATCAGCCCCCTTCAAGGATCGCTGCCTTGTTGTGGCAAGGGGGCTTGCGTAGTTCAGTGAAGCTATGAGCTATACCGTGCAGGGCCACCCAAGACGGACAGGTCATAGCTGAGAGCTCTGACAAAAGGTGATCCACTGGAGAAGGAAATGGCAAACCACTCCAGTATCTTTGCCATGAAAACTCTATGGACAGTTCCAATAGGCATAACGATATGACGCCAGAAGATGAGCCCCTCAGGTCGGAAGGTGTCCAATATGCTACTGGGGATGAGCAGACGGCTAGTACGAGTAGCGCCAGAATGAATGAAGCGACTGGGCCAAAGCCGAAAGGACGCTCAGTTGTGGAAGTAACTGGTGGCGAAAAGACAGTCCGATGCTGTAAAGATTTTTATTCCATAGGAACCTGGAACGTCAAATCCATGAATCAAGGCAAGCTGGACATGGTCAAACAAGAAATGACAAGACTGAACATCGACATTTTAGGAAGCAGTGAACTAAAATGGACAGGAATGGGTGAATTTAATTCAGATGACCATCAGGTATACTACTGTGGACAAGAATCTCACAGAAGAAATGGAGTAGCCTTCATAATCAATAAGAGAGTAGGAAAAGCAGTCTTGGGATACAATCACCAAAATGACAGAATGATCTCAGTTCGAATCCAAGGCAAACCATTCAACATCACAGTGATCCAGGTCTATGCCCCAACCACTGCTGCTGAAGAGGATGAAGTTGATCAGTTCTATGAAGCCCTACAACACCTTCTAGAAGCAACGCCAAAAAATGATGTGCTTATCATCATGGGGGATTGGAATGCTAAAGTAGGAAGCCAAAAGATAACCGGGATAACAGGCAAGTTTGGCCTTGGAGTACAAAATGAAGCAGGGCACAGGCTGGTAGAATTTTGTCAAGAGAATACAATGGTCATAGTAAACACTCTTTTCCAACAACCCAAGAGACGACTCTACACATGGACATCACCAGACGGTCAACACAGAAATCAGATTGACTATGTGCTCTGCAGCCAAAGATGGAAAAGTTCTATCCAGTCAATAAAAACAAGACCAGGAGCTGATTGTGGTTCATGTCATGAGCTTCTTGTTGCAAAATTTAGGCTTAAATTGAAGAAAGTAGGGAAAAGCACTAGGCCACTCAGGTATGAACTAAATCATATCCCCGACGAATACACAGTAGAGGTGACAAATAGATTTAAGGAATTAGATCTGATAGGCAGAGTGCCTGAAGAACTATGGACGGAGGTTCGCAACATTGTACAAGAGGTAGCAACTAAAACCATCCCAAAGAAAAAGAAATGCAAGAAATCAAAATGGCTGTTTGAGGAAGCTTTACAAATAGCTAAGGAGAGAAGGGAAGTGAAAGGCAAGGGAGAAAGAGAAAGATACACCCAATTGAATGCAGAATTCCAGAGAAAAGCTAGAAGAGATAAGAATGCCTTCTTAAATGAACAGTGCAAACAAATAGAAGAAAACAATTGAATGGGGAGGACCAGAGATCTTTTCAAGAAAATTGGAGATATGAAGAGAACGTTTCATGCAAAGTTGGGTATGATAAGGGACCAAAATGGTAGGGACCTCACAGAAGCAGAAGAGATTAAACAAAGGTGGCAAAATTATACAGAACAACTATACAAGAGCAAGCTTAACATCCCTGATGACCACAGTGGGGTAGTTACTGACCTGGAGCCAGACATCCTGGAATGTGAAGTCAAATGGGCCTTAGGAAGTCTGAGCAACAATAAAGCTAGTGGTGGTGACAGCATTCCAGTTGAACTATTCTAAATCTTAAAGGACGATGCAGTAAAAGTGCTACACTTAATATGTCAGCAAATTTGGAAAACTCAACAATGGCCACAGGATTGGAAAAGGTCAGTTTACATTCCAATCCCAAAGAAGGGCAATGCCAAAGAATGTTCAAACTACCGCACCAATGCACTAATTTCTCATGCTAGCAAAGTTATGCTCAAAATCCTACCAGCAATATGTGGACCGAGAACTTCCAGAAGTACAGGCAGGATTTCGAAGAGGCAGAGGAACTAGAGATCAAATTGCCAACATACGCTGGATCATGGAGAAAGCTAGGGAGTACCAGAAGAACGTCTACTTCTGCTTCATTGACTATGCTAAAGCCTTTGATTGTGTGGAGCACAACAAATTGTAGCAAGTTCTTAAAGAGATGGGAATACCAGAGCATCTTATTTGTCTCTTGAGAAATTTATATGCAGGTCAAGAAGCAACAGTGAGAACTGAAAATGGAATCACTGACTGGTTCAAAATTGAGAAAGGAGTTCGGCAAGGCTGTATACTGTCGCCTTGCCTATTTAACTTGTATGCAGAGCACATCATGAGAAATGCGGGATTAGAGGAGTCACAAATTGGGATCAAGATTGCAGGGAGAAATATCAACAACCTCAGATATGCAGATGATACCACTCTAATGGCAGAAAGTGAAGAGGAACTAAAGAGCCTGTTGATGCGGGTGAAGGAGGAGAGTGCAAAAGTTGGCTTGAAACTCAACATCAATAAAACAAAGATCATGGCAACCGGCCCTCTCAATTCCTGGCAAATAGATGGGGAAGAAATGGAGATAGTGACAGATTTTATTTTCCTGGGCTCCAAGATCACTGCAGATGGGGACTGCAGCAAACAAATTAAAAGACGCTTGCTCCTGGGGAGGAAAGCTATGGCAAATCTAGACAGCATCCTAAAAGTCAGAGACATCACCCTGCCAACAAAAGTGCGTTTAGTCAAGGCTATGGTCTTCCCAGTTGCAATGTATGGCTGCGAAAGTTGGACCATAAGGAAGGCCGAGCGTCAAAGAATTGAGGCTTTTGAACTCTGGTGCTGGAGAAGACTCTTGCGAGTCCCTTGGACTGCAAGGCGAACAAACCGGTCAGTCCTAGAGGAGATCAGCCCTGACTGCTCTTTAGAAGGCCAGATCCTGAAGATGAAACTCAAATATTTTGGCCACCTCATGAGAAGGAAGGACTCCCTGGAGAAGAGCCTAATGCTGGGAGCGATCAAGGGCAAAAGAAGAAGGGGACGACAGAGAATGAGGTGGCTGGATGGAGTCACTGAAGCAGTAGGTGCAAACTTAAATGGACTCCGGGGAATGGTAGAGGACAGGAAGGCCTGGAGGATCATTGTCCATGGGGTCGCGATGGGTCGGACACGACTTCGCACATAACAACAACAACAAAGTAAATCAGGGGTTGTCAACCTGTGATCGTCCAGATGGAACATCTGGAGGACCACAGGTTGACTACCCCTGCTTTAAATCATTTAAAAGATATCACTTTAGATCCCCATACTTAGTGTCCATAACATCTTTAACACTAACAATGGCACTTACCCATTTGAGGTTTCATGTCATCCCAACAGCAGTTTGTAGTGGTCAGTTTTCCCATATCTGATCATTATATACCTATGTCTGTGGTAAGGAGGCAATCGAGGACCTTATACATTATACTTTTGACCGTCCTCTGTATCCGGAGTAGTCAACCTGTGGTCCTCCAGATGTCCATGGCCTACAATTCCCATGAGCCCCTGCCAGCAAATGCCTGTGGTCCTCCACAAATGCTGGCAGGGGCTCATGGGAATTGTAGTCCATGGACATCTGGAGGACTACAGGTTGACTACCCCTGCTCTATATGATGAATTGAGAGCCAAATACAGGAAAAAATTACTGCCCACTGCATGGGGCACAGTGTAATCTGAGAATCTGATTTTGTTGTTATCAGATACCAACCTGTACATTTCTAACAGAGTTGGCTCTATTTGCTCTTGCTGCTAAAAAACATAAGCTGAACTATGTAAATAAAATTGTGTTGACTTAATACTTTTAATTCTGATTTTGTCTCTATTAGTCAATCTTAACTTTTGTTGATTTTAGAATTTATGCTTTTATTTTATTCTATGTCTTTTGTATATCTGGTATATTTGGTAGGGTTATGATGGCCAATACCTAATATAAAACAAATCTGAACAATCAGTTTGCCTGATCAGTCCCAGGGCTAAGTTTGGCTGGGAGAAAGGCTGTTTTCTTGGGAATTGTGAGAAATGTTGCTTTAAAAAGAAAAAGAAAGTCAGGTTTCACAAAATTCCAGACAATTAATTCATGATGTTAAGAGATCTAGGAGTCTGTCTGGAAAGGTTTTCACTGCCAGGTAAGTCTGATGACTTTCATGGTCAGCAATATTTACTTACACATTTCTAGTGGATATAGTTCCTTTTCGCCTTCTGTTGTTATCATTGTCTATATAAACTTGAAATGTGAATAAAATCTGGAAATGAGGGCTTCATTAAATACAGAGCAAGAAATATGGGAGTCAAATAAATTTGGGGGACATTATCCGTGTGTACCAGTTCTGCTAATGCAGATTTCTTTAGCAAAGAGTAGAATATTCTTGCCTCATGTTTAAGATGCACTATGAATTACTGCATAAACCTTTAATAGCTAGATGAAGTACAGCATTTTCCTGTACAGCAATACATGTTCTTGGAAGCAGTGCTGAATTTATGACTTTCACCATTTCCTGCTGCTCAGATCAATTTTCTAATCACTGATGTTGGGCATATTGAACTGTGAGGATTATTTCAGATGCATGGACTGGATGCTGTTTTAGCATCTATTCCTGCGTGTATGAATACTTATATATTATGCAAATAGAAGCCTTATTAATGCTCATGACTGTAAACAAAGATTACATTTTTGAAATGTTTTAATTCCTTCTAGGAATATTTCCTTCCATCCCCAAAAGGAAACAAATCTGACAGCTGATTGTGATCAATGTGTAACATGGAAGGAAAAAGTGTTTTTGAATAGCAGTTAGCTCACTTGCTCTTTTTGTTTACTGCTGTTCAGACTTGCAGGATGCCAGTTCTCAAGGCATCATGTATTTCACATTTCTAGTAGGGAAGGATTTGAGATTTACAAAGCAAAGAAAGCATTGGGAATGCTACTTAGTATGCCAGCTACTCCTAACTTGTGCTGCTAGCTGGCATTGCAGCACAATGAGATTAGTTTAGGTCAAAGCCACAACAGATGTTTGACATTTCAAACAAGCAAAACATCATGGGCAGGAATGAAAATGTTTAAGCTAACTGAGATTCTATGGTTATTCTATTCATGTATGAATAAAAGAATTTCAGAAGAGTTGTTGTTGTTATGTGCGAAGTCGTGTCCGACCCATCGCGACCCCATGGACAATGATCCTCCAGGCCTTCCTGTCCTCTACCATTCCCCGGAGTCCATTTAAGTTTGCACCTACTGCTTCAGTAACTCCATCCATCCACCTCATTCTCTGTCGTCCCCTTCTTCTTTTGCCCTCGATCTCTCCCAGCATTAGGCTCTTCTCCAGGGAGTCCTTCCTTCTCATGAGGTGGCCAAAATATTTGAGTTTCATCTTCAGGATCTGGCCTTCTAAAGAGCAGTCAGGGCTGATCTCCTCTAGGACTGACTGGTTTGTTCGCCTTGCAGTCCAAGGGACTCGCAAGAGTCTTCTCCAGCACCAGAGTTCAAAAGCCTCAATTCTTTGACGCTCGGCCTTCCTTATGGTCCAACTTTCGCAGCCATACATTGCAACTGGGAAGACCATAGCCTTGACTAAACGCACTTTTGTTGGCAGGGTGATGTCTCTGCTTTTTAGGATGCTGTCTAGATTTGCCATAGCTTTCCTCCCCAGGAGCAAGCGTCTTTTAATTTCTTTGCTGCAGTCCCCATCTGCAGTGATCTTGGAGCCCAGGAAAATAAAATTTGTCACTATCTCCATTTCTTCCCCTTCTATTTGCCAGGAATTGAGAGGGCCGGATGCCATGATCTTTGTTTTCTTGATGTTGAGTTTCAAGCCAACTTTGGCACTCTCCTCCTTCACCCGCATCAACAGGCTCTTTAGTTCCTCTTCACTTTCTGCCATTAGAGTGGTATCATCTGCATATCTGAGGTTGTTGATATTTCTCCCTGCAATCTTGATCCCAATTTGTGACTCCTCTAATCCCGCATTTCTCATGATGTGCTCTGCATACAAGTTAAATAGGCAAGGCGACAGTATACAGCCTTGCCGAACTCCTTTCTCAATTTTGAACCAGTCAGTGATTCCATGTTCAGTTCTCACTGTTGCTTCTTGACCTGCATATAAATTTCTCAAGAGACAAATAAGATGCTCTGGTATTCCCATCTCTTTAAGAACTTGCCACAATTTGTTGTGCTCCACACAATCAAAGGCTTTAGCATAGTCAATGAAGCAGAAGTAGACGTTCTTCTGGTACTCCCTAGCTTTCTCCATGATCCAGCGTATGTTGGCAATTTGATCTCTAGTTCCTCTGCCTCTTCGAAATCCTGCCTGTACTTCTGGAAGTTCTCGGTCCACATATTGCTGGAGCCTAGCTTGTAGGATTTTGAGCATAACTTTGCTAGCATGAGAAATTAGTGCGATGGTGCGGTAGTTTGAACATTCTTTGGCATTGCCCTTCTTTGGGATTGGAATGTAAACTGACCTTTTCCAATCCTGTGGCCATTGTTGAGTTTTCCAAATTTGCTGGCATATTGAGTGTAGCACTTTTACTGCATCGTCCTTTAAGATTTTGAATAGTTCAACTGGAATGCTGTCATTACCACTAGCTTTATTGTTGCTCAGACTTCCTAAGGCCCATTTGACTTCACATTCCAGGATGTCTGGCTCCAGGTCAGTAACTACCCCATTGTGGTCATCAGGGATGTTAAGCTCGCTCTTGTATAGTTCTTCTGTATAATTTTGCCACCTTTGTTTGATCTCTTCTGCTTCTGTGAGGTCCCTACCATTTTGGTCCCTTATCATACCCATCTTTGCATGAAACGTTCTCTTCATATCTCCAATTTTCTTGAAAAGATCTCTGGTCCTCCCCATTCTATTGTTTTCTTCTATTTGTTTGCACTGTTCATTTAAGAAGGCATTCTTATCTCTTCTAGCTTTTCTCTGGAATTCTGCATTCAATTGGGTGTATCTTTCTCTTTCTCCCTTGCCTTTCACTTCCCTTCTCTCCTTAGCTATTTGTAAAGCTTCCTCAGACAGCCATTTTGATTTCTTGCATTTCTTTTTCTTTGGGATGGTTTTAGTTGCTACCTCTTGTACAATGTTGCGAACCTCCGTCCATAGTTCTTCAGGCACTCTGCCTATCAGATCTAATTCCTTAAATCTATTTGTCACCTCCACTGTGTATTCGTCAGGGATATGATTTAGTTCATACCTGAGTGGCCTAGTGCTTTTCCCTACTTTCTTCAATTTAAGCCTAAATTTTGCAACAAGAAGCTCATGATCTGAACCACAATCAGCTCCTGGTCTTGTTTTTATTGACTGGATAGAACTTTTCCATCTTTGGCTGCAGAGCACATAGTCAATCTGATTTCTGTGTTGACCGTCTGGTGATGTCCATGTGTAGAGTCGTCTCTTGGGTTGCTGGAAAAGAGTGTTTGCTATGACCATTGTATTCTCTTGACAAAATTCTACCAGCCTGTGCCCTGCTTCATTTTGTACTCCAAGGCCAAACTTGCCTGTTATCCCGGTTATCTTTTGGCTTCCTACTTTAGCATTCCAATCCCCCATGATGATAAGCACATCATTTTTGGGCGTTGCTTCTAGAAGGTGTTGTAGGGCTTCATAGAACTGATCAACTTCATCCTCTTCAGCAGCAGTGGTTGGGGCGTAGACCTGGATCACTGTGATGTTGAATGGTTTGCCTTGGATTCGAACTGAGATCATTCTGTCATTTTGGGGATTGTATCCCAAGACTGCTTTTCCTACTCTCTTATTGATTATGAATGCTACTCCATTTCTTCTGCGAGATTCTTGTCCACAGTAGTATACCTGATGGTCATCTGAATTAAATTCACCCATTCCTGTCCATTTTAGTTCACTGATTCCTAAAATGTCGATGTTCAGTCTTCTCATTTCTTGTTTAACCACGTCCAGCTTGCCTTGATTCATGGTTTAACCACGTCCAGCTTGCCTTGATTCATGGTTCAGAAGAGTAGCCATATTAATTAGTTGTTATGAAAACCAAACTTAAAAGACTGCATCTGATGAAGTCTGTCACAGTCTCTGAAAGCATACACTGTAGGTTTGCTAGACTTTCAGGTGGTTTGGTTTCTCTGTCTGTCTCTTTTTATTAAAAAAACACCCAATCTGCACAATCTGATTTTTGCAACCCTCTATTTGTCACTGGTAGCAAAAGTATAAACACTGGCCATGTCTGATACTTTGTAATGAGTTTCATGTTAGGCTCCTGCAAAGACCATCAATTTTCGAGAGCAAAATTTTTATGAAACTGAAATGGTGGCAGCAGAATTGTGTTTCCTTGCATTGGAGAGGACTTGACAATGAGGACTTTAAATGTCATTGAATACATGTGGATAAGGCATTGCAAAATGAGTAATTGAACGTACCCAAAAATGACCATGGGGCAGGCTTTGTACAGTAGGCCATAATCTTTCTTTGTAAAGTGGTAGGTTAATCAGATCAGATAACCTTATCAGAGCATCAGAGGAGCTCAAATATAGTGAGCAGAAATATAACAGTCTGTGAACCAACTGAATATTATCCATTAATAAGAAGAAAGCCATTTGAATCTGAGTGGAACTTGACATAGCACTCAGAATTGGGTAACTACAATTAACCCAAGGAATATACTTTCCCGTCTGGGCTGGCATACTATGGGAATAGGTCCATAGTTCTAGCATAACTATGTAACTTAGTAAGCAAAATGTTACTATGATTTTTGGCTGGGCTATATGTAACCACTCTTGTACTCATATTCATTGAAGATTTCCTCACAATAACCATATTAAATAAGTTAGACTGTAGGTGAATGACTGGACCAAGGTCACCTGCAGCCTTCCATGGCAGAGCTGGAATTCAAGTCTGAATTCATCTAAGGTATGAAGGAGGAGTCAGTTAAAAGGGTCATGGAATGCTTTTGTAAGGAGCACAACTCCTTCCTCGATGACAGCACAGCAATATCCACTACTCAATGCATGGAGGTCACAGCAACAAGAAAAACAACCTTCTAGTTCAGGAACTTGAGTTCTGCCATGTGGTCATGCCAGTGCCTTCAGAACTGTGGAAAGCTTCCAGGATGGAAAACAGTGCCACACTGGAGGTGCTAGCTGCATCAAACCCTTGAGAAGCTGATGTATCTGCTGGAACTTAGGCTTCACGGCATCTGTGGTCTAGGGTCACACAGATAGCCACAACCTGCCTTTTCAAGGTGTACAGCCTAAGACCCCTCTTCCAGGCCTCAAATAGGAACTGAACCACTTCTTTGGGCTTGAGTGGATTCATGATGTGTGCCGCCACCCACTTACGAAAAGCTTGCCAGGTGTGATTGTAGATTTGTTTCTTCGCAGGCCTGCAAAACTGGTGTATGATGTCCACAATCTCCCTGGAGAATCCTCGCCTCCCTTTTAATTTCCTAGATGTAGATGATCCAACCTGCCTGGCAAGTGACAGGGCTCCTTGGTTGCTAACTGTCTGTTATCTGAGAAGACCAGAAGGGGGCAACTAGAATGATGTCTGCCTGCTCTAATGGTTCTTGTTGACCAAATGGCTGGTGAGTGGAATGAGGAGGAAAGCATAAAGGAGTTTGGGTGGCCTATGAAGAGTCATGGCATCCTCTCCCACTGTCGGTAGATCATGGAACTGTGGCATGAACCAGGGTGCCTTTTGGTTGTCCATCAGGCTGAGTTAAGACTGATTGAAACATGCCACCAGGAGCTGGAATACCTCTGGGTTTAGGCTCCATTCCCTGGGATCCAGGTCCTATCTGCTTGGCCAGTCTGCTTTCACATTGGTAATTCTTCTCAGGTGTTCTGCCTTGAGACCTGTGAGGTTTGTTTCTGCCCACTGAAGCAACTATGTCACCTCCCTGAACAAATTCTTGATCTCATTCCACCCTGGCAGTTGATGTGGGCCTTGGTGGGCCTTGGTTGATAGCTTGTCAGTTCTCAGAAGAGAATGATGGCCCAGCAGTTGCTTGTGGAAGGCTCTTAGGGTTCTCTGAGTTGCTTGCAGTACCTGCCAGTTGATACTGTGCTTTGCCTCAGTCTGAATCCACTGCCCCTTGGTGGAGTGGCTGCAGCAGTGAGCTCCCAAGCCCCTGTTGCTGGCATCTGTACTGACTACCACTTGGGGTGAGAGAAGAAATGACATCCTCTAGGCCAGGTTGCAGAGAAGCATCCACCAGAATAGCTGGTTCTTGAGTCCTATTGACAACTGAATCGCCTTGTGTACCTTCTGTGCAATCATTTCCTCAAAGGGCAAAAAAGTCCACTGTAAAAGCCTGAACTGGAAACAGGCCACGGAATCATATTAATCATGGAGATTAGAAAATCCTACATGGCTGCCAAGTACATGATGGTAGCTTTCTAGGCAGCCGGAGATCCCAAATCAATCTGGCAACCAGGCTCTGCTTTTCAGCTTGCAGGTACATTATGGCTTGACATGTGTCTATCTAGGGTCCCAGATTGGGGTATCAGATTACTCTTGGCAAGGTTTATCAGGAATACACAATATTCCAGCAGGCTGGTGTGCCGTGTGACGTTCTCTGCCATTGGGAAAACTGATGTCTTGATCAGCAGGTCATCTAAATATGGATAGATGCTTATACTTTCCTGCTGCAGGCATGCCACCAAGGCCACCATAACTGTGTTGCTCTGCTGGGCTGCACCTACTTGACCCAATGGTTGTGCTGAGACAGAGGGCTGGTCAGAGTCCAGAGCCCAGTCCAAGAGGTCAGGAGCCAAGGGAGACAGAGTTCAAAAGTAAGCAGGACGGGGAGAAGATTCAAGCTGAGCTGGGATCAAAAGCCAGGGAAAGAGACAAAAACCAAACCAGATTTAGGAGCGGAGTCAGTAGCCAAGCCAAAAGTCAGGAGCCAGAATGTGTCAAAGCCAAGCTGAGGGTTGGGAACTGGGAACATAGTCAAAGCCAAGCTGAGGGTCTAGAACCAGGAATGTAGTCAAAGCTGAGCCAAGGATACAGAACTAGGAGTTCAAGGAACAGACCTATGCCTCGGCAAACCAGAACCGGAGTCATCTCGGAAGTAAACACACTCGTGTCCACGAAGGACCTTGCCTCAAGGTTCTTCTGAAATATCCAGAACCAGAGGAGCAGCCTTTAGCCACCAAGATCTAATCCTGATCAGAGGAAGGAGCTGCATCTGGGCCCCATCTACCTTGAGGGGCAAGCTACCAAGCATGCTGATCTTCTGACAGCTGCCAAGGTAGACTGCCTTCGCTGTTGCTGCCACTCTAGAAAATGCCCAGGACCTGCAGGATGCTGATCTGATCTGATGCCGATGCTGCTGCTCCTCTGTTGAGTCCCTGGGGCTCAGAGGGATCTTGTCCTGGGGCTTGATGTAAGCTGGCACAAAGGGCTGTATCTCAGTCTCACTTGGCCCAGGCTTCTCATCATCTGAGAAGACTGAGGCTGGATCTCCCAGTGGCCCCAGGAGTGGGTCAAGTGTTACCTCTGGACCAGCAACCCCTGATGCCAGTGCTGGCAGTGCAACCGGTGCAGGCATGACAATAACCTGTGGGGCAAAAGAGAGTCTAAAAGGCAAGGCCTTGTACTGGTAGTAGCCGCCCAGGAAAGAAAAGTGAAGGTACTTGCAGGATGCCATATGCATAGGAATATGTAGGTAAGCCTCTGACAGGTCCAGCAAAGTCAGCACATCCCCTCACTGGAGGGCACTGAGAATGTGGTAAAGGAATTCCATGTGGAACTTCTGTTGCCTTACCCACAGGTTAAGAGCTTTCAGTTTCAAAATCAATCTCTAGTCTACCAACTTCTTTTGGACCATGGCTGCATCTCCATTATGTTGCATGGATAAATTGATACCAGAGGACCAGCACTTCAAGGGTGTGTTCTCTGTCCACTTCATGGTCTATGCAACATAATGGAGATACAGCCATGGAAACCTGTAACAGCATGAGTTGAGTAGTCATGTGGAATGTTTCATAACTCTGCTACTCTTTAAGTAACTCCGTTTGTTCTTCACACCTACGTTCCATACACTCCAAGGAGCTCAAACTGGTCACATTTTCCCTATCCCAACATCTTTTGACGTTATGATCACATGGCCAAAAGCATTACAGGGTTACAAACGTCCTATCCAGGCAAAGGAATTGTAATAAAAATGCTAGCAGCAGCTTTGCATTGAATTGTAGGAGTCAGAAATGTGAAATAGCTTTTTCTGTCCCCCAAGAAAACACAAATGGACATACCCTTATATTTACAAGAATCCAGCTCAGGAAGAAAATTCATCCTATCCTAATGAATGAATCCTAATGAATGCAAATGAGGGACACAATTTTCCTCTTACTGGGCAAAGAAAGTATTTGCATAAAAATAAGTAAGTGCTTTGCATAGACAACAATGGTGTCTTCTTCCATTCATTCTCCTGTTCTTCCATTCATTCTTCTTTTGGCATTATTAGTTCTCTGCGGAGGGACGCAGGAAGCAGCAATAGATATCCCATCATCTGTATATCTGCACAAATAAGGGAGATTTGCAAAGTGGGTCCTTCAGCAACTCTTCAATTTGGATGCATCAGTTTATGCAAATTGGCCTCTATTGTTTTTGTTTTTCAGCAATTTCTGGCAAATATGTGTCTATCCTGCTCTCTGCTATGAATGGCTAAGAATACTTAAGAACCTAAAACAAGCCATTGTTAGCAATTCAATGAAATCTAAATACTCCATGTTAATGACTGCTAAAAATAATCCCTATAGGCAACAGAAAAATATGAGCCACCAAACAGAAGAAACATAGGGAGCAGGCAGAAATGCCTGCTTCACTTCCGTCTTGGCAACAAAGGTAAATTACAAGCAAAAGCTCAGCAAAATTAAAATGACAGGTCAGGAAAGCAACCAAACTGGTATAAAAATATAATACTGGATAATATAGAGTGGATTTAAGTGAAAATCAATTAGGGTCAGGTGAAATTCACCCTTGAGAACTAGCAGAAATGACGCATTAGCAATTAGACTTTGATAATGTGGCAGTGGGTGGGTGGAGAGATAATCGGGTTTGGAGGAACACAAAATCAGAGGCTTGCAAGGCTGATTCATGTGCCAAGTAAAATTGGGTGAGTAAGTAAGGTGACCAGATACAAATAATAAAAAGGGCTCTAGTTCAGAAGTAGAAATTTCAGCAGCTGTAAACAAGCCATGCATTAATAAAAAAGTGCCCTTGCTGAATTTCCATTGAAACACGAAAATACCCTTTGCATCTTCTCATTTTATTGATTTGTTGTGGAGTAGTAAATAAAACCACCAGCACTGTAGTAAAAAAAACAACAACATTTGATTAGCTAAATATATTAACAAATGGAATTTTAAAATTCATTTTAAATTAATGTTTGAATGCATTTTCCTTGACATCAATAGAGAATCACAACCTGGAGAAAGGTTCTGTGTTAAGATACACTTTGACCATTTCTGCACTGCAGACTTCATGCCGGGCTGCAAACTGGAATTTGATTTGGGGCATGTTGCCCCTCTTCTTGCTCCTGCATGGGGGAGCATTTGGCCCAGTGCACCTTGTCCACCCCAAATGTGTGCTTCCACATGGGAGCCAAGGCAGTGAAGTTCCCAGTGCGGAAATGGTCATAGGGATGCCAGTTCCCCGGTGGGACCTGGGGGTCACATGGAATTTTAGCTCATCTTCTGACAACGGAGATCAGTTCCCCTGGAGAAAATGGCTGCTTTGGAGGGTGGATTCTATAGCATTATACTGCACTGAAGTCCTTCCCTGCTTCAAATCCTACATACTCCCGGTTCCACCCCCCAAGTCTCCAGCTATTTTCCAACCCAGAGCTGGCATCCCTAGATACGCAGATAAAACCCTATGTTTGCTCACTTAATCCTAACAAAATCATACCTTTACCTTTATACATCTGTTTCAGAGCCTCTTGTGGCGCAGAGTGGTAAGGCAGCTGTCTGAAAGCTTTGCCCATGAGGCTGGGAGTTCAATCCCAGCAGCCGGCTCAAGGTTGACTCAGCCTTCCGAGGTCAGTAAAATGAGTACCCAGCATGCTGGGGGGTAAACGGTACTGACTGGGGAAGGCACTGGCAAACTACCCCATATTGAGTCTGCCATGAAAACGCTAGAGGGCATCACCCCAAGGGTCAGACATGACTCGGTGCTTGCACAGGGGATACCTTTACCTTTATACATCTGTTTACCCACACCAAAACTCTTCAGAAGAAGCCCCAAACCCACAGAAATGACCATGCTACTCCTAGTGGTTCCTCTTTCGCTTTAGATCCATAGGCCAGCTAAGATCACGTAATTCACTCATACCACTCATGCAACATGGCATTAAAAATTGATTGCACAGGTATTGCTTCACTATCCACCTTTCTTTTTCTAGTTTTCTGATATTGCTGACTTGACTTCTCCCACAATATATTTTGGTTGCAACCTCATTCAGTGTGATCAGTCCAGGTAATCTGCTGCAAGGGCTAATCAATTTTCCATGTTATTGGAAATTGAGGCTTGTGAAAGTATGGCACATCTCCGTTCAGAGTGTTAACGTCAGCATATGGTTGACAGAGGAGAACAAGCCAGACAAAAACTTGCTAGGTCTACCACTTTATGTAATCAGTGAGGTGAATTCCAGTTGTATACTTTTAGGCTTAGGTTCCCAGGGGAAGGATAGACAACAACGTTTACTGAGCCATTACAATCATTGGAGCTTAAAGAGAGGAGAACCAGACAGCAGTCCTGCATACAGGCTATTTAAATCATACTGAAGATGATAACGGAGCTTAAGCAACCTCCCTGTGTACAAGATTTTAGATTATGGTTTAAAACACTTGTGCCAAGTGCTTCAGTGTGCATTTTTTGCTTCAGTGTGCATTTTCTGCAGTGTGCATTAGCTGCCACTGTGTAAAAATCAAAGAAGGGGAGTTGGTTGTGGCATGGTATGTGGGGTTCTGGGCTACCTTAGATCCTGCTGTTCTTTCCAGCCTATATGAGGCAGAGCCGGCATAGTAGTAGTAAAGGCAGAGGGGAGGTAGGAGGTAGGGAAAGGAGGGTGAACGGTGCAGGTGGTGATGTCACTCCTGGTGATGACTCATTTTTGGGGGGTGTGGCCAACTGACATCATTTCTGGTCCTCGAAGCCTGAAAATTTATTTCAGGGGCTCCTACACAGTCAAAAGGTTGAAAAAGTCTGCCATAGAGTATTCAAAACAAGTGTTGTAATGGTGGTGGTTTGCCTCCCTCTGCAAAGTCTTCCTTGGTGGTGGTCAGGCACTGGCAGAATATGAAGTTTCAGACTTGTTTTTGTTTTAAAAATCTTACTTAGCCTCTATACTAGTTTCCTTTGAGTAAGTCTATTATTTTTTCAAAGGATTTTTTCAACCAATTCTGTAGCCCATGCTTGAATATCCTACCCCAAAATACATGTTTATTCCACCCTGCTTCCAGGGAATTCTGATGGACTCTTCTTTATCCCCTTGAACAAGACTGAATGCCCTAAGGTCACCCAGTTTGTTCTGTGAAATATTGGGGGATTTTATTCCCGGATGTCTCAGATCTCCATCTGACTCTCCTACCATTGCTGTCAATCTTCCAATTCTAACAATATGATTAGTTTATACCAGTTGATACAACATACTGATCATGTATAAGAAAACTGGCTTCATATCAAGCCTGGCCAGTAGACCACCTCTGTTGCATTCTGTCATAATAACTTCCCTAACATATATTTAGTTCTGATGATCTGTGAGCTATATTTGAAATGCTTAAACATGAAGATGTGTGTAGCAATTGTAACAATGAAAAAGTGAACATTGTTAGAAGTCTTTAGAAAGAGTTATCTGACCTGGTGACAAGAACTATATAGTAATGCTTCTTGGATCATTGCTCTTCTATGACCCTCAGTGTTAAATACTTGTTGCCTTTTTTAAAAACTTTTATCACAGAACTTCAAAGGAGTACAGCTTTTTAGGAGTTACTCTTTTCTCTGCTAGTACTTTCATTGCAGCTATGTTTTACCATTATTGAGCTACCCGAGTGCTATAGCTCAGTCAGATATCTTTGTGAAAAGTATTTATATGTACAGAAAAAAGTTTTTCAGAGATTTGGCTGGCTGGGCAGAGAGAGGAGAAAAGGAAAAGGATGCCCAGGATGTTGTTGGCAGAGTTTAAATTTGCAAAGACAAGTAAGGCACCAGTCTGATTAAAAAAACAAAACAGATTTATTGTAAAGAAAAACAAACTTTGTATGGAAAGAGCGGAGAGAGAAAGAGAGAGTCATAGTAATCCTAACTATTTTTTTCTGTGTTTGTTGAGTCTATCTGTTCTGTTGTTGGCAGCAAGCAGGGAGGACATGTGCTCAAAGAAGCAGGAAGTCTCCAACTGAGCCAAGCAGGGTGCTGAAGGAGATGATTTGAAAAACTAGCAAGAAAGCCCATTGCAGGCAGGAATGCAATGGGTACTAGGACCCAGGGGATACCGGGAGGTGCAGATCTCTCTCTCTGTGTCTCTCTCTCCCTCTCGCTGCATGTCTCGGTGTGCCTTGCCGCAGGAGCATAGCAGGTAATGTGGGCTGATTTGTAGGAGTGAAGAAGGGCTGGTATGGGGAGACGACTGAAGATGATGCCGTGCTAGCCCGCTCAATGACGGGCTCCCAAGCCAAGCAGAGGGCCAGGAGTAGAAGCACCTGGCAGAACTGAGCGGGATGCGCAAATCTCGATCGCTGGTCGCCTCAGGAACTGGGAACGGCATCCTGAGGGTCCTACAGATCTGCGGAGACTGAGTTCTCCGGATCATTGCTGCCTGTGCTCGGGGCCATGATGGCATCCCTGTCGTAAACAATTTTCTAAGCTTGAAACAACCAGCTGCATAGAATCTTGCATTCTTCCCAGATTATCTCTTACCAGATTGACAAGAGCCAAAGTCTGACGAAATCAACAACGCAAAGTCTGTGAGTTTTCTGTTTGCTTTCCTTGCCCCCCTTCTTCCCCCCTAACCAATTTACAAAAGGAATTCTTTCTTCGGACAGGAGGCAAGCCAGCTAAATACACTTGTTAAAATAAAAAAACAAAAGAAAGAGCTTAAGAATTTGTTAAGGAGAGGTCAGCAGGAGATGTTGACATAATATGGAGATTGACTAACTAATAATTCCTGATCACCCGAACTCTCGCAAGACGCTCTGTCTGTGATCTGTGACTATTTGCAGCGATGGAAAATCTAACTAAGGCACAGATCTTTTGTTTGTTATGCGAAGGCAACTCAGAGATACTGAAAGTAGTCAAAAAGATTGAAAAGGAAATTCAAGATACCAAGAAAGAGCTTTCAGACAGAATCGATGGTTTGAAAAAAATAGCTGATGAAAACACAACTCAGCTGGCAACACACCAAACAAGAATCCAATGTCTGGAAGTTAATCAACAGGAGCGGGAGAGGGTGGCAGAAGATAAACCCGAAGCCCTGGAAGTAGAATCTAAAGCTAGGAATGTAAAAATCAAAGGCGTCTCGGAAGAATTTGGGAAAACAGACCTAAGGAAGGAAATCATCGAAAGCCTGGAAGACTACTTAGAGGAGGAAGAGATTCGTATTGACAAAATATACAGAGTCTATTCAAAGGCGACCGCACGCAAGAAGCAACCAAGAGAAATCTTTGTGGGCTCTGACAGTAAGGCTGCAAGAAATACTCTACCCAAAAAGCTTCAGGCGACGATGCTGAATCAGGAAGCACAAATATTTCAAGACCTGCCAGCAGATACATCATGGAAGAGAGCACAATTCCATCTTTTGCAACCACCTGAAGAATGTGACGAACAGTGGAGCAATTACCTGGTCTGTCTTAGGAAAGACAGCAGCAACTTCTAGGTTAGGGCCAACATAAGATGGGAACTGACTATATATTACATAAGATAATAACAGATTATATTCTCATATGTATCAACAATTACTTTGCTAAGGAAGACAGCAGTAACTTTTAGGTTAGGACTAATATGTGATGGGAACTGAATATGTACTTTTTAAGATAATAACAGACTACACTCTCACATGTATCAACAATTATTTTGCCAGCTGGTTGTTTCTTTTTCTTTTCATCTTTCTGTAAGTGCTTCATGTACAATAAAAATAAATAAAATATTAAAAAAGAAGAAGGGCTGGTGTGCAGTTTGGGGCTCTCTCCCTCAATCGCAGCAGGGGCGGCTCTCTCCATGTCTCTGCCAGCAGCTTGGGGCAGCTCTTTCTGTGTCTCTCTATGCCTCCCTTGCAGCAGGAGCAGATAGTGGGAATGAGGGTTCATGTTTAGTTTGGCAGGGCATTGAGTGTGTCTCTCTGTCTCTGGTGCGGTTGAGGGGAATGTGGCTAGCGTCCAGGGAGGGAGGGCGGGAGCTGTAGGGGCAGGGCCAATGATTGATCCTATTCCAACTTGGACAGCCAGACACATTCCACCCCCCAGGCTGTTTCACAAATATATAGAGAAACCATGGATAAGGATATCAGAAAGTTCCTATTCTAACTATGCTAAATACAATCTCCTCCAATACCGCCTGTAGGGCATTTTCTTACTCTGTTCAATCATATACACTGCACATCTCGCATATCCTGACAGTTGTTAGTAGGGATGTACAAATATAGTGTTATAATTTCTTTTTGTTTTCAAATATGTTTAGCCTTTTTATTTCACCTATTTTCACTCTTAGTGTTTTCAGTATGTTTCCTTTCCAGTTTCAGTGGCATTATCAGATTGCTCAGGTTTGGTTCATATAGACTGTTTCTGCACTGGGAACTTTGCTGCCCCAGCTGCCATGCAGGAGCAAATATCCGGGGTGGTCAAAGTCCAACTGGGCCAAATGCTTCCCTGTGCGGGAGCAGGAAGAGTTAGGCAACGTGCCCCAGCTCAAACTCTGGCCTGTAGTCTGGAACAGAAATGGTCATAGGCGCTTGCTTCTCAAGTAAAAGGACAACTTGTTTCTCATCAGATCCATAGAAATAGTATTCTTTAATATTTAACACTAACTTGACAAGAACAGTAGAAAATTACAGAACTGGGTACAGGGGGGCTGTCTTTGTTCTTTGTATATATTCAAATTTATAGTATTCTGAGGACTCTGGTGAGAAGGGGAATCTCCCCTCCTCAAATCTCCCAGACCCATGTTGTCATCCCATCCAGATCCAGCTGCATATCGCTTTGCCCAATATACATAACTGTGCCAAATAATGAGTACAGACAACACTGATGGCATTTGTCCTGGGACAATTCAAAGATTAGAAACCAGCATAGGACAGACATATGACTTGTACACCCTGGACCACCACAGCCCAACACCCATGATTTCTTTTTGGGTTGCCCCATCTCTGAATCCCTGCATGGCTGCCCCTATACAGAACAGGTCTGTTCCATAACTTTTTGCTTCAAATCCCACCCGTTGCAGGCATGCTCTCAAGACAGCAGTGAACTGATAGGAGGACAGGCAGGTTCCATCCTTGTGCATAAAGAACACTCCCCTAATATCAGGGCTGATTCTGCACTTACTTGGTTTTTCAGTTGTCCATCCTGCTGAATTCAGATCGATTTGAACTCGAGTCTTCCTCCTTCCTCCCCCACCCCAAAAAAAATTTGAAACAGAAAGCCTTCTGCACTTGATTGGGGAAGCTCAGAGGGAGGAGGGGATCAGTGGTCTTGAAGCTACTTTGTTTATTTTTTTTCCTGAACTAGTGAAGGGGGCAGGTTTGAGTGAAGTCCAGGCAGCATTAGTACTTTATTTCTTCTCTTTTGACTCCTGAGCCAGCAGTAGCCTCTCAGAGAACGAGGCAAATCTCTGCTGAGAGAAGTGGCGCTTATGGAATGTAGTCACTTTAAAACAGGGCAAAAAAAAAATAAGTCTTGGGAAGGAAGCCTTGCAACTAGGAACCAGGAAGTCTTTTAACTGGCATCCTGGCCAATAAGGGAAGCTTGCTTTGCTATGTCAGCATTGCAGGCATGGAGCAGGAAGTTAATTTGCAAAAAACAGAAATCTATACTTATGCTGGTGGCTTTCAAACACAGTTTTTCAAACATAGCAACTTATATCCAGTCCTGGATATCACAGGGGAAAGGTAGGGTCACTGCAGATCAATCATCCATGTTGCAGAGGGAAAATTTAAAGCACCCCAATTCAATTTGCAATTGAATTCAGTGCAGAGGGGAGGGATTTATTTGGGCTGGAAGAGGATAAAAAGCCCTGTGCAGACTCGACCCTGGTCTGCAGGCCAAATATGCCACATGCATAATGTCCATTGCATTTGGACTAAAACTCCCTTCCCTTGCTGATCAGTTTTGGATTTGTGCAGTTTTGGATTTGTTACTTCCTTGTTGTCTACTATGACGTCCATCCTTGCCACCATAGTATCTGTACTATATCTTTTTGAAGAGGCCAAAATCTCACTGCTTCTAAATGCCCCCAAATATGCCAAAGTGAATGCCAATCAAAACAATAAAACTTTGTAGCTGTCATAGCATACAGCTAGCTGGTAGCTGTTTCAACAACTGTTTTTAACTCTGCCCTGGAGATAGGGCACCAAGCATCCCACTTAACAGGGTCCTCCCATCTTCATCCCTTGATAGCCTACCGAGCCAAGAACGAAGTGCCAATAGATGCCATCTATTCAGAACTCTACTATAAAAAGGCTGGCCATATACACCCTCATTGGTGGTATACCCTTCCCCTGCAAGTATGTCAAATAACATAGAAGCAAAGGGTCTTGCATTGGCCAAGGCTGTATGTAACCAGCCCTTTTACATATAGCAGAAAACCTTTTGCAGCTCTGTAGGCCCTGTGCATGGATCTTTCCATGGATCCAAGGATTCCCTGTAGAATCACTCATCGGTAAGAGGCCACAATTTGTCAGGAAACAGTTAGTAAAGGAACAGTCATATTTGGGCAGCTCCACATTTCTTGTCTTTGCATTTTCTAGTGTCACCCCTTCTATTTCCTGGTTCATTCTACACAACTTAACTGTAGCTGAAGTCTTACAGTTTTTAAACGCTATTATTTTAGCATCCTGCATGACATCATCAACAAACCGCCAAACTCCAGCAACATTCGGAATTTTATAGCGCTTCGGGGGGAATCCAGAGAAGTGGATTCCCCCCAAAAGAAGCACTTGACTTCTGAGCACAGTCTACAACACATCAGCAAAAGACATGTGCGTTCTCAAAATAGCAGTAGAAAGAATGTCCCTCCCCAGCTCTCGCCCCCAAGCTTCTGGAGACGGGATCGCCAATTTCCCCCCCATAAACTGCCAAAAGCAACAAAAAAGTAAGGGCGAGGCTTCTTTGGCTGAAGTCCCTTCACAAGCAATTCAGAAGTGCTTAACAGTAAAACTGAGCTCCCTTCTCCAATTGTCTTTAAACTTTCTGAACACAATACAGCCCCCAGTTCGACACTGCCCATAATTTCCTGAGACAATGAATGAACAAATATTTGTTGTTGCTGGTGTTTTCGGATTTTAAAAACAGTTTTTAAAGGGAAAGGAGCTTTTCGGGAGCACGAACACAACAGTTCATTGGCTGTTCTGTTTGATTGATGGCCAGGGGTGGGCAGAGGCGCAAGAAAAAATCTCCACCTTTGTTGTGATTCTGGCAAGACCAGAAACCTGTGGGGAATAAATAGACTGCTACTGGGACTTCAATATTCCGCTAAAATTGCTGGTGTGCAGAATGACGAAATTCCAACTATTAATTATACCATTTCCGCGTACTGCAAACATTTGGTAACATTGGTCGTTGTGTGGAATGGACCCCTATTTTTACCAGGGGAAACATATCAACAAAATATCCCTCCAGGGCTCTGCCCCAAAACCCTGGAGGGGTGTGGGTACTGAGTATTTACCTTGGGGTTCCCTAACTTCTACAACCTCCCCAGATTCCACCAAGCATTTTGCCTCTCCCCTTCTCTTGTGCAGCCAAGCTAGCAGGCCCTGAACAAAGGCCCCTTCCAGGCAATACCATCCCTCCTTATGGGATCCTTTCCCTTCTCACCTGATGAAGAGTCACCCAACAAAATGGTGCAGTGACCCATGTACCACTGCCTGCAGCTAGCCCTTAATCATTGCTTGCTGTGCCTCACAACTTTTCAGGCTCCTGCATCTACTGTTTCCTCTGAATCTGTATTCTCTTTCCCTGTGGTGTCCTCAGATATGTTGAAGTCAAAGACCCTGCTACGCCAGGAACTGGCTATATGCTGCTGTGTCCCTTTCTAAGTTCTTCCTTCCAACAAAGTGGCTACTTTCCCTGGAGCTCAAAGAGGATGCTGCCCCACTGTCCTTGTTCTCATGCCCCTCCCGTGGGTGCCCCTGTCTCGTCCCTCTCTCTCTGCCACTGTGGTACATGTCTGCCTTCCCTATTTGTTGGCAGTCCTCTTTCTGGATTCACTGGAAGTCCCCAGGGCAGCCCCACCCTTGCCCCCTCTCTTGAAGCCAGGTGCACCACTGCTTGGCAGCCCATGCCTCTGGTTGTGTGTCTCTGGCCTCTATCTCCCCTCCTTCTTTCATGTCTGGCTTTGTCCCCTGTGGCCTGGCCTCCCCACCTTGTGGATCTGGACCAGGCTTCCCCTCTTCTGGTTTCTGTCTCTCCCCTGTCCTCTCTGCCCACCTGCAGCCCTCTATTCTCCTCCACAGTTACCTCTGCTGCCCAAGCAGCCCTTGCACGCAAGGCACTTACCTTAAATTCAACCCTATTTCAGCTGCTTTCCACTGACTTTGCCGTTTTGGCCTCCCTGCACCCTGGCAAGTGGCTCCCTATGTTGCCATCTCCCGCCTTGGCCAGTTTCTGCCTCTTCCTGAGTTGCATTTTTTCTTTTCCCCAAAGAGGTGGGAGGAGTGCGGTGTACGTGGGCAAAATTATTTTAGTTTCCCAATGCCCTTCTTCTGGTTCCCCTTAAGAAAAAGAAGTAAGAAAAAAGATAGAAATACTGCCAGGGATCAATAAACTTCCCAACCTCCCTCCCCCTCCCTGCAAGCCTGCTGCTGCCAATTGGTACTTGCTGCCTGCCTTGCATCAGGTCCCCCAAACCCCACAAGCAGCCTATGCTTCCCCTCACTCTTCAGCCAGCCATGTGCATTGGCTCCCGAGCAGCAGTGAACCGAATGGTATAATCACTGCATTCAGCTGCCGCAGCCAAAGAGATGGGCTCACATGTATATAGTAGCCCCTATAAGCTCCGTCCGTGTGCATGCCTTCCCCTGCATTGTGCCTCTGTGCCCTTTTCTTGCCCAGCCTTCTGCAGCTTCAACAGGTGGCCAGCGGGTTAATCTCCTCTGTTCTTCTCTAATGTATGTCTGCACTGAGCCTAAGATTACTGCCTGATACAACATGCTCCTGTGACATACTCTCCAGTTCTTTTTAAGAAGAAACAGTTGTGAATAGTCAGTTGATAGCATCCTAGTACAGAAACTTTAATCTCTCATCTATTCTGTTGAAACTTTGTTTGCAGGAAAGTAATTCAGTTTGTTTTCAGCTGTGCTTTTTGTCTTGCTATCCACCTGTGCATCTATATCTAACTAGAGCAAGGGTTGGGAAATGGCTTTCTAACCATGCCTTCTAGCCCAGTATTCATTCCCAGTCCTTGAATTTATCATTTTTATTCAAATCAAATCAAATCAAAATACTTTTATTGCCATTGTTAACTGAACGTGGACAATTATCATTTTTATTGTTTCACAAATTCAGATTTTCAATTAAACAAGACTTATTAATAAAAATAGTTTTTAGTCAGGTGAGGGGGAGGAAACAAAACCAAGATGGGCTTACTATGCCATCCTAAACAGAGTAGCAATTTATTAAGTCAATTGAAATAAAAGAGCCAGTTTGGTGTAGTGGTTAGGAGTGCGGACTTCTAATCTGGCATGCCGGGTTCGATTCTGCACTCTCCCACATGCAACCAGCTGGGTGACCTTGGGCTCGCCATGGCCCTGAAGAAACTGTTCTGAACGAGCAGTAATATCAGGGCTCTCTCAGCCTCACCCAAACCAAGATGGGCTTACTATGCCATCCTAAACAGAGTAGCAATTTATTAAGTCAATTGAAATAAAAGAGCCAGTTTGGTGTAGTGGTTAGGAGTGCGGACTTCTAATCTGGCATGCCAGGTTCGATTCTGCACTCTCCCACATGCAACCAGCTGGGTGACCTTGGGCTTGCCATGGCCCTGAAGAAACTGTTCTGAACGAGCAGTAATATCAGGGCTCTCTCAGCCTCACCCAACTCACAGGGTGACTGTTGTGGGGAGAGGAAAGGGAAGGTGAGTGTAAGCCTCTCTGAGCTTCCTTCGGGTAGAGAAAAGTGGTATATAAGAACCAACTCTTCTTCTTCTTCTTCTTCTTCTTCTTCTTCTTCTTCTTCTTCTTCTTCTTCTAAATGAGCTTAGAAAAGTAACTCTGCTTGGGATGGTATTGTTAGCCTCGAAAGGAAAAGACTGACTTTCACAGGAGGAGTTCTATGAAATGTTATATATGAAGGTTGCCAAGAGTTGCTGATCAGTATGTTAAAAACACACACTGCAGATGCCTGGGGCAAACTTGTGTTACTTATTCATATATTTCACAATGTGGGGTTGCTTTGAGGTTTCAAATGAGTATCCTGGGCTGATATGTGAAGAGCTTCTATGGGTATGATGCCTAAAATAAGACTGCGGCTGGAACTTCACTTTGAGTGTTTCATAGTGAAACTGGCTACCTCCAGCTATTCATCTTTGTTTCTTCCTCATTGCCTCTTAAAGAGCAAAGGCTGTGAATATTTAGTAGGCAAATAAGAGTTTTGTACCAGAATGGTAAAATATAAGTACTCATGTTTTTAAGCTTGAACAGTGTTCAGGCAAAATGAGGCTGAGCAGACCAATGCTTCAGAGGCTCTGCTCAGGCTATGAAAGCAGCAGAATATGTGCGTATTCTTTCTGAGCCCATCCATAGTCAGTCATTATTGAAGAAAATATGTATGTTTCCACCATTCCTGTCTTCTGCATGCCCTTTAACATGGTGTAAACAAAATAAAATTGGTTCAGCTTTCATTCTTTATGTGATATGATTTGACCTGACAGGAAGAGGGAGTACATATCACAGCCACTATGTTGCTGACCTGAGCTCCACTGTGAACAGTAGAATGCTGTTGAGAACCAAAAATAGTCTTTTGAATGACCATTCTGTCATCAAATTGGTGCCACAGATCTGAGAGAGATCTAAATAGATAAACCCTTTGAAGTAAAGTTTCTTTATTAGAAATGCAAGTACCTTCTACATTGAAAACATAGTCAGAACTGATTCACAAGGTTTAGGATAATCAATATAGGGGGTCCCCCTCTCCTGGGAAGTTAAACCAGGCCTAGTTCAAAGGAATTATAACAAAGAGATAACATTATAGGCTTGAAGGGACGGGAAGATGTGGGAAAACTAGAGGGTACTAAAAGGGAGCAGATGAGGAATGTTTGGGGAGGCTGGTATGCATACCAAAATACAACATCAGGAAATCAATCTGGGGGTGTCAGGCGAAGGAATCTGGGTTACTTCAGAGCACAAAAGCCAGGCTAGCTAAACACTGTACCTTACAGCAAAATATAATCATGGCAGAAACACATGGGGGTTTCTGACAAGCTCTTTTCAGAGATCTGCATTACCAGCTGGTGATTTGGCATTTTATTATTTGTGTGTTTCCTCTGGTAACCATTACGGTTTGTCTGCTGTGGCCTTGTATGACTCTCTGGTTGATTCTGCACAGGTGGAAAATGCCAGGAGGGTGGTCATATGGAAGCGGGAATAACTCCTGCTTCCACATGACGTTGCTGCCAGGCCGGGCCTCTCCCTGGACTGGTGCACGTTAGACTGCTGTTGCCCTGCTTTATGGAACATGAATATTTTTGTGGATATTTTGCTTTGTGCCACTATGGGGCCAAGTAGGGCATTTTTTTTGCAGAGAAGTGAGATTATGTTCTCATGCAATCCAACCTTTCTGCAAAGAATGCCCCCCCCCCCAATGTCACAGAAATGTTCTGCCCCAGCTGTCTCCATTGGGATGCCCAAATCCAGGGCAAACTGGGTCCACCACCAAAATGTGTCTCCTGTGGGGTCACAGAAAGTGGCAAAGCATGAAGCTCTGCCACAACACCCCAGAGGTGTCCTGGAGTGGCACCGCTGGTGTGGAATCTCCCAATTCTTCTTTAGATGATTTTAAACCTTTTGTTTATTAAGAGTATTACCTGGAATTAGTTTGTGTATAAAAGGCCTATTTGTTTGCCTATCATGATGGACCTGTACTCCTTAATATGGATGAGGTGGAAACCTCTCATTGGGGACGAGCTAGCTCCAGAACACCAAAATAATGCAGAAGAGTCCTCTGGGGAAAAGGCAGTCTGTAGACCTGACTCAGAGCCATAACCAGTTACAGATATACAGCAAGAGGAGACATAAATCTGCTGTAATGACCACTCCCCCCTGAGTTGGCAACAGAGAGTCATCTTCTGGTCAGTTCACCTCCCTGCCATCAGGGCCTCAGGAACAGTGTAGAAGGAAGATAAGGAGAAACTGCAAGGCAGAAAGTATGGTGCGTGATTGGCAGCACAACATTGGCCCCCCAAACTTACCCTCAAACATAACCTAAACTGGACAAATGCCACATTTCAATACAACGTGCTTATACCATGTGCAAGTGATATTGGCATGTTGGGGTTTGGGGGGACGTGATGGTGCAAAACTCTATGGTTAGAAGCTAATTCTACTATAAAATTTTGCCCCAAAGCCACAGCCTCGCCCTCCCCGCAATGTGCCAATCTCACTTCTAGGTGACATTAGCATATCATGGTGTTTCTCCATGCTCCTGGAAAGTGCCCCTCATCCCCTGCCAGGTGCGCTGACAAACCTGACTACCTTACCTATGGTCACCCATATAATGGCTGAGCAAGGGATTTGAACTGGTATAATTCCAGTTGGTTGGACCCATGTCATGTAAAATTACTGGGCCCAAATCATCCAAGCCTTTCCTATGGCCTCTAAGCCAATTAACATTATTGGATACGTCACTTGGTCTAGATTCTTCTAAGCTCTTGTTTCTACTATGTAAGTATTTTTGTAGATTTGGGTTAATCCAGTAGAACATTAATTTTTCTTTAATTAAAAATTGGAGCAGAGCAGACCAGATAAGAAGAACAAGCTTCTTGAAGTCAGTACTTTCTATAATGTATTACAAAATGGCTTAAGAGGCCTTATTTGCCAGTCAGGGGTGGGTCCAAATACATGGTCCTGCACTGGTTGTTATTGTTTGTATAAAGAACGTGGAAATCAGTACTATAGATTCTAGTTGCATGCCCTTCAACTGTTTTCCTGTCCACCAAAAGAAGAAAATGGAACCATTCACTGTCATTTATTCAAATCAGGTCTAGAGTAATCTCATTAACTGTTGACATGTGTCCAACAATACTTCACATCTTCTCAGTGAACAGACCTGTCAACTATATCGTAGAATCAGCACATTTTGTGCTGCCAGATAAACTTGTTCTGTGTCCTGATGTTTCAATGATTAACAGGCTGTCTTCCAGGCAGCAGTTTATTGATACTGTTAGTTGCCTCTTATTTAGGAAGCTTGTTTTTACAGCATAGCTAGGCAATGAAGACATATTAATAGTAATTTAACATATTTGTAGGTGGAAATTTACTGAAGCCTGGTTTGTTCCTAATGAGAGAAAATGTTTTGTTTCTCATTGAAGGAAATGTGTATAAAGATGTACTTTTAAAAATAATGGTGAAATGGCTTAGGCTAAAAAACAACCTAACTTTAATTGACTTGAATTTCCAAAACATATATTTCCTCTGTGTAAAAACAATAAAACATGGCATGGAAGCTCTAACTCTCATATTACCTTGTATCTCTTTTACAGTTTGGGAAACCATGAAACTTAATAACTAATGACTTGCTATGAAACTTATACCACAGGTTAGATGATATGATACTGGCTTAATATATCTCATACAATGCTGCTTCCTTGAAAAATTACATACAACATTTAAATGGCTTTAAGCTACGAAATATTGTTATTTCTTAACTACGTACTTATTTATATAATAAAAGTTGCTGAATTTTTTGGTAGACTTGCAGCTATTCTGTATGTACATCCATTGTAAGATTAAGACCATTTGTGCATGATGAAAATGTTCCTCGATTGTTGGCGTTTTTATAGCCCCATCCACATATCATCACCTGCATCCTGGGGCTGTCCAGTAGCTGGATCGTAATTGGGCCATTTTTAACTCGAGATTTCAGGAATCGACAAAACTGGATCTACCACCCTAAATCATGCATGCCATCAGTGAGCAACCAGGGATAAGACCTTATGGAGAGGGAAAAGTGCAATAGTCTGGCCAGCTTTGTCCCGCCCTCACACCCACCTCCCTCTCCCATGTTCCCAGTCATGGTAATTTTTTAAAAAATGGTTCTGTAAGCACAACAATGTGTACAAGCACCTGCATGTTGGCGAAATGTCCAAAAGAAAGAATCATTTAAAATTTAAAGTGGTACGCAAAGCGAGCATTTTCATAATACATTGTTAACAAAATAAATTCAATAAAATGTTATTGTTTAAGGCAACATGCTTATGTTGGTAGCGGGTGGCAGCAACCACGTTTACACATTTATTTGTTTATTTTTTTATTGAGAGTACATGGATGGGTTGGAAGGGGGACTTTATCTGGAAGACCTATTGTCCATGGCCATGCGTCAGTGTAAGGGGGTATTTTTCCCGTGCTTGGAACGCGCAAATTATCTTTCCCACGTTACTGACTGTGGGAATATGTACACATTGCTCCACCACTTCATGAAATGGTATTGGTTGCATGCTCCACGGAGGAAAGAAACATTGCTGAGGATGACTCAAGTCAACTCATGATCCTTGTAGTCCAATCAACTTGGGATGCAAGGCTCTCAATCCAATCAGGAGAATCCCATTGAGTGGAGCGAGGCTAGAAGAGAGAAGAGGCAACCAGCTCTGCTTGTCGGCCATTTTCCGCAAGCAGCTTCATGGACAAGATGGAGTCAAGCTCATAGGCATTATCAAATACTTTGACCTCACAGGCATCCTCCATGCCCCCATCTCTCAATGCCTCTCATTGCATCCAGGAGGGCTTTGAGGTAGTAAAACAGATGAGTGCTCTTGGGCACTAACAGGCTCGAGTGCCGCACCAAGACCAAGATGCTGTGGCAGGAGTACTTTCAGTATGTGGCCCACAAGGCCTCTGGAGCCACACTAGTTACCTGCCTCTATTTTACCATCCTTAAGGGCACCTGTGGAGAGTAGGATAGCATCGGCAGTCCAAAGCATGTGGCTCACAGCCTGAAGCTGAAACTAAGGAAGCCTTAGAGCAGAGCAGCCACCAGCCAGAGGACTTGGACAAAGGGCCCTCCACTTCCAGAGAGCAGCCACAGAGGCAAGCTGCCATGGAAAGGAACCCTGGGATGGAATTTGTGACCCTGGACCTCATCCCTATTCAGCAGGGGGAACTACATGGCCATTGTTGCTCTACTCCCCTCGTGGTAGATAACCCGGGAGCCCTAGTGTAGGGAACTGGGTGGCCGGACCCTTTGACATGTGCTCTGCATTCCTATGCAGATTATTTTCTCCATGTAGGGAGAATCTGAGCGAAAAGCCCCTGTCCGTCTTCCAACTCCTACCACATCTTGGGTCGCTAGATGCTTTCCCACTACTGTTCTCAGAGATGCCAGTGGTAAGCATCCCTCACTCTGTACAATGCTAAGCAGTGGTGGTCATTCCACATGATCTTGTCTGAAGTCATACAAGGGGTGACCACACCCACTGAGCCTGCCCTGCCATGGAAGGCCTAGTCTTTTCAGAGGGAATAGGCCTGCTGATGGGTAGAGGCAGGTGTTCAGTGCCAACTCAAAGAGCATTGGTGTGGAGGATTCCAATGTTCTTCCCACCCTCTCACCAACACCATTTTTTTCCTTTTTTTCCCAGTTGTAGTCTCAGCATAGGAGAAGGAAAGAGAGGCGGCTGAGCGGAACCTTGAGTAGCCTCTTGGTGGACAGTGGGTTGAGGAGCGGCTGTAGAGGGAGAGGAGGAGGCAGACGTGCATCTCCCTCCTCACCAACCTGGCTTCTAGTGTCCTGGAGCAGGGGGAAGAAGACACGAGGTAGGCCAGGGAACTGGAGGAGGTGATGCTCCAGCTGGAAAGGGAGAGGTTAGACTGCTGCCAGGAGGACTACTGGGAGGATGCCATTCTGGACATCCATTCTGTCGTTTACTTGGATTTTAGTAAAGCTTTTGATAAGGTTCCCAATGATGTTCTGATGGATAAATTGAAGGACTGCAATCTGGATTTTCAGATAGTTAGGTGGATAGGGAATTGGTTAGAGAACCACACTCAAAGAGTTGTTGTCAATGGTGTTTCATCAGACTGGAGGGAGGTGAGTAGCGGGGTACCTCAGGGCTCGGTGCTCAGTCCGGTACTTTTTAACATATTTATTAATGATCGAGATGAGGGGGTGGAGGGACTACTCATCAAGTTTGCAGATGACACCAAATTAGGAGGACTGGCAAATACTCCAGATGATAGAGACAGAGTTCAGTGAGATCTGAACACAATGGAAAAATGGGCAAATGAGAACAAGATGCAATTTAATAAAGATAAGTGTAAACTTCTGCATCTGGGTCAGAAAAATGAAAAGCATGCCTACTGGATGGGGGATACGCTTCTAGGTAACACTGTGTGTGAACGAGACCTTGGGGTACTTGTGGATTGTAAACTAAACATGAGCAGGCAGTGTGATGCAGCGGTAAAAAAGGCAAATGCCATTTTGGGCTGTATCAACAGGGGCATCACATCAAAATCACAAGATGTCATAGTCCCATTGTATACGGCAATGGTCAGACAACACCTGGAGTACTGTGTGCAGTTCTGGAGGCCTCACTTCAAGAAGGACATAGATAAAATTGAAAGGGTACAGAGGAGAGTGACGAGGATGATATGGGGCCAAGGGACCAAGCCCTATGAAGATAGGTTAAGGGACTTGGGAATGTTCAGCCTGGAGAAAAGGAGGTTGAGAGGGGACATGATAGCCCTCTTTAAGTATTTGAAAGGTTGTCATTTGGAGGAGGGCAGGATGCTGTTCCCATTGGCTGCAGAGGAAAGGACACGCAGTAATGGGTTTAAACTACAAGTACAACGATGTAGGCTAGATATCAGGAAAAAGTTTTTCACAGTGAGAGTAGTTCAGCAGTGGAATAGGCTGCCTAAGGAGGTGGTGAGCTCCCCCTCACTGGCAGTCTTCAAGCAAAGGTTGGATACACACTTTTCTTGGATGCTTTAGGATGGTTAGGGCTGATCCTGCATTGAGCAGGGGGTTGGACTAGATGGCCTGTATGGCCCCTTCCAACCCTATGATTCTATGATTCTATAATTCTCTGATTCTATGATTCTAAAAACTTTATTTCTTATTTTACAAAGCACAAATGGTTGTACTCTCATCTCCCCTGATGCTGCCTATATAGGAATGTAGCATTATAAATCCTCCTTTTTGCTTATTAGTGATGGATAGCTTCTCATCCACAACCATAGTGTCTCTTTCCTCCTGGTGCACAGGAATTTTGTGACCCTTCTCACATATATTATGGAGAATCACACGTGCAATGACCATGGGGGTCACATTGTCCAGGAGCACATAAAGCCTCCAATGTCCCTTGAGTCTCCCAAAGGCACACTCCACCAAATTTCTTGCCCAGGAATGCCTCAGATTATAGTAGCTTTGCTTGTCGGTGTTTGACTGCTTATAGGGGGTCATGAGTCACTTCCTCAATGGGCATTCTCTGTCACCCAAGTTCAGAGCCAGCACCTGGACTCACTCAATAGTGACCGTTGGGTTTCCTGGGACAAAGACCCCAGTGTCCATGGCATTGTACATGTGGGACTCCTGGAAGATGAAGGCATCGTGTCTCTATCCACTCCAGCCCACCTCCACATCTATGAACCATCCAGTGTGGTTGACAGTCCCTTGCAGGAGCATGCAGCAGAAGTTCTTCCTGTTGCTAAACTCCCAGACGCTCCTGTTTGAGGCTCTTATTGGGATGTAGCAATCATCCACAGTGCCAATGCAGTGGGGGAATCCCAACTGGCCCACCAATCCATGTTCTGGAGGAGAGACACAAACAAAGCAAACAATTTAGACAAAAGCAACCTTGCACCACAAACTGTGCCAGTCTTTCCAGAATGTGCCCAGAAGGTGTACATATTGCTGTGTGTCTTTTTTGCAAAAAAAAATCTTTTTTTAACAATCATGGCTGGACCACAGATTACCTACCTTGCCAATCTCTTCTCACAAGCACACCATCATGCTGCATGCACCACCCTAACTGGTGGGAGACGAGTCTGGAGCAGGTTGTCTTGGCCAGGTACCATATAGCCATGGCCACCAAGATGAGCAGGCACATTTTGGTTGCCTGGTGTTGCAGCCTCCCTCTGAGCACAGATACAGTTTCACTGAACGTGCCTGTTGTTCAGGATCCATTCATCATCACTCCAGGTGGCCAGGATGAAGTTCTCCCACCAGTCCGTGGTTCTCTTCTCCATCCACATCTGCTATGGGAAGTGCACCTCTGTGAGAGCGAGCCATCTTTGCCTTGCTGCTCTCCAAGAACTTTGTGAAATCCTAATGGACTGGCAATGCAGGGCACACTTGGAAATTGGTCTACGAAGGGTCCACTTGTGCCTTAGCAGGATCAATCTCTCGTAGAAGATAGCAGTGTCCTTTCTGATCTGAGCTGGGGTAGCAAAAAGTCATTACACAATGGATGCCACCTGAGCCAGTATAGTGATCAAGAGATTCTCCATTGTAAATGTGCTCCCAAAATGGCCACACTCCAGAAACCAAGGAAAATGGCCAAAAGGTGTGCTGCTTGGCGGGCTTATTAAGATAGCATGGGGGTGTGTAATGGGCAGGGATATGCGCTCGATGAAACAATGAGCAGCAAAAGTAAAGTTTATCAGTGTGGTTTAACAAAGCAATGCTTTAGTATTGTTGTGTTGACCCATTGCAACATGTAAGTTCCCATTAAAAAAATTATTTTGGAGGGGATTGGCTCCCTTCTGTGATTGACAGTCTGAGGAGTGATAAGTAAATAGTGCGTTGCTCTCTCTTCTGCCTTTTCCACCCGCTAGTGAGGAGGGGGAAAGGTGTGATGCAGTGGATGAAAAAAGCAAGACAGCTTTATAGTACGGAGGAGTGAAATGGCGCTATTTACTATCCCAGTACTGCCGATAAAAGACAATGTGTGATTTTGCCCTCTGTGTGGAAATGGTCTAAATTAAAATGGAAGACACTTTAGCAACATATAATTAAGGTCTATGTGTGTTTATGTGTGTGTGTGTGTGTGTGAGAGAGAGAGAGAGAGAGTGAGACTCATCCTGCTCTGTAAATAGTGGTGCTTTACACATAAATATGCCTGTTTTATCTGTGAAATATTAGAAGATACATCATCTGTATCCTGTTATGATTGTGAAATGATACACAGTGGCTAAATAGCAACATGCAACAATAGTATTTACCCCAGACTCTTAATTCTACAAGTGGATCAGGTGAAAGGTTATATTGAATATGTCAGGACCATCATTACAGGTTTGGTTAGTACAAAGAATGTGTGTCCAGAAAATGAAAAGCTCTATTGTATATGCACTATTCAGGAAACAATCCATCCAGTATAATATAACAGGCATAGCAAAGTACTTCCTGTGACTGCTGTCATGGTAATTTTGCTTTCTATGCAGTGTGCATGTGTTTTGTACAACTGTAATTAATTGTCATTCAATCTGAGATCAAAGCCATTGTATCTAGCATGTGAGAAAAGACCACATGCATATGGCAATTTAGTAGTTGTGTTTTGTGCAGAACATTGTTGCTTTCTCAGAGTCCTTTTGCCTGATTAGAATTTAAGTGAATGCCATTTCCAGTCTTTAAAAAAATTGAGACAATCAGCAGGAACAAGCTTTCACAATCAGATCTTTGACAGCTGGTTTACTATTCTTTTCTATTCAGTGACTTTTCATTCATTCATTCATTCATTCATTCATTCATTCATTCATTCAGGACTGATACTCAGTCCAAGTCCCCTGGCATCCCTTGAGACCTTCACCCTACGTACAGAATCATAGTGTAGTATACAATGGGAAGAGATGCTCTGATCTGCTTCAGTAGATACAGGCTTCTAGTTGGAACCGTAAAGGAATGAGGGAAAGAATTAGCCTGTGTGTTTGTGTGGCTGTGCTCCAGTAAATATTTTGATGCATCTGCTGCCAGTTCTGGTCTGAGGGAATCTACCTAGCATTTAAATTTTGATAGGGAGCTGTTTTGAATAATAAGAGTGCAGCCGGCTGTGAGTCAGTGCATGTGTGTTGACTGAAAGGGGAGGGAAAAAAAATCTCAGTGCTTAATGCTTGCTGAACGCTGAGCTGCAGTGCTTTGCTTCCACCGCCTCCTCTTCCTTCTAGTAGAGATTTCAAGCAGATTTTTTTTCCACTGGGGGGAGGGAAGAACGGGGGGGAAAATCATAGCCCCTCACCCAAGTAGCTGTAGCAATGGGTGCTGTAATGGGCACGTTCTCTTCTCTGCAAACCAAACAAAGAAGACCCTCGAAAGGTAAGGAATAACCATATGCTTTTTTCCCTCCTGCTTCTGTGTATTTGTGAACACTGAATTGCATACTAGTCCTTTCAAAAAGAAAAAAGCATGTGCCACTTGCAACTAGCACAGCTCCATGGATTGTTGGGGACAATTTGCATAAACAGACAAGAAAGGTCTGTGTGTGTGAGAATACCTGTCTGTGTGTATTAGGGGTTGTGGCAGAATAAGGGTTCCTTCAGGGGCTGTTTTGGTGGAAGGGGGTGAGATGCTTTGTGAAACGTAATCCTTCACATGGGCATGTGTGAGGAAGAGAACTCGGCAGCCTGCTGTGCAGTACACTTGCGGAAGAGACCTGTTTACTCCCAGTCTCATGCTGGGCTGCTAATTCCTTGGGGGGTGAGATGAGCATATGGTGAAATGATTCCCAGCTGGCCTTTTGGGATTGCCTCAAGAAATTAGATAAATGCATTAATTCTTTTAATAACGTGGAAGAAAATACTGCCGCTGCATGCCAAATAGTTATCATCCAGAGAGGGAGGAAAAACATACAGAGGTTTTCCCCCGTGGAGTACAAGCGAAAAAGGCTCAAAAAGGGGGAAGAAAGCAAGTAGTTTGTCAAGGATTTACTTTTGAAATAATCTTCAGATCATTCAGCTTTTCCTCTTGCATGCTAATATTCCAGGGAATCTCCCGCAAAAAGAGCGGGTGGTTTACTCGGTCTGTTTTCTGAGTGGTGCTAACTCAGAATCACAGAGCATTGGTAAGCAAGCACAAAGTTGGGAAGACACTAGGGGGTGGGGCTGGATTTCAGTAGGTGGTGTAAAATGGGAATTCGTTTTATAAACTAGAATACTCCAGGGACTCATCCATGTGGTGGGGGGGGGTCTCTTAATTTTGGGAACCCTTGTCTAAAGCAGCATTTGTGGATCCCACAGGTAGCAAGCCGACCACAGCTACCAGTGTTCTTGTTACTTTCCACCCCCCCCCCCCATGCTCCTTTTATAACAGCAGCCAACTCAATGTATCTTCATATGGCAATAGTGACAAATTAAATGGGGGCAATTCTGTTTCAGGGATGGAGAGTGAAATTGGACATGCTCAGAATATCATAGAATGTTTTTTTATATGGGTTGTAGCATGAAGTTAGGCTACTGATAGCAAACAGCCCAGATTAAAACTTGCTAGCCAGCTATATTTTGTGTACAGGATACCATTCTGTTTTGATCTGAAACAGTTCTGAAGTATTCATGTTGATTGGGTGGTCAAAACATTAGCTATTATTTTCAGCAATATACATTCTGACTATTCTCCATTTCTCCGTTAGATTTTTCTGTGGAGAGTTATGCCTTGAAATTGCTTGTGGCCAGATTTCCTCACTGATTTAAACACCCACCCACCCACCAAAAAGTACTATTTGTTCATGCAGTTAATTGGAATTTTGTCCTGTGGCTACCTGCTGCTGGTGGTTGTTCAGCTACAGGTGCCGGAAATGGTTTGCCAGGAAGAGTTTTTTAGTAGTACAATGATGACCTGATTTCTGTCCCTCCATATACTTGAAGGAAACTCAGTCAATAACATTTATAACCCAATGAGCAGAACACGTTTCTGTAAACTAAACAGGTAGGCATCGCCATCCATTGACCTCCATGGCTGTCACAATACACTTTGGACAAATACAAATGATGAGATCCTTTTTGAACTTTCATCGGTAACCACTAGGAACATTATTAATATCATTGGGGACATTGCCAATTGTCAAATATGTCTGGATGACCAACATTATTGTAATGTGCTCTATATGGAGCTGCCTTTTAAGAACGTTTAAAATTTTCTGTTGGTTCAGAATAAAGCATCACAATTATTGGCTAAACTAGGGTGTAGTCTGCACCCCCAATTCGAATAAATCCCTCCCGTCTACACTGAATTCGATTTCCACTTTGATTTTGGGTGCTTTATCTTTCCCTTCTGCAACAAGCATTATTGATCTGGAGTGACCCTACCTTTCCCCCGCAATATCCACAAGTGGAAATAACCCTCAATATTTGACAAACCAGGAAGTATGCAGCCTCCCATTTTGTGTGAGTAACGCGTCTGGGAGCAAAGCAGCCTATCCCTGATTGGCCAGGGCATCAGTTCAAAGGCTTCCTGGTTCCCAGGTTGCAAGGCTTCCCTCCTTGTCTTAAAGTGACTGCACTCCAGAAGTCCTAACTTCTCTCAGCAGAGATTTGCCTCTTGGATTTATTCCCCCCTCCTCTGCTGTCTCCAGTCCTCTCCCACCCCCCTCGTTCAAAAAAGAAAGAGACACCTGCTGTGTTTGTCGCCCCTCCCCTTTCTGAGCTTTCCCAATCACATGCAGAACACATGCCCATTTTGTTTCAATGGGGATGGGGGGGATAGGGGAAGACCCGAGTTTAAATCGATCTGAATTCAACAGGATCCACACCGGAAAAAACAAAGTTAGTGCAGAATCAGCCTAGATTACACGGACTGGGACTTTACAGTGGTGGCTTCTAGAAAATGGAACTTCTTTTTCAGGGAGATACATCTGGGGCCCTTCCTCTTCTCCTTCAGGAGATAGGATAAAAAACTTCCTGCTTTTGCTTTTGAATGGAAAGGAGCTTGATTACCTTATTCCATTGTGGGGGTTTTTTTGGGAGGGGGGGAATTTTCTGCTGTGTGTAATGGCTACTTTGTTTCTTTTGTAATTTTTGTGCTACTATTGATAGAATTATTTTCTATACTTGAAGGGTGATATATGTAACCATCTGTAAATAGAGATGACTATACTGCTGCATGAATGGGAATAAAACAGTGAGAAATGTTGTGGTTCATGTAAGAACAGCTTTTTAGTGAATATTAAATGGATGGAATATCTTTAAGGATTGCTAATGAAGTTTAGGAATTAAACTGATGATAACTTTAAACAATATTTCATGCAGTGTATATTATATAACAAGATAAAAAGGTAAAGGTAAAGGTATCCTCTGTGCAAGCACCAGGTCATGTCTGACCCTTGGGGTGACGCCCTCTAGCGTTTTCATGGCAGACTCAATATGGGGTGGTTTGCCAGTGCCTTCCCCAGTCATTACTGTTTACCCCCCAGCAACCTGGGTACTAATTTTACCGACCTTGGAAGGATGGAAAGCTGAGTCAACCTTGAGCCAGCTGCTGGGGTTGAATTCCCAGCCTCATGGATAGAGCTTCAGACTGCATGTCTGCTGCCTTACCACTCTGTGCCACAAGAGGCTCTTATATAGAAAGGTAGAAGTTATTAAATACATGTGCCCTCACTGATCACAGCACACATTCTACAATATGGCTTTGGATACTCAGTCAGTCTTGTCTTAATTTTATTAAATGATTATAGATAAATTTGAGGGAAAATGTGTGTTTTTTAAAAATATCAGTGGTGTCTGAGTAGTTCACATCCAGTCCTAAACTTGTTTCCTTAAACACAAGATCTGTTCATTTTAATGACAATTTCTTCCAGACACATATAGCTAGGCCTGCATTTGTAGAGTTTTTGAATTTTACAATTCAACATGCAAATTATATACAATTTGAGCCAGTTGGCAATTCTTGTTCCCCGAGATGTATGTTTGGCCAGGGCATTTGCAGTCCTGATCCCAACCTGTTGGAATGAGCTCCCAGAAGCCCTTCAGGAGCTTACACAATTCCAAAGGGCCTGCAGAATGGAGCTCTTCCATCAGGAATTTGGTTGGGGCACATGAACTACAAAACAACATTGAGCTGGCCCCCTCCTACAAGAGCCCTCCCCCAGAAATGTGAGTAGTTTCATAAGGAAGTTGCACGTATAACAGAATCAAAATGCACTTTATGGATTTAATTGTTTTTACCATTATAGTGATTTTGGATGTGATGTTTTATCCAGTTATAAACCACTCCAAACTGGAATGCTGGGAGGGGTGATCATATAAATGCAAAAGTCAATCAATCTTTAACCGCTCCTGTGGAGCTGATTAAATAAAGCAGTAAGGGCTACCGGGGAGAAGTTAGGGCGGGCCCTGTCCGGGATAAAAACTCGGAGGGCCCATCCAGGGCCCATTGGCTGCTTGGCCCAGCCTCACCTGGCCTGGCCGAGGACTCACCGCACAGACAAAGAAGCCAGCCCGCCGGTAAGTCCTCCGGCTGGGTTCTCCTCCACCTAGGGAAAGGAGCAAGGATGCCGCATCGAAGACGCGCCGTCCCTGCTCCTTTCCCACCCCGGGTCTGTTACCGCTGGGGGGGGGCGCGGTAGGCAGGGCTCTGTGAGCTGGCGATCGCCATCCCCGGGGCCTGAGAAGGCTTTTCCCTTGGAGGGGGGAAAGCATTCTCAGGCACCCCCCCAAACCCCCACGGACCCTTCCCATGCACCCCTATCCTCTCCCATTCCACCTACCTCCCTGCATGCCTGCATGCCTTCCTTCTTCGTTTCTGACTTCCTGAAGTCCTCTCTTTCTCTATCTCCTTCCTGCCTCTCTCTCTCCCCCTCTCACTGGCTCTCCATTTGAAAGCACAGCTTGGAAGTTCTCGCTGGCTGCTACTCTCCAAGTTCTAAGGTATGCCCTCTTCCCCTTCTGCAATAATTCCTGTGTCGTTTGATCCTTATCTCTGTGTGTTTTGAAGCACCTTCTACATCATTGGCAGTCACCATGCAGCCTTCACCCACCCCTTGCACTCCTTCCTCCTTCCCAGCCCTCTTTCCCTCTTCTACCTTCCTTCCCTTTATTCTTCCTCCCAATTCCCTAGCGCCCGCTGTATTTTGCCTACAGTGGGCTTAATTTCTAGTCAGTCAATAAAAGGACTACTGAAGCAGCTGAAGATGGATTGTGAATAAATTTAGCGTGTGCTCTTTTTCACTAGTGTTCCTAGCATGAAACTGCTCTGAAGTACAAAAATTCGTGAGGAACTGTGGCATCATATTTAAAATCCTGGTATGTTAATTGTTCAATTATATTTATGATGCTGTCTTTTAGACTTCTCACAGGGTACAACATCACAAGGCATTCTGGGATATGTAAATTCAAAAGTACTTGACATCCATGCTACCATGTGCTTAGATAATAATATTTCCTAAAGTCTATGACAACTGGAGAAACTGTTGTACAAAGTACCGGGTATAAAGGAGGGAAGGACACCTTATACTGAGGTATCCATTCACTGCTGCCAGGTGTCATCAGGGGAAGAACAAAACAGATTCAGGATGCACTGCTTACATTTCACAGACTCTTAATATGCTTTAGCTTCTGCTCTGTTATTCATAAGAGATGAGTTATATTGCTTGAAGTGTTTGGTCATGTGAATGTTACTGAGTAGGATCTACTTCACTCATATTTAGTGTTATCATCTGATGGCAATAGAAAGTGCCATCAAGTCCCAGCCAGCTTATGGTGCCAGTTTTCAAGGCAAGAGATGAACAGAGGTAGTTTGCCATTGCCTCTCTCTGCACAGCTTCCTTGGACCTCCTTGATGGTCTCTCATACAAGTACTAATCAGGGCTGATCCTGCTTAGCATCTGGGATTTGACAAAATCGGAGAGGCAAGAGTCATATAGGTTAGGTCATCTTCTGCCAATAGAGAAATAAAACGTATCAGTGGGTAACTACATTATATCTTTACTAGGGGCAAAGCCCATTGTATGAAGAAATACAATGGGCGCTAGCATGCACCTGGGGTCCTTGCTGCCCTCCTGGATGGGCCCCCACCCCCCGATGGCGGCGGGCCGGCCACCCTCCCCCCGAGTCCCAGGGCCCTTGGAGTGGGTCCCAGTTGGGCCAGACAGCGTCCCCGCAGCGTGGTTTCCCCCCCTCACGGACTTACCTGATCCATAGGGTTGCTTCTCTGGGCGGGGGAGGCTGACCGGCGTGAAGTAGTTGGCGGCTGGCATGGCTGGCACGGCGGCAGTGGCCCTGGTGCCAGATCCGCAGCCGCTGGGTCCTCCTTTCCCCGCAGGGAGCCCCCGGCAGCCATGCTGCACTCGATGGTCTCTGCCCTAATGCAGGAGTCGGGGAGCGAAGGCGCTGCGCAAGAATGGGAGCTGTGCAGGGCAGCGGCGGCAGAGGAGAGGGCTAGTAGTCTGGCGGCTGGTGCGGATCACCAGTAGAGACTTCGGGGAAGCTGGCGGGATGAAGCTGCTGTGACCCTGGCCTGGCCAGAGGAAAGGGGGCTCAGCTGGGGCGGGGGTGGCCGCTGGCCAGGTAAGGATGCTGCTGCTGCAGCATGGAGCTGTTTGCATCTGCGCGATCCAGGGCGACGGGCGAATGCCTCCTTGGCAGCGGTGCTCAGACCTGTGCTCGGGGATCTGTGGGGGCAGTAGCTAAAGCTGGAGGACCAGGCGGGTCAGTGGTGCCAGCTGAGCTAGGGCGGCATCTTTCGCCCTGTTTTCTTCTCTTGGCCCAGCAATGTCCTGCTCGCCTTTCCCTCCCATCCAGTCTCCACCCGGTTTTCTCTCCCTCCCCACTGACTCCCCTTGGCCTTCGCAGCTGGTCTCGTGGTAGCCGTACCTGGCTGGGTGCTTGCCAAGGAGGCCCCGGGGCGGGGGGGGGGTGCGTCCAGAGTTTCTCCCCGGGGTGCCGTCGGTGGTGGTTGCTGCGTCAGCATTGTGATCCAGGGAGGGGAAGCCTTCGGGCTGGCCTGGCTTGCTGTTCTTGGGCAAGGGCTGGCAGACCGTCCTGGTTTTGAAAGGAAAGGAAAGGTGCTCCGCGCAGCTGCTGGGGGCTCCCTTGCTGGCGGCTGGCAGCCCGACGCGTCGGGAGGCACTTCGTGCCTCTCGCCACATCAGGCCGCCGGCCAGGGAGCAACTGCGTCCTCTCCTTGCCTAGCCAACACCTCAGGTTCTGTTTGTGTTCAATAATGCTGTAGCCTGTTTTAAAGCCATGCAAGTTTCCGCATTATTCCGAGCACGTAACCTATAGGCCTGCAAGTCAACAGAGGATAGCAGTTGGTGAGATGTTAGTGCACCCTTACAGATTCCCTTGTGGGGTCCCCCATGTTATTTAACATCTTTGTGCGCTCTCTAGATCAGCTGGTCCAGAGGGGGGTTATATTGTGGGTATGACTTCTTGTAACCCACGTTGTGCTTCAAAGTAAGGTGGGCTATAAATTGAATAAATAAATAAATAAATCCAAGTACATAGATGACTATGCTTGCCTGGCCTGGAGAACCCTTCTGATCTTCCGCATCCTGGCCTCAACCAAAGACCTGGCAGAAGAGCCCCATCTTGCAGGCCCTGTAGGACTGTAAAAGCTCTTGCAGGACCCTCAGCTGTTTGGGGAGCTCATTCCACAAGGTCAGGGCCAGGACCTAAAAGGTCCTAGCCCAGGTCAAGGCCAAGCGAACCTCCTGAGGGCCGTGCATCACCAACAGATTTGTACCCACAGAGCGTAATGCCCTGCAGAGGACATACGGTGAAAGGCAGTTCCTCAAATATGTGGATCCCAGACTGTGAAGGGCCTTAAAGGTAAGAACCAAGACCTTGAACTTGATCCAGGCCACAACTGGCAACCAATGCAGCTGCCTTAGCACAAGCTGAATGTGGGCCCTCCAAGGTGTTCCCATGAGGACCCTAGCAGCTGTGTTTTGTACCAATTTCAATTTCCAGATCAAGGACAAAGGAAGGCCTGTGTACAGTAAGTTACAGAAGTCAATCATGTAGCTCACCATGGTCAGGTATTCTGGGAACAGGTCGGGCACTAGTAGCCTCACCTGGCGTAGATGGTAAAATGACTGGCAGGTTACCCTTGTGACCTGCACCTCCATGGAAAGGGAGATGTGAAGGATTCCTGGCACAGGGTGCGATGTTAAGTTGTGCCCCGGCCAGGATGGGTAAATGTGCTTCCAGGCCTATACAACTAAAACATGTATTCTAGACAAAGGTAACTAATGTTCTTCATCTTTCCTTAGTTGAATATGGCTTCAAGGCCTGCTCTGATATCACTTCTGTGTATTTACATCTTAAAGTCACAAATGCAAAAGTTGGCAATATCCTCTAAAAATTTAAAGCAGATCATGAGAATGCATAAATTCATTGCATCCAGTTTTTACCCTTGCATCTTAATAGACAAATATAGACATATGAAGTTGGACATTTGACATTGCTATAAGCAAAAGCCATGCTGTCATGTATTATAAAGGCTTTAAAATAAATCCTTGACCACTTAGAGATCAAACAAGCAGCCATATATCAAGTATCCACATGAAGTTCAAACCATGGATGTTATAACATGGACTAAACTGCTGCTATATAAGCTTGTGATATGAATTTGATCATATTGTACAACACCCAAAATAATGATTTCATCTGTAGGGTGAAATTAGCAGATTCACATGGCAACCATCTACTGAAGAAAAAGTTACCATATGGAGTAGCCTCCAAATAATTTGGTTTTCAAGTGGCCAATACGTGGCTGTTTGTTTGATAATATGGAATTAGCCATATGCTGGTGTCATTCTGCTGACTACAGTGTATCTCATAACTGAACTGTGATTCATTTTTTTTGCAATAGGCTAATCAGGAAAATATTAGATATGTACTCTCAAAAATAATGAATTAAATAACTAAATATAAAAAGCATTTTATTATGATCTATATTATAAAACATCAAATTGCTAAAAAATAATTATAAAAATCTTCAGAAATCCTCAAAACCCACTTTAAATTAAGTTGGCAAATAATATGCTCAAAATTTGTTCTTTAATTGCTCGCAATACCTGGTTTTTTTGCCTGAGCTGAGCACCTTCACTGTTATTCAACATGATGGAAATTTTGATAGCGTTTCACCATTACAGTTGGAATGTTTTCTCCTGTCTGCACTGGGAATGTTTCAATTTATATCGTTAACCGAATCACACTTACACATACCCTGTGACATGTGTATTAATCCATGGGAAATTAGGTGAGCCGCAAGAGGTAGGGTAACTTAGCATTAAAGTATCAATTTTGCCTGTGTTTATGAGGTCGATTATGCCCTTAAAAGTTCAAGGCAGACATGCTGGTAAATTGTAAAATTATAAGCATAGACTTTATTAGAAATAAAACTATGTCTATCAAGCAGTCATATAGAGAAGAAAGGGGGGGGGGAGGTTCAGTATATTTACCTTTCCTGGAGAGTGGATACTCAGAGGTAAGCAACACAAGCTAGCGTGAAGGGAGGTTCCAATGGGTTCCAAGTTAGAAGGCACTCAGAGTGGCTGTGTGAATCCACGGTTTATATGGGGTTTTGAGGAGGGGGCTGTGAAGTGGCCTTAGGTGAGCACATGATGGGATTTTCTATGGGTCAGGATGTTGGGCCAGAGATGGCCATTAATGGAATTAAACAAAGGTATTAATGGGTCTAGGAAAAGGGAGCCATCATGACTCAATAGGTCTAGCTCCTGGTATTTGGGGAAGAGATTTCCCCTGGCAGAGGAGCCAAGAATGAATGATGTGCAAGACAAAGAAGTTTGGCTAGGAGCCCCTGGGCAAACAGGTTTGAGCTAGTCCACTTGATCAGCAATACCACTGGGTAGATGGTTGGGTGGGGGGGTTAAAAGGAGAGCAAGAGTTGGGTCAGGCAGAGGCTGTCATTCTGAACCTATGGCAGAGAGCAAGCTCTCTAAGATGGAGTCTGGCCTGGCTTGGTAGACTTTAACAGTGTCTTGGCTTTGATTCAAACCTAGACTATTGAGGGGTGCCGCTGGTTGTAGAAGACAGTGTGCCAGTCTGTGATGCAGGGGTCCTATCATACTTAACAATATGCCATACCACAAATTTGGCCTTTTAAAAATTATTTCATACATGCCATTTGTTTTTATTTATTTTTTATTTATATACTGCAACTCACGACTGGTTGTCTCGTGGCGGTTTACAACATTTACAATGTAATGTAATGTAATATAAATCTTAGAGAGAACAATGACAACAGATGGCAGCTTAATTAAAAATCTAAACCCAACACGCTTGGCCCCACTGTTCCAGCCAATGGACCCAGCTGAACACCCTGAGCAAGATGACCCATGGGTCTTGATCAACTGAAAGTTAGAAATGGGGGAGAGGAATCCGCTGATCAACACTAAATCTTCACATTCTGAAAGCTTCTAAAACAGCCTTTGTAAATAATTGTACAAAAAGTATTCTTAAGTCTTTAAGTCAAATCAATTCAATAGTAAATCTCTGACTGTAGAATGTTTCTACTGGACTACTTGATAGTATTTATGGTTTGAAATGGTGATTTTAAACTGGTGATGGCACAAAAATTTACAACTAGGAGATTTGAAAATGAATGTCCACAGTGTGTACAGTAACGAGGGTTTGTGAATGTATCTTCCTGGAAGCAGTGACGAAATGGCTCAAATAGAGTCGTCTGAAGCTCAATCCTGCAAGGATGGAGGTCCTGTGGCTGGGCAGGAAGGTGCATCTGCCCACCCTTGATGGACAGCTCTCAGCAACTCATTCTACCAGGAGCCTGTGCATAATCCTGGATGCTTCCCTTACAATGGAAGCCCAAGGTCACAAAGGTAGCATGGCTAGCATTTCACCACCTCCACCAAGCCAAGCTACTAGCACCCTACTTGGCCACAGAACACCTAGCCACAGTGATCCATATGGCTCCTCTAGACTGGACTTTTGCAACTCACTCTATGCAGGCCTACCATTATTCCTGATTTGGAACCTACAATTGGTGCAGAATGCTGCAGCCAGGATTCTCACTAATACACTGTGAAGATCCGGCCTGTACTCCAATAATTCAGCTGGCTCCCAATTGAATTCTGGATTAGGTTTAAGGTTTTGGTATTTACCTTCAAGGACATACATGATCTAGACCCAGTATACCTGAGAGACCGCCTCCCTGCCTATGCCCTCCAAAGAGCCTTACACTCCGCCACCTTTAACTGGCTGGTGATCCTTGGCCTCAAAGAAGCATGTTGGTTCCGTGGCAAGGGCCATAGCCTTTTCTGTCCTGGCCCCCACTTGGTGGAATGAGCTCCCTGATCAGGGCCTTGCCCAAAATCCCATCATTTCACAGGGCCTGCAAAAGGGAGCTCCTCAACCAGGAATTGGCCTGAGACTGGCCGACCCAACATCTGCTGGTCCCCCCTCAGACATCCCCTTCCATGAGTGAATATACTGATCTACCTAAGGGTTCTGTCAAAGTTACCATTCCTGTTAAAATATTGTTCTAGTTGATACGTTATGATTGTTATATTTGTTATGATGTTCTGTGTAATTACTCTATGACGTTTTATGTAAATCGCCCAGAGCCGTATGGAAGGGCGGTATAAAAATCTAAATAAATAAAATAAATAAAATAAATCTCAAAACTCTTAACATTTGGCTTAAGACCTTCTTTATGAAAAAGGGGTACCCTGGTATGTTATGTTATAATGGTGAGATAATTGAATATGTTTTTCCTATATATGATGGAAGGTCTCTGGCAGCTGATACATAAAAAACAATATAAAATAAACTTGGTGGGTGATGGCAGTGACTCTTCAGGCAAAAGACTTCAACAAAGCTCCACAAAGTAGTAGTTGAGGAAATCACCATTCAAATGTGATAAAATGATCCAATTCTTGTGATGGACTGCACTTTTAAAAGCTTAGAAGTTCTGTACAAACAGGTAAGGGATTGTGAAGGGTTAATTCCTACAAACAATACAAAGAGGATGTCATGCCCCCTGCTGGACTTCTGGCTTAGCCACCAGAGGGTGATCCAGAAGTTGCAGCTAATCCTGATCCATTGCCTGGGCGCAGCACTCTCTAGGCACCACCTGGAGATCTGGCCAGTGAAGACCAGTCCAATGCCCCAGATCATGAACAACCTGTCCCAGCTAGACTGGCACCCAGCTTGATGTGCCCGTATATGCTAGCCCTGAAGACTCACCAGAGGGACAGCATTGCTAGTTCCTGGCAAATACCCCAATGAGTCCCACACAGCAGCATTGGTGGAGGTGATCTACGCGTACAGCTGTCAGAAGATCAGCACGCCTGGCAGCTCACTGTCAGAATAGATGGGACTCAACTGTACCTGCTTCTTCTGATGAGGACTAGGACCAGCTACAAGCCCTCTGGCTGAGGGCTTTCTCCACTTGGCTTGGCTGTATTTCAGAAACTCTGTCTACCTGACTTTCGGTTCCTGATTTCAGCCAGACTTCTGACTACACCCCTGGTTCCAGACTCCTGGCTCTCAGTTTCTGACTATGCTTCTGGCTTCTGAATATGGTTTGGCATTGACTGTTTCTCTGGCTCTTGACCGTGGCTTGGCTTAACTCTGTTCTCTACCCCATTTGCTGTGTGAGCTATTTCCCTGGCTCTTGACTGCCTGGACTGGACTCTGGTTTCTGGCTCTTGCACCTCCCCTGCCACAACAACCAGGCCAAGCAGGAGCAGCCCAGCTGGGCAGCACCGAGGACACCCAGGATAAATAGTCCAAACTAAATACAAAATACAAAAACTGTGTGTGGAAAAGGCTGTACAATAAAGTATACTAAACATGATCTCAAAAACTGATTTAAGTAAATCTTCTAAATAATCTCATTCACATTTGATCTGTAGAGTGATAATTTTAATTTATCAATTTACTGTATGACAATTTCACCAGTTAAGTACTTGCTTCATTCCAATGTATCTGATACATTCATATATTCTTCTACAGCATTCACAATTTCAGTACTCCAACATACATAGCTTCTCTAATGACCATACACAGACTACAAAGTATATATAATCAGAGAACCTTGAGTGGCAGGCTGCTCCAAGAGATCTGATTGATTAGTATCAGTTGAGCAGAGAAAGACTTCTGAACTGGAAGCTGAGGAGAATTCATTTTGAGTTCAGCCCTGACTAGGAACAGTTTAACACAGATGGAGAACTGTCGGAGGTTGGCAAGAGAAGTGGGTAAGTGAGAAGACTCCCATTCAGGGTAAAAAAAGAGATAGATCTTCTAGTGAGAGAAGAAATTTCTTCTCAAAGTTAAAACAGGGAAATAGCTCTGAAGAGTGGTGAGATTTTGGTCTGGTGTAGCCTGCCTTGTGAAACCTTGAATCAATTAAAACTCAATAAGAGTACTGGGCTGATTCTGCACTTACTTCCCCCCCCCCATTGTCGATCTTGCTGAATTCAGATCTGTTAGAATCTGTCCCCCCCCCCCAATTTAAACAGAGTGTTCTGCACTTGATTGGGGAAGCTCAGAGTAGGGAGGGAAGCCAAGCACAGCAAGAGGCTCTTTCTTTCTTTTCTTGAAAGGGGGATGAGAGAATTGGAGACAGCAGCCTCACAGAGGAGGAGGGGGAAATAAATCCAAGAGGCAAATCTCTGCTAAAAGAAGTGTGGGTTTCTGGAGAACAGTCACTTTAAAACAGGGCAAAAATAAGTCTTGGGAGGGAAGCCTTTCAACCAGGAATCGGGAAGTCTTTGAACTGAACCCCTGGCCAGTCAGGCAAGATGCTTTGCTACATCAGCATTGCAGGCATGGGCAGGAAGTTAATCCACAAAACACTCATACTGGGGGCTTTAATATAGTGACTTATAGCCGCTCCTAGATATTGTGGGGGAAAGATAGGGTCACCACGGATCAATCATGGTTGTTGCAGAGAGAAGAAATCAAATACAGTGCAGAGGGGTGTTTTGGGCTGGGAGAAGATAAAAAGTAAAGTGTGGACTCGGCCCTGGTGTATTTAGGGAAGGGGTTTGGGTACTGGATAGAGTGTTCCAGCCTTCTGGAATCCAACAGTGAATGCTCAAAGAAAGTGTAGTGGAGTGTGTGGGAAACACTGTAATGAAAGCCTTGAAGATCCTAAGTCACTGGGAAAAGCTTATGAAACTCAATAGCCTAAAAAAGCATGTGAACTAAAATCTGTGCATATACTGATTTGCTTCAGAATTCTATATTGAGTTGCCTCAGAATTTTTACTTCTAATTTCACATCACCTGTGCCCTCAATGTTGAAATAAATATTATGTTAATTTGGAATTTCAATATACGTTGAGTGTCATTTAAGTTAAAGGGGACTCTCAAACTTTCCTTCAGGTTCCTGGGCTGAGTCAACAATGTGAGACAACCAGAGTTCTTCAGAAAAGGAGATACCTAGGGTGGCTGAGTCAGAAATGGAAAGAAAAATGGAGGGAAAATCTTTGGCTCTAAGGGAGGGAAGCAGACAGGAGCATTATAATTGTCCTTAACTCACTCAAATTAGTCAAGGACAATTATAATGCTCCTTTGCAGTCCATCCTGCAAAGCAGCCATTTTCTCCTGAACTGTCTGGAAATCTGTTGAAATAGAGATCTCCAGGCCATACAGGGAGTTTGCCACCCTACCAGGATTATGACTGCTGTTCATCACAGTTTCCCGTGTGCGTAGGCCACCCATTATTTTAAGGTCTCTTTAATCTGGAAAAGCAATCCAGATATCAACCAATCAGCCAAAAAAGTATGAATAAATGAGGACTAATTTGAGTGAGTGGAGGGAAAATCTTTGGCTCTAAGGGAGGGAAGCAAACAGGAGCATTATAATTGTCCTTAACTCACTCAAATTAGTCAAGGACAATTATAATGCTCCTGTTTGCTTCCCTCCCTTAGAGCCAAAGATTTTCCCTCCACTCACTCAAATTAGTCCTCATTTATTCATACTTTTTTGGCTGATTGGTTGATATCTGGATTGCTTTTCCAGATTAAAGAGACCTTAAAATAATGGGTGGCCTACGCACACGGGAAACTGTGATGAACAGCAGTCATAATCCTGGTAGGGTTGCAAACTCCCTGTATGGCCTGGAGATCTCTATTTCAACAGATTTCCAGACAGTTCAGGAGAAAATGGCTGCTTTGCAGGATGGACTTTGTCAGTGTATCCTGCTGAGGTACCTCCCATCCCCAAACCTTGTCCTCACCAGCTCCACTTACAGAATTTCCAGATATTTTCCAACCCAGAGTAGGCAATCCTAAATTTCACTCATTAAATCATCTGATTTTAAAAATAAGGTATGGTCGGTTTCACCATTTTTATCAGAAGTTTGGCAATTGATTCCTTATGCTGTGCCTGACGATACCCCATGCTTCAGAAGCAACTGTTTAGGGGTCATTTTGGTGGGAGGAAGTGGGAGGAAGATGGATTTTTTTGTTTTGCTACTGGGATTCAGTTTATTAACTGCATTCATATTTTGGGGTTTGCAATCATAAACCATTAATTTTATATGCTGATGGGGAGCAAATGATGTACATCCATGAAAAACAAGTTCATCAAATAGAATGTGCATTGGGGAAAATTCAGTTGTACACTTAGCTTTGTAATTCAGTATGAGGCCAAATAAATACAAAATTTCTAACAAAATATTAAAATTTAAATTTCTGCAGAGTATTTGTCCATTCAAAGAGCTATTTTTTAATGACGGGTTAAACAGTTCTGAGCCCTCCATGTGACGTGTCTGAAGAAATCAATCTGAGTTACTGCACTATCATTTCTAATCACCTCCAACATGGATCAATGCACTGCACATGGCTCGTCATGGCCCTCCAAGCTGAAATGCTAGCGAGCGTAGGGCATTTTTCTGAACAGACAAGAGCCAGAAGCTGCCTAAGGCAATAATACTTTCCACTGCTTAATTTGCATCTTCTTGTTAGCCAGAACTGCCTCTTCCAATCTTACTGCATATTGCCACTGTTGGATGGAACATACATACAGTTCAAAAATTTATAACTGATGGAAGAACTTCAAAAAGGATGGCTGCTTTCTTCTCCAGCTGTATTTTACAACTCTTATAGTAAATGTCACTTAAACAAATAAAGACAGGCTTTCAATATGTGGAGATTTTCTAAAGCCAGATCCAGACAATGTGGAACAGTAGGTTATCTGGTTAGGTATCTGGCAAAGAAAATACCCACTCACTCACAAATCTGGATATTTATATCTAGAGGATCAGAAAGAGAGACAGTATAGTGTAGAGTGGATCTGGGAGAGTTAAATGTCCACTCTGCCATGGAAACATGCTGGGTGACCTTGGGCTGGTCATACTCGTTCAGCCTGACCTATCTCACAGAGTTGATGAAAGGATAAAATGGAAGAGAGGAGAAATAAGGCACTTTAGGTGCGCATTGTGGAGAAAAGCACAATATAAATGAAATTAATATGTGAATCAAAGAACGACATGTCTTTGCTGCCCATTCTGTACTATTTGGGGGCTATGGTTGCCAGATTTGGATTGGGACATACCTGGAGACTTTTTTTTGGGGGGGGAGCCAGGAGTGGGCAGGGTTTGAGGCAGGGAGGGAACTCAGGCAGATTCTGGACCAGTGGCACCACTCCAGGCTGTCGTTGGTGCATTGCTGCAGAGCTGCATGCTCCGCAGCTTCCTGTATCCCCATAGGGGGCACATTTCAGCACCAGATCTTCTCTGGTGCTGAAATGTGTCCCCCTGGGAAACACAGTGGCGGCAGGAAGGTTCCACCACACGGGTGAGTGGTGGGAGGGATGTTATTTTGCTGGGAGGTGGGATTGTGCTCCACGCAATCCCACCTTCCTTAAAAATACAAAAATAATGCCCTGTTCTGCCCACAGTGCCATAAACTGCCGCAAAGCTGCCCAGGGCATTTTTGGCCCCTGCAGGCTTGTAGGGCAGGGAGGCCCTGTTGGCCCCTGAAGTGCCAAAAAGGAACATGGAAGAATCCGCATTCCCTTGGTGTGGGGCTTCTGGGGCCTGATCTATGCCAGTCCCAGTAGGATGGTGGTCTGGCATCGTGTGGACCCAGGGGTTAGCCCTGGGTCCATTACTGACGCCACCCCAGCCTTTTCCGCCCGTGCAGAATCAGCCTCAGTGAAGTATAATCCTATGGAGTTCACCCTGGAAAGCATCCATTTTCTACAAGGGAACTGATCCCTTTAGTTTGGGGATGAGCTTTAATTCCTGGTGATCGCCGGGTTTCACTTGGGGATTGGCATTCCTACTGGTCATACTTACTTTACCAATTCAAAGAAGAATACAGAAAAGCAGTAAAATGTAGTGTGCAAAATAACTGCGGGAAAGCACATTTATAATGTAGGGGTTAAGGGCTTGATTGAACCACATTATAAAAGCATACAAGAGCAGCCCTCCTGGCTCAAGCTAATGGTCCATCTTGTGGCTTACAAATAACAGGTAAAACATTACAGATTAAAACCAAATACAGTGAAAACTCTAAAAGATGCCAGTTGTTCATAACCTATCAAAACCCGGGCAAACAAAGAAGCCTTGTAGTATCTCCTGTATAGTTCTGTCCTGAGCCTGCTGCCCGTTAACTACACAGGCTGCCCATCATTTCTGATATTATGGGACAGGAGAAATTATTCTCTCTCTCTCTCTCTCTCTCCACTTTCTCTAATCAAAGCACAATTTTATAAATAGTTGCTGTGTTCCACCATAGTTGACTTTTCGGTAAATTAAAAATTTTCTTAGCCTTTCTGCATAGGGAAGATGCCACACATCTTTTGATCATTTTTCATACCTTATTTCTGCACCTTTTCATGCATTCTATTCTAATAACCTTTTAAACGCTGTCCTAGCTGGCCCAGGCCACAAGTCAGCTGTGACTTGGTGGCACTGTCCACAAATATCCTTTTTGAGATACTAAATATGTATTCAGCATTCATTTCATAGACTTACATAACTGACCATGTGATCAATTGATGCCAGGCCTGTGGGCCCTGTTGCAGCCTTCTACCCTCCTCCCTGACTGGGGACTGTCTCTCCTTCTGCATCACTGCCACCACTCACTGACTTGAATCACCCTTCCTGAGGAACGGTGAGACCCCCTTAGCTAGATCCCTAGTTTTTGGGGGTTAAAACACTGAATGTTTGGGTCCCTCCTGGAGAGTTGGCAATCACCCAGTTTTGCCTTGATTTCCTCCACTGGGCCCTCCCAACATGCCAGCACTATCTGAGCAGGGGAGACTAAGTGGTCCAGAGCACCAGTCACTAAGATCTGCCAATTAATAATCCTACCAGCACATGAAATAAAGCAACAGCACTTTTAAACATACACAGCATAAAATGAAAGGGTGAAATGAATGAAAGGGTGAAATAAAGAGGGATCTCTTTCCCTACACTCCCTTACTGAAAAGTGGGAGAGGTTCTCTTTGCCACTCACAACTCAGTCTCACCATCTGCCTCCTGCACTTCAGGAGACTGAGGCTCCTTTCTGGCTGCTCCTCTGGCCTCCCACAATTTAACTTGTGGCCAGGCCAGGTCCTGTCTCTCTGCCTAGGGCATCCAGGGCCCTCTCTGCTGAAGGCATCTTGCAACCTTCTCCCTTGCAGATTCCAGGAGACACTGTCCCCTCCCAGGAGGGATGGAGTCTAAATACCTATGAGTTCCTTGGATCTATGATTTCAGACGGATCCTCATGAATTCTTATGATTTTTACATTGAAACGAAATAAAACCACCTTCATTCTGTAGATCATGTATTAGACTATAGGCAGCACCACAAAAATCAAGCATCCATAGTATTGTGGTGCCACAGTGTGGCAGAAACGTGGTTGATATACTCATGGATCCTCATGATTTTGCAATAGATCATCCCAAACTCACTGTAAGATAACCTGTTCTTTCAATAGCCACAGCATACACCACCACAATCACCACACCTTTGTAGCTATGCCATGGAGCAAAAACATGGTTCCAAACCAGGGATCCTCAGGGTCATTGCATCCTTTCAACTAAAATTCACTATATGATAACCTCTTATATCAATAGCTATAAAGGTAAAGGTATCCCCTGTGCAAGCACCGAGTCATGTCTGACCCTTGGGGTGACGCCCTCTAGCGTTTTCATGGCAGACTCAGTACGGGGTGGTTTGCCAGTGCCTTCCCCAGTCATTACCGTTTACCCCCCAGAAAGCTGGGTACTCATTTTACCGACCTCGGAAGGCTGAGTCAACCTTGAGCCGGCTGCTAGGATAGAACTCCCAGCCTCATGGGCAGAGCTTTCAGACTGCATGTCTGCTGCCTTACCACTCTGTGCCACAAGAGGCACATCAATAGCTATAGCACACACAATAAAAGCCACAGATCCACACCTTCATGGCCACGCCACAGAGCAAAAACATGGTTCCAAAGTACGGGCCCTCATGGACCCTCAGGATTTTTGCACTGGGGCACCCCAAATTCAGCCAAAATTATGCCAGGTCAATCCACTTATGTCTTTAAGACCAACAACCCTATCCACATTAACTTGGCAGTAGGCACCACTGAATGTACAGGCAAACGTGCTTAGGATGATACTGCATCCTTCAACACAGCTTTGTGACAGAACAAGCTAGGTCAAAGAAGCATTAAGTCCAGTAGCACCTTTAAGATGAACACAAATTGTATGCAAGTTAGAAGCTTTCATGTGCCTGCACACAGAAAAAAAAAAGAATTAATTTTGAAATCTGCCATAAAATTTGCCATAAATGAAGCTAAATCCTTCAATTCTTTTGCTGCTTCAGAGGGAAGCAAAAACACCCTTTAAGGAAAATTTTCAACACAAACAGTGATCCTGTAAACCAGGGATTCCAAGCCAGAGGTCTGTGGGCCTCAGGGGGTCCCGCAGGAGTTCTGAAGTGGCATGGTGTGTGTGTGTGTGTGGGGAGTTATGTCTGTCTTCTCAGTTCCTACTCTTCTGTTTGGCCTATATGAAGCAGACCCATCATAGTAGTAGTAAAGGTGGGGGGGGGGGGAGAAAAAGGAGGGCTAAGGGTGCGGGTAGTAATGTCACTTCTGGGGGCATGACAGGAGGTGTGACCAGCTGACATTACTTCTGGGGCTCCTCTGAAAAATGATTCCAGGGGCTCCTCCACAGTCAAAAGGTTGAAAAAGGCTGCTGTAAACAAATGGGGGGGCATTTCTCCTGCTCTCCCCCCCCCCAGAACTTGGGCATACTACTTGCAATGTAGCCATTACTTACTGCTGGAACAGAGAGCAGGGAAGGAAGAGGAGACAGCAGGAAGGAAGAAACTTGCACATGAGGAGACAAGGAAGGCATCTGGCATATGGTTGGCCAACTTGGGGCTGTTATTATTATTCCCCAGGACCACACAAATCATAAATACGTGTGTCTGCACTGTCTCCAAGCAGGCAGGAACAAAGGGTGTGTGTTGGAAAAAGTGAAATCTCCCGCACACTTGTCAACAAGAATCCCCACTATTACATCCACCCCAGCTAGTACATCCAGTTATAAACTGAAGGTACTGAGACGGGGCAGGCTATTTTATCCTATATTAGCCACTGTAGAAATTAGTTGGAGAGGTCCCCACAGCTTCTTTTATCTTCCTCATCTTGGCATTGGGAGGTTAATGGCTGGGGGGGAGGGGGGAGGGTGATGTGTGTTGTTAAACCAGTACTGCCCAGAATCAAATATTTTCTAGGTGGATTTATATGCATTCCGACAGAACCTGATGGTTTATTTGTATTCCATAATCTGTAGAACCATGATATGAAACATAATGTACAAATTTAAGTACAAGTTGCCTCCCACTGAGTTTTTTTTGTCACATTTCATATAGTTTGAATTCTTAACCAGAAAAGCTATGGGAGAATTAAGAAATAAGGGGACAGAGGATGATAGATATTTACAATAAAGTATTCAAAATTAATCTGATTTTAATTTGCTATTGGTAATTCCATTACAAGAGTAATTTATCATTTCATATTTGACCTTTGTATTTTTGGTTTTGGTTTGGGGGTGTTTTTTTAGGGGGGGTGCTTATTGGCTGTAGGAGAGGTGTTTATGGTGTTGACAGGGCCCTAATCTCACTTGGGAGTTCATTCCACCAAGCTAGAGCCAAGGCCGAAAAGGCCTGGCCCTGGTTGAGGTCGAACACACCAGCCACTTGGCGTATTCAGATAGGGAGTCCTAAGATATGCTGAACCCAGTCCACTTATAGCCTTAAAGGTTAATGCTGGCACCTTAAACTTGATTCAGAATTCAACTGGAAGCCAATGAAGCTGCCAAAGAATCGGTATTATATGGGTCCTCCATGGTGTTTGATTGATGATCTGGGCAGCCACATTTTAGACCCATTGCAATTTCTGGAGCAGAGATAAGGGAAGGCCTGCATAAAATGAGTTACAGTAATCCAGCCTAGAGGTGATTGTCGCATGGATCACAGGGGCCAGGTGGTTGGGGTCCAAGTAGGACACTTTGTTGTTGTTATGTGCGAAGTCGTGTCCGACCCATCGCGACCCCATGGACAATGATCCTCCAGGCCTTCCTGTCCTCTACCATTCCCCGGAGTCCATTTAAGTTTGCACCTATTGCTTCAGTGACTCCATCCATCCACCTCATTCTCTGTCGTCCCCTTCTTCTTTTGCCCTCGATCTCTCCCAGCATTAGGCTCTTCTCCAGGGAGTCCTTCCTTCTCATGAGGTGGCCAAAATATTTGAGTTTCATCTTCAGGATCTGACCTTCTAAAGAGCAGTAAGGGCTGATCTCCTCTAGGACTGACTGGTTTGTTCGCCTTGCAGTCCAAGGGACTCGCAAGAGTCTTCTCCAGCACCAGAGTTCAAAAGCCTCAATTCTTTGACGCTCGGCCTTCCTTATGGTCCAACTTTCGCAGCCATACATTGCAACTGGGAAGACCATAGCCTTGACTAAACGCACTTTTGTTGGCAGGGTGATGTCTCTGCTTTTTAGGATGCTGTCTAGATTTGCCATAGCTTTCCTCCCCAGGAGCAAGCGTCTTTTAATTTCTTTGCTGCAGTCCCCATCTGCAGTGATCTTGGAGCCCAGGAAAATAAAATCTGTCACTATCTCCATTTCTTCCCCTTCTATTTGCCAGGAATTGAGAGGGCCGGATGCCATGATCTTTGTTTTCTTGATGTTGAGTTTCAAGCCAACTTTGGCACTCTCCTCCTTCACCCGCATCAACAGGCTCTTTAGTTCCTCTTCACTTTCTGCCATTAGAGTGGTATCATCTGCATATCTGAGGTTGTTGATATTTCTCCCTGCAATCTTGATCCCAATTTGTGACTCCTCTAATCCCGCATTTCTCATGATGTGCTCTGCATACAAGTTAAATAGGCAAGGCGACAGTATACAGCCTTGCCGAACTCCTTTCTCAATTTTGAACCAGTCAGTGATTCCATGTTCAGTTCTCACTGTTGCTTCTTGACCTGCATATAAATTTCTCAAGAGACAAATAAGATGCTCTGGTATTCCCATCTCTTTAAGAACTTGCCACAATTTGTTGTGCTCCACACAATCAAAGGCTTTAGCATAGTCAATGAAGCAGAAGTAGACGTTCTTCTGGTACTCCCTAGCTTTCTCCATGATCCAGCGTATGTTGGCAATTTGATCTCTAGTTCCTCTGCCTCTTCGAAATCCTGCCTGTACTTCTGAAAGTTCTCGGTCCACATATTGCTGGAGCCTAGCTTGTAGGATTTTGAGCATAACTTTGCTAGCATGAGAAATTAGTGCGATGGTGCGGTAGTTTGAACATTCTTTGGCATTGCCCTTCTTTGGGATTGGAATGTAAACTGACCTTTTCCAATCCTGTGGCCATTGTTGAGTTTTCCAAATTTGCTGGCATATTGAGTGTAGCACTTTTACTGCATCGTCCTTTAAGATTTTGAATAGTTCAACTGGAATGCTGTCACTACCACTAGCTTTATTGTTGCTCAGACTTCCTAAGGCCCATTTGACTTCACATTCCAGGATGTCTGGCTCCAGGTCAGTAACTACCCCATTGTGGTCATCAGGGATGTTAAGCTCGCTCTTGTATAGTTCTTCTGTATAATTTTGCCACCTTTGTTTGATCTCTTCTGCTTCTGTGAGGTCCCTACCATTTTGGTCCCTTATCATACCCATCTTTGCATGAAACGTTCTCTTCATATCTCCAATTTTCTTGAAAAGATCTCTGGTCCTCCCCATTCTATTGTTTTCTTCTATTTGTTTGCACTGTTCATTTAAGAAGGCATTCTTATCTCTTCTAGCTTTTCTCTGGAATTCTGCATTCAATTGGGTGTATCTTTCTCTTTCTCCCTTGCCTTTCACTTCCCTTCTCTCCTTAGCTATTTGTAAAGCTTCCTCAGACAGCCATTTTGATTTCTTGCATTTCTTTTTCTTTGGGATGGTTTTAGTTGCTACCTCTTGTACAATGTTGCGAACCTCCGTCCATAGTTCTTCAGGCACTCTGTCTATCAGATCTAATTCCTTAAATCTATTTGTCACCTCCACTGTGTATTCGTCAGGGATATGATTTAGTTCATACCTGAGTGGCCTAGTGCTTTTCCCTACTTTCTTCAATTTAAGCCTAAATTTTGCAACAAGAAGCTCATGATCTGAACCACAATCAGCTCCTGGTCTTGTTTTTATTGACTGGATAGAACTTTTCCATCTTTGGCTGCAGAGCACATAGTCAATCTGATTTCTGTGTTGACCGTCTGGTGATGTCCATGTGTAGAGTCGTCTCTTGGGTTGCTGGAAAAGAGTGTTTGCTATGACCATTGTATTCTCTTGACAAAATTCTACCAGCCTGTGCCCTGCTTCATTTTGTACTCCAAGGCCAAACTTGCCTGTTATCCCGGTTATCTTTTGGCTTCCTACTTTAGCATTCCAATCCCCCATGATGATAAGCACATCATTTTTGGGCGTTGCTTCTAGAAGGTGTTGTAGGGCTTCATAGAACTGATCAACTTCATCCTCTTCAGCAGCAGTGGTTGGGGCGTAGACCTGGATCACTGTGATGTTGAATGGTTTGCCTTGGATTCGAACAGAGATCATTCTGTCATTTTGGGGATTGTATCCCAAGACTGCTTTTCCTACTCTCTTATTGATTATGAATGCTACTCCATTTCTTCTGCGAGATTCTTGTCCACAGTAGTATACCTGATGGTCATCTGAATTAAATTCACCCATTCCTGTCCATTTTAGTTCACTGATTCCTAAAATGTCGATGTTCAGTCTTCTCATTTCTTGTTTAACCACGTCCAGCTTGCCTTGATTCATGGATCTGACGTTCCAGGTTCCTATGGAATAAAAATCTTTACAGCATCGGACTGTCTTTTCGCCACCAGTTACTTCCACAACTGAGCGTCCTTTCGGCTTTGGCCCAGCCGCTTCATTCATTCTGGCGCTACTCGTACTAGCCGTCTGCTCATCCCCAGTAGCATATTGGACACCTTCCGACCTGAGGGGCTCATCTTCCAGCGTCATATCGTTATGCCTATTGGAACTGTCCATAGAGTTTTCATGGCAAAGATACTGGAGTGGTTTGCCATTGCCTTCTCCAGTGGATCACCTTTTGTCAGAGCTCTCAGCTATGACCTGTCCGTCTTGGGTGGCCCTGCACGGCATAGCTCATAGCTTCACTGAACTACGCAAGCCCCCTTGCCACAACAAGGCAGCGATCCTTGAAGGGGGAGTAGGACACTAGTACCTTAGCAAAGATGGAAAAACACCAGCTGGGCTACTCTCATCACCTGCACCTCCATAGATAGGGAGGCATCAAGTATCACTCCCAAACCCCTGGTTGATGGGCAGCTACACGCTGGATACCACCTAGGGTGGGAAGGCACGCTTCCTCTCCTGGCCCTTTCTCTCCCAGCTAGAGGACCTCTATCTTTTAGGGATTAAGATTCAGGTGACGCCGCTGAAACCACTCTGCCATGGCCTCCAGACATCTGGCCAAGGAATCCAGGGTGGTACCCAACCAGCCATCCATCAGGATGTCATTGGGATATTGGTGATGACCAAGGCTAAAGCTCCATACCAGCTGAGCAAGGGAAAACATAAATATGCTAATTAATAAAAAGACAAATAAATAAAATAAACAACATTGTAGAGAGAATTGCACCTTGTGGTACTCCCCATTAAAGTAATGATCAATGTGATTGAGTCTCCCCATCCTCTGTCCTTGATCTTGGAGAAAGGAGATCAGCCACTGCAAGACTGTCCCTTGTATCCCTGAATCAATGAAGTGCTGTCAGATCAAATAGTGTCAGCAGCACCAATCCACTTTGGTCCAGCTGGTATCAGAGATGATCAGTGCAGTCCGCACCCCGTGGCCAGGTCAGAAGCCAGATTGGAATGGGTCCAAGACTGAAGCGTCATCCAGGAATGTTAGTAATTGATCCATGGCTGCCTGTTCCACCACCTTCCTCAGAAACGCTAAATGCAAAACTTGGCAGTAGTCCATGGACATCTGGAGAGCCGCAGTTTGACCACCCCTGCTGTATGGGTTGCTGGCAAGCACTGCTGCCTGCCACTGAGTGGTAGTGGGGAAAAATTCAAAAGAAACATCACTGATGGGTACAATCCACAATAAATATAGTAGTGTCATCCATATGAACAACATTGTCGTGCCGTGCTACCAGCACTCCTGCTTGGTGCTAGTTGGATTTGAGATGTCTGATAGTAGAAGTTTGCATATTATGTAAATAATTTACAAAAAGTATGTAGAGTTCAAGGTAAAGTTCATCAATCAAATCTCTAGAGAGCTTGGAGAATACTGAATATCCTCAAGTGAGGATTTTCAGTTAAATATCCACACAGTACAGCTTGATTCTAATAGTTTCATTTCAGGATTGTATAAGTGTTAATTATTTGGCACACTTATGTTGGAAGTGGAATCAAAGGTGCTCTTCTCCATGGAGTTATTTTCCATGCACAATACAGTGTGATATTCAGTCTTACATTCACGTAAGATGGCAGCCCTTGGGAACTAACTACATTTTCAGCTTTTTATCCCAACTTGAGTTTTTCACAGGCACATAGTAGCTATGGAGAAAGGCTTTTACAAATTAATAGAGCCCAAATGGGTTCAGAATGCTTCCACATGGCTCCCACCTTCCTCTCAAGCTGTTATTGTACATCAAAACAGCATGAGAGGTCCCATTACTTTGCTGCTTCATGTGCACAGAATACGCTACATAAAGCAACAAAATGGGGAAATAACTCCCTTCCAGGTCAGTTTCCATGCCTTTAAATGTTCTTCCACCACACCTAGGCTCTTCTATATTTAAAAAAGCCATTCCTTACAGGTGCTGTGTGGCTATGAGGAACCCAACTCATGAGAAACTGAACATGTTGTTTAGCTCTCTATGAATTCCTCCTCTGAGCAGTTAGATCCCTATGGATCTGCATCCCTGCTCATTTGACTCAAATCTGTTTCTTCCTCCTTGTGTGAATAAAGTCAATGCCATTTTTAGTTTCCCTGTGTCAAAATGTCCCCATTAAAATTAATGCATTATATAATGTTATTTCTTGCATAATATTGATGCATAATGTATAAATGTCATTAAAATGATGTAAAATGACATTAAAATTCCATTAAAATGGTGTGAAAACGTATCAAGAAATGGGTGAAATTTCAGCAATGACAACATACAGAAGCTAAAAGAAACACAGAAGGTTTAAGAGAGTTGAAGATGGCGGACTCTGAAGCAGAAGCAATAATGTGGACTGATCCTAGGTGAGAAGAAGATGCTACAGCTCAATGAAAATGCCCTGACTGATGCTCACTCAAGCAAAAAGAAATACAAATATATAACATTTATTGGGTGATTAAAATTAGTAATCAGTAATGTTTTCCTGGGTGTGATCTGGAATGGGCTTGTCTAAAATAAAATAATCTGGATTCAGATAGGCTATTAAAAATATCAGCCAGTCTAAAATCTACATGTATATGCATCCTGCATGGAAAAGAATGAATCCATCAGATATTCTCCCCTGAAGCTAAGAATTAATTGCTCTAGAACTAATCAATTGGCTGATGAGCTGGCACAATTGTTTTTTTGTTTTGTTTTTTTGTTTTTTTAAGATTTCATGGTTTAAGGTTTTAACATTATGTTTAAGTTAAATTATTGATTTCAGGGCTCTTTCAGCCTCACCCACCTTACAGGGTGTCTGTTGTGCAGAGAGGAAAGGGAAGGCAACTGTAAGCCGCTTTGAGCCTCCTTCAGGTAGAGAAAAGTGGCATATAAAAAACAACTCTCTTCTTCTTCTTCTTCTGGATGGGGAAATAAAAATAAACTGCTGCCTCTCTCTGTGTGTTCATGTATATATATCAGACGTCATTCTTTATTATTATTATGGTACTAGACCAGTAATGTATATATTAGACATAGAACTTTCTCTACACATACATTAGTTTTCTCAAGCAGGTGGGGGCAGGGAAAGTAAATGCCAGGAAACAGTAATTGCCTAGGTTATCTATTTTCTTTCTTAAAACCAGCACCTTCATTTCTGTAGCATATATACCTTCTTGAGATGTGATAGTGGAATAAAACACATTGCTTAAGTGATAAAGAAAATGCCTTGATTCCTACCCTTGAGCCTTGCTATGCTCATGTTACCAAACAGCCCTGTTTTATAGCTTTTATGGTTTTATAGTGAGGGATGTCTCACATGAGGCAGTGGCAGCTGTTGAAGAAGAAAGTCTCCCAAAAACTCTTGAAGAGAGTTGGGGAGTAGTGAGGAATCCTCACAAATACACCACCTTACTTCTGTGCTTGTTAGCTAGTTGAACAAGCTGGTAGAGTTAGTAACTTGACAGATGACAAGGCTGTAAGGTGGTTAGTAGTGGGTGGATCTGTGTGAGGAATGTGAGTCTGCATCATGGCAACACTTTTCAGTAGAAAACCAGAAAAGGTGCAGAATTGTAAGGGAGTCCTGCAGTTTAAGAAAGGGATTCCCAACCAGGGCGCTGTAGGGCCTGCCTGGGCCTAGCTCACTGCAACATGGATTTGGGGCCATGCAGCCAGCAGAAGTGTGAGGCCAGGCAAGGCCCTGGGTGGCTCCAGGGCTCGGGGTGGGTGAGTGGAAGCTTTTGAAGGATGGCTTCTATGGCACTGTTCCCAACTGAGATTCTTGTTCTCTCCAGGCTCCATCTGCAAATCTAGGGAATTTCACTGCCAGAATCTGGCATCGCTACACTCTAGGGTTGCAAGCCCCCCCCCTCACTTCTGAAAGGGGATAGAAGGTGTAAGGTTTATAGCTGGCTTACCATGTCAGTTTAAGCAGATCAACAGAATCATGGTGAAGAAGACTACTCAGTGGTTGCAGTATTCATGGATATATTTTTCTTCTGGCAAGACTCTGTACAGATGGACAAAGCACCTTATGTGTCGCTGTATTCCCATTCTCTGTAATTTCTTATTGCTGTTGTTCTCCCCTCAGCAGCCTGACCTGATAGCTCTTTCTCCTGTATGCACTGTCTCGTCTCCTCTTGGGAGAACTGACTGCTTGCACAGATTGGTGGGTCACGCCTAAGCAAAAGCTGTGTTGCTATGCTGCTGCTGCCTTTCTTTTCTTCCTACACCAGTTCAGGAAAACCTCCCTGTTATTTTTCAAACTTGGCCAATATTTGAATAATTAAAAGCCCACATATTTCTTTGTGACACTAAAATAACCCAAAGTGACATTTTTCTTCCTGTGTAGATTGCAGAGGTGGGAAGAATTATGCCACTGCCTGAGGGCACTTACCAAGCTGTGGGGCAGGGAATAGCAGGGATGTTACTGAAGGACCAAAGTCATGGCTGGAACAAGTTAACCTTTTCCTATTAAAAATACCCAGGGTTCCAGTTCAGAGACAGTTGAGTATAATGAAAGAATCCATTTGAGGTATGGCAAAGCATTAAAGCTAGTTGGTAATAGGCTGTTTTGAAACCATCTGCAAAAGCTTCCAGTAGACCATTAACCAGATGCCTAGAGAGGGGTTATGAACTGTCTTGGAATTAAGATCCCCGGATGGTCTTGAGAGCAGTGGTCCCCAACCTTTTTATCACCTGGGACCGGTCAACGCTTGACAATTTTACTGAGGTCCCAGGGGAGGAGGTAGTCTTTTGCCGGGGGACATTGCTGCTGCCTGAGCCCCTGCTCCACTTGTTTCCCGCCGGTGCCCCTGACTTCCTGCCGACCGTTGGGGGTGCTGCCAGCAGCAGCTGCGCAGTGCCACGCCGAGGGGGAGCCCCAACCATGGCGGCTGCCAGAGAGCACCAAAGGTGAGCCGGTGGCAGAGTGGCAGGGCAGCCCCCGAGGCAGCAGCCGGGGAGGAGGACAAGGAGGAGCTGCGGCCCGGTACCGACTGATCCATGAACTGGTCCCAATCCCCAGACCAAGGGTTGAGAACCAATGCTCTAGAGAACTGCTTGCATGAATTGCCTTTTCATTGCCCTTAGCTCACACCCTCTTCCTTATTCCTCTCATCATTGTGTGCTCACACATACACATCCTTTATTGGCATCTAAAACTATATCACGATTAGAATGAGAATGGTTAAGAATAAGGACAAATTGATTAAAACAACAAAGAAATAAAACAACAGAGAAATTACAAAGAAATTATAAAACTGATAAGTATGCAGAGATTGCCCTTAACAACAGTCCTGATGCAATTTGATGGCACCTTGCAGAAATGTAGCTACCTTTTCTATTATTTCTGTGTTGGAAGTTGGTAGAAGTGCCAACTTCTAATCTGGGTTTGATTCCCTGCTCCTCCACATGCAGCCAGCTGAGTGACCTAAGGGCTCGCCACAGCACTGATAAAGCTGTTCTGACTAGGCTTGTGCAATTCGGCCGCCGAAGCAGCTGTTCCCTCCGGGCGCAGCCAGCGCCGCGCCGCGGGGGGGGGGAGGGCGGTGCTGGCAGCAGCGTGACAGTGGGTGCAACCACACAGGCATGGAATTCTGCGTCTGCGTGGTTGCACCTGCTGTCACACCACTGCCGGCACTACCCCCCCCCCCGCGGCGCGGCGCTGGCTGCGCCCGGAGGGAACGGCTGCCAAAGCGGCCGAATCGCACAACCCTAGTTCTGACCAAGCAGTGATATCACGTTTCCCTCAGCCTCCCCTACGTCACAGGGTGTCTGTTTTGGAAAGGAACAGCAAGGTGATTGTATGACACCTTGAGACTCTTTCTGGTAGAAAAACAACACTGCTGCTGCCGCCGCTGCTGCACCCACCTCTCCTCCTCCCCCTCCTCCCTTGGTTTTGTGTTAGGAAATGGTGCAAATAAAGGGCTATCTGGCCTAAAGATCCTGTGATTTAAGGGGGAATAGAGGAAACCAATATGTGCCTGCTGGTTTGAAAGTTTTTAATGCTAACATAATTGCACAGTTGTTATATGGAGGACCTTTATGGGCTGAAGGATCTGACCCCACTATAGAATACATCCAATGTAAATTTCTGCGGAAAATTTTCGGGGTGTCAGATTGTGAACCATATGAACTTGTATGTTTGGAATCTGGCCAGGGTTTACTTGAAACTAAAGCATAGCTAATATTGGCTGTACCTACATTATAACCCAGACCCATTGAGCCTCATCTATCAAATGCTCAAAGAATCCAATTTTTCATACCGATTGGTCCATATTGAAACTAAAATTAAGTCTGTAGGCATTGCCTTGAACTCATTGCTTCCTCTCTCAGAATCTGAGGCTTTCCACACTATGGGCATTTCCACACATTAATAAAAATAGCGTCACACCCGTGGAATGGCAAAGTGCGACATTATACCACGTACCCCTGGCACTCATCTTTTTGCTGTCTCACCTTTGCCTTCTTTTTTCTACGTCTTACCCTCCTCACCTGCTGCTGGAAGAGGCGGAATAGAGCAACATGCATTATACATGTTGTGTTTCCATCTGTCAGTCAATTCAGGCAACCAATCCCCTTCCTCCATATTCTGTTTAAAGGTCCCATGATGCCACCTAATTTTTAAAAAAAAAACCATACTTTTCCATTGCAATGCCTATGCATAGAATCATAGATGCATAGTGCTTTTGAACGCCACCCCTTATGGGATCAAGAGTAGGGTTGTGGGTTGTGCACAAAGGGACCCATGGAATTCAATGGCACCATAGACTATAATGGGAATGTTGGGTATAATGGAGGGATGAGGGCACCCTCTTTGGGAATCCCTAGATATGGACCCCTTGAATCAATCATTTTGAAATTTGTAGGGGAGTCAGGGAAGAGTTTGGAGGCTGTACCTCAACCCTACCCCCAGGCCCTGAGAAAGGCAGGAATGCCGAACTTCCCAATATAGTCTATGGTGCCATTAACTTTCATGGGCACTGAAGCCAAGGTGGCCGAGTCCTTTGATAAATGCATAAATTAATATCATTTCTGATTTTTTTTGGGGGGGGAAGAAAACCTTTGAGAGTCATGCTTTTAGTTTAGTTTCAAGTAAACCCTGGCCAGATTCCAAACATACAAGTTCATATGGTTCACAATTTGACACCCCGAAAATTTTCCGCAGAAATTTACATTGGATGCATTCTATAGTGGGGTCAGATCCTTCAGTCCATAAAGGTCCTCCATATAACAAATGTGCAATTATGTTAGCATTAAAAACTTTCAAACCAGCAGGCACATATTGATTTCCTCTATTGAAGAAGAAACAAATGATAGCCAGAGCAGTACTTTCAGCCATGTCTGCTGCCAACTTGTGAGGAATAGTCCGGGATGCATTGTAATGCAGTGTATACCAAGATACTTGAAATGTTAGACTCGCTCTAATTGGATGCCATTAATTTTCCATGGATATGTTTTCCAGGACCTTGAGAATACAAGGATTTTTGATTTCTCATAATTTAGTTCCAAACTGTTAATTGCACAGAACTCAGAGAAATGTTTTAAAAGACATTTCAGACTCACCCTAGAGCAAGACAATAAGATTGCATCATCAGCATAGTGCAACCAAGTTACATTAATGGTACCAAGTCTTGGGCTGTGGCCATCTATTCCTGACAGCGTAGGGGCCAGGTCATTTAGAGAGAAGATAAATAGAAAGGGGGCAAGAACTCATCCCTGTTTAACTCCTTTATTGGTTGAACTTTTTAGAGTCAATATTCCTATCTAGGAGCATTTAATTTGACAGCTCATAGAAGTGTAGAGCTGCTTTGTAAGAAGCAGTAACCTCTTACCTATGTCCATCCTAAGTAGTTTATCCCAGAAGGGTTCAAATGAAATGGAGTCAAAGGCTCCTTTTAAGGTGTTAAAAAGCAGTAAAAAGTTTGGACCTTCCTTTTTTTATGTATTTATAATCAGATTGGATAAGACCGCACAATGATCAAGGGTAGTTTTTTCCCTGGCATAAAACCCACTTGCTCTGGGCCCAGTATTTTCTGTCAAGACATCCAGAGGATGGATAAAAAAATGATTGGCATAATTTTCCTAGTATGAAAAGAAGATTTGTCCATCTGCAGTTGGAAGGTAACATGATTTTCCTACTTGTAGATGAGTACTACTATAGCATTTGTCCATGTCTCTGGCATTAAGCCTGTTTTATATATCACTAGATATTAAGCCCGCTGTAGGCAAAATACAGCGGGCACTACCGGGGTGGGAAAGAAAGAAAGAGACGAAGGATGAGGGAGAGAAAAAGGCTGGGAGCTAGAGGCAGAAAGGGGAGAGAGAGAAATTAAGGAAGGAAGGAGGAAGGGAGGAAGGAGAAAGAATGCTGGGAGGAAAGACGAAAGGAAGGAAGGCAGGTAGGAGGTAGCTTGAAGGGAACGAGGCAGGGGTTGGAGGAAGGGTGTGGTGAAGGTCTTTTTGGGGGAGGGTGAAGTAGCAAACGGTGGGTGGGTGAGTGGGTGGGCTTGGAAAGGGGCGGCGGAGGGTAGCGCAGAGGGGGGCAGGCTCGGCAGAAGGGGGAAAGCTTTTCCCCCAGCCCCCCCCCCCGAGGTCTGTGCCTTGGCGCGGCGAAAGGAGCCATTTCCCCCCCCCCCCCGTGGTCGCTGGCTTCAGCGCAGTGAAAGGAGCAGGCCCAGCGCATCTCCGACGCGCTGGGCCTGCTCCTTTCACCATGTGGAAGTCATTCCCTACCCCCCTGGTCACCTCTCGGATACAGTGGTGAAGGCTTTTCGCTTGCTGCGGCGACTCCCTGGCTGGGCCAGGCGAGGCCGGGCCAACCAGCCAATGGGGAGCCGCACTTCACGTGGCTCCCCATTGGCCGCTTGGCCCTGGATTAACACTCAGAGGGACAATCAGGAGCCGCTTCGCGGCTCCTGATTGAGCCCTCCAAGTTTTTATCCCGGACAGGGCCCGCCCTTTCTCCTCCCCTTTAGCCCTTAGCATTTTATTTAGACCGCTCCACAGGAGCGGTTTAAAGATTGTAAAAAAAGAGACAAGTAGGGCCTCTCATCATTACATTTCTTTTGCTTTGCACTTTTACGGAAACTAAAACAAATTGGCCACTTGTGATATTCATAACATGAAAACTGCTAATTTCTGTGCTCCAGTGAATAAGTTCATGGTAGAGTTCATGTAAACTTTGTACTAAAGTCATTACTAATTATGTTTCTTCTTTGGAATATATGTTCCTCAGCAGTTTCCTTCTTGTCTTGGAGTTTTTTTGTTTGCTTGGGGGGTTGTGTGTTCTATGGTTTTGTTCTTCCTCTAGGGATAAGCTTGTTCTTTTATTTTTGCATATGGACATCTGGCATCACATAGTATGCACACTTACCTGCAAAAAAAGATACTCAGGCTTTAGATACTCATATGCTGTGATTACCCACAGTTTGCTTAATTGTGCATCATGTTCCTCATCCAAAATTACCAAGCAACTTAATGCAAACTAGTATAATCAACTTAATGCAAACTAGAATCATTGTTGCACTTCATGTGTATTTTAATCTTACTTGCACATCACTTTGTATACCCAGTTCCTGATGTGTGTATGTATGGGGCGGGAGCATGAAGTGGCATGATGATATGTAATTTGCTGTTCTCTTGGGAAACATCTACAAAGGCATAGACACGTTTACTTTTATGAGAATTGTAGCATGCCTATTTTCCTTCAGCTATTTTTTACTGTGTTGCATCATTTAACTGAAAAACCCTCTTCTCCCAATCACATGTTGCCAAACTCTAGCATTTCAAACAGCACTATGAGTAATGAGCCTTATGAATAATTGAAATAACAGATAAACTGCTGAGTATAGATTAGCAAATATGTACTTTGAAAAATTTATTTTCTAGAAAAAAGTTCCCATGAATCCAAACATTTGAACTTGGCATACTTTATGACTTTGTATTTGCTTTGAATATTTGTTTCATAAAACATTTACTTTGTAAAAATTTGCATTAGCATTTTTTTTTTTGCACAGTATGTCCCTTGAATTTATTTACCTACTCTTCCCCTCACCCCAAATCTCTCTGGCTCTCATTGTCTCCTTTTGCTTCCAGCTGCACAGACTGCTTGGAGCATTTAGGTTAGCCTGCTTAAGACAGGGCTTGGACTGTTTCTTCAGTGCCTACCTGTCAGGGGATGCCACCCCCAAACATGCTATGACTGAACTAGTCTAGCAAATGTGTTTCCTTCTATGCTGGAAAATGCTGGCTGTCCCATCCTATCACTGTACAATATTTTGGCTGTTGGCTCAGCCATGGAATCTGAGGGAAGGATCAAGAGCTCATTTTAACTTTAACAACTAAAATGGTACTAGAGGCATTCTGAAATTTATAAATCTGTATAAATAAAGCGCTAAGGGGTAAAGGGGAGGAGAGAGGATGGGCCGAGTCTGTGATAAAAACTCGGAGGGGCCAATCAGGAGCTGTCCTCAGCTGGACCGGCCGGGGAGTCGCCACGCCGAGGAAGCTGCCTTCCCCTCGGGTAAGTCCTCTGGCCGGCTTACCCTCACCCTCGGGAAAGGAGCAGGGATGCTGTGTTGAAAACGCGGTGTCCCTTCCCCTTTCCCACCCGGAGTCCCTTCACCCTCGGGAAAGGAGCATGGACGCCGCGTCTTTGACGTGGCAGCCCTGCTCCTTTCCCGCTGGCCACGCAGCTGGCTTGGGTGGGGAGGGGGGCCGTGGAAAAGGAGCAGGGCCGTCACGTCGCACACGCGGTGGCCCTGCTCCTTTCCTGCCCATGCACTGTGGCCCATGGCCGTGGAGGCTGCACCCAGCCTCCATCCACGGGACCACCATGCCCCGGGAAGCCTTCACCCGGCAAAGGCTTCGCTGGGGAGGGGGCCTAGTGTCCATTTTATTTTAAAATAAAATGGGCTTTCCCCCTAGTAACATAATATTTCATTTAACATAGAGAAGAAAGGTAAAAACAGGGGTTGAACATTTCTGAGGTAAAATCAGAACACTCACAGACTTTAGGGTTTTTTTGTTTCAGAATAACAAGAGTTTCTTAAGCTATTCAGTTACTTAAATGTTTATGTTGAGAGGCTTTTGGTCCAATGTTTTTCCAAACACTCCAGTATACTTCTGCGCATTCTCTGACTCTTTTGGTTTCCAGGGGGCTGGTGCACATTTTCCAATACCCAACCTCCTTCTCTAAAAACACCAGTACTTGATTTGAGGTTTCAACTGACTTAAGGTCTCTAAAGGTAGTTTCAACTCACACCATACTAGGGATCTCTGCACTCCCTGTTTGATTGAGTATGAAAATCCTATCACTAGCAATCTATGTCCTTTCTTTTGCCTAATGGGAGTCTTTGCCTATTTTCCATATTTCCTTGCTAATTGTCCCCGTGTTCTCCAGTCCCTGTGTTAAATTGTTCTCAGGGTTGAATTCAGAAACTGTCAATGCTCAGCTCTTCTTAGCTAGGGCTGAAGTCTCAGCATCCAGTTCAGAAGTCTTTAGCTGGTCAGCTGATGCTAACCAATCAGATCCCTTAGAATCACGGTCACTCAAGAATCCCTGGCTCTGTGAAAAATTAACCCTTCAAAATGCTTCATCTGCTTACATAGCACATTTAAAAGTACAGTCCTGGTTCAGACTGTAAAAAGTGCAGCTGCTTCAGACAATGTATTTCATGCCAGAACCCAAGGGAGTTAAAGACAGGATCAAGCAAGACTAAAGAACAAAAGAACAAGCAACCAAATTCAAGGAACACCCTCAGTTTGAGGGATGGGCAAGATATCCTATAGTGGAGCTTTTCATTAGCCAGCAAAGGCTTAGTGCTTCAGTTTACAGCAGCTGCTGGGGCATATCTGAGAAGATCAAGTGGTCTTTATTCAGTGTTCGATGAGGAACAATTCCTAATATTTTTCCAAGTGCTTGATTTTCCTATTTTGTATAGTAACACTTTCCTTCTAGCAATAAGTAATGTAGGTTTTGCAAAACAATTTCTAAATTGATTGTTGCACTTAAAATTAAACCATTATCACTGTGTTGCCCTAGTTGGGCCGGTAAGCCAAGCCCAAATTGCATGCCGAGTAGCAGAGTCAGAGTCCAGACTGGGTCTTAGCACTAGCTGTGACATACAGAGTCCAAGGGAGAGCTGAAGGGGAAGTCAAGAAGCAAGCCAAAGTCAGGAACCAGGGAAGCACAGTCAGAAGACAAATCAAAGTCCAAATACCAGAGATGTCATCTAAGAAGCTGTAGCGGAAGTCAGGAAACCAGGGATCAGTTGGGCAGAGCTTCACTGAAGCAAAGGCAGGTCAGGAACTGGAGTCAAGGTGATGGGTGGACTTGTACACAAGTTGCATCCATGCTGAGGGCCTTCTGTGTCTTGCTTAAGTCCAGCCTGGGCTAAGGGGTTAAGTGGCTGCACCTGGGAGCTCAATCACCATCCGTTGAGGCAGCTCCAGCTGGGTCCCATCTGGTTTGACAGCGTGCTCTGAGCCTGGTGCTCTGGCAGCGAACTGTCAAGTTGCCCCTTCTGCATTGTCTCCTGTGCTCTGGTGAGCTATCTGGGCTTGCCTCTGGCTGAGGTGATGCTGGTGCAGAGGGCATGTTGTCCATCTGGCTGGGACCTAGCTGTGTGTCCCTGTCAGGGCTTTGTTCATCCTGCAGCATCTCACTGCTCTGCCCCAGCTCCTCCTCATCCTTGTTCTCCAAGAGGAGCAGCATCAGAGCTTCTGGGGCAGATGCAGTCTCCAGCGATGGAGGCATGTCAATCACTTTTGGACATTATTATATACTATATTATGCTTCTATTCGTGTTACTTCCTTTGAGGTTTCCCTTGGTCCTAGAAACCTCAATTCTGTCACAATTCTTTTAATTGCTTCAAAATCTTCAGGAACCTTTGCTCATTGAAAGCAGTATCTTACTGATCTCATTAAGGCTCAAATCTTCTATAAAGCCTTGCTTGATCTTCATTATAGAACACAGTTTTTGGAATGAAAAAAATGAGTAAGATGACATACTGAATTCTGAGTATCCCTATAGATGCATAGAGTTCTCATGGCGGTATTTCTCTTGAGAAACATGAGACATATTTCCCCAAGTAGTAAGGATAATGTGACCCGGGCTTCCTTGTGTTTGTGTTTTTAGTTGTCTCTGTAGGGCTGAAGTGTTCTGAGGATTAGCATAAAACAAAAATACAATTGTGAAAAAAAATCTCACATAAAATAAGTTTTTGTCTTAAGCAATATATCTCAAGAAATCTAGACAAAATTAGCTTACATTTCTCTGTGAGTTTTTATACATCTCTGTCACTCAGCTTCACTTAAGGTAAAATCATATTTTAGTTGGACAAAACATCAGGAAAATAAAAAAAGATTTTTTTATAAATACAAAATTTCATAAGAACCTTATGGCTAGTATGTTATCTCTCACATATACTCAGGAAAATATATTTTTAAAATTTCTCTACAATTATATCTAGGCAACAGTTTTATTATATGCTGGTTAATATTTTGAAGAACAAAAATTATTTTGTGCATGGGCCAGTTGTGTTGGGTTAATTTTTTCTTCCAGTGCTGAGAGAGCTAAGGGCCCTGATAAAACTGTCCCAGTTACACAGGACCTGTAAGATGGAGCTCTTTCACCAGGTCTTTGGTTGAGGCCAGGGCTAGAAAAATCTGTGCCCCCTGCTGTCTTGTTAAGAAGAAGAAGAAGAAGAAGAAGAGTTGGTTCTTATATGCCGCTTTTCCCTACCCGAAGGAGGCTCAAAGCGGCTTACAGTCGCCTTCCCATTCCTCCCCCCACAACAGATACCCTGTGGGGTGGGTGAGGCTGAGAGAGCCCTGATATCACTGCTCGGTTAGAACAGTTTTATCAGTGCCGTGGCGAGCCCAAGGTCACCCAGCTGGTTGCATGTGGGGGAGTGCAGAATCGAACCTGGCTTACCAGATTAGAAGTCCGCACTCTTAACCACTACACCAAACTGGCTCTTAACCCATCAGCACCCCCCATCCCCGTTCTCCCCCTGGAGCACTGCTTACTGAAAATGTCTGTTGAGCTGGGGGCAGGTGGGATTATTGCCATGAGGGGAGGGATACAAGGGTATATTATTTTGGGGGATTTTATGTTGGTTTTATTGTTGTGACCCACCACAAACTGCTGTGTGGGAGTGGCAGGAAATAAAGTGAAACATAAATAAAATAAATAAAATGTCTGTGTTTTTATTCATACAGTGGAAAGAGGAGGGCTTCAACATGTAATTCCAAATGAGAGAGACAATTTAGGTCAAGTAGAAATCTTGTGCTGGATGATTCAGTTACACTATAGTGAGAGATCAGCATAAATTTCAAAAGCTGATGTGCCCTAGTTGTGGGGTAGCACTCATCATCAGATCTTTCGGGTCAATGGCTTCAGTTGTTTTACCTTTAGTTTTATTAGTTCCATCAGTACTTTCTCTCATGAGACAGCTTGGCAAAATCTTTAAAAACACAAAGACTGGATGAAAGAGAAAGAAAGAAACTTTAGAGTCCATTGAAGTAGTTGCATTAACCACGACAGTCCATGGCCATTGTGTGCTGGGTAGCTTGGCTGCCCTCAGTTAGAAAATCCTTAATGACATTTTCTATTTTTATTTATTATTCCCTGTAACTTCATTTTGTGCTAAATGTTTAATGCTACCTATTATACCTTTTCTTAAACACTAAAAAGACAAAAATAATGACCACTGTAAAAACAGATGTCACAATAACAATCAAATGCATTAAATAATTAATTTTCTTGGATCACAAATTGATATAAATGGTGATTACAGCAAAAGTCACAAACAAGGAAATACTATAGCGCATGAAGTCTGATATATCATTCATAATCACGAAACTCCGCCTCACTTACTTTGGCCATATCATACAATCCAACTCAATGGAGAAAGTGATTATGCTAGGATTGGTCAGGGGAGAAAGGAAACTCGGCTGACAAATAGCACAGTAGGACATGATCAAAATGGACACTGGCCAGAACATTGCATGGCTGAGGGAGGCAGTGCGAGTTCGAGGATTGTGGCAGTGGCTATGCCATGGGATCATCAAGGCTGATTCCACACAGCAGTTGCCATGCAAGGTTTCCAGGGGGCAGTGTGCTGCTGTGGAGCATAAAGCTCCACAGTTTATTGTGTCCCCACAGGGGACACTTTCCAGCACAAGATCTGCTCCAGTGCCAAAATGTGTCTCCTGGAAAAACAACACAGTGGCATAATGGTCCCACCATGTGGGGCCCTGCACTAAACATGACTGAGGCATTCCTCGCCCCATCTGGGCCATCATAGAGCAGGAAGGAGCAGGAAGGAGCCAGGCTTGGAAGGCCCAGCTCTTCCATGTCCACATGGGCTTGCCACAGTACAGGCCCTGTTGGCCCCTGCAGTGGGCTAGGGTAACTCAGAAGAATCTGTGTTCCTTTAGCCTGGAACTTCTGGGGCCTTTTTAAAGCCAGGCCCAGGAGAGTGGCAGCCTGGTGGCAACATCATATGAAAACAGTAATTTTCCCCACTTCCACATGCCTGCCCTCTCGGTTTTTTCTGCCCATGTGGAATTGGCTCAAGAGTCAGACATGACTGAATGGCTAAGAACAACAATATTATGCCTGCATGGAAGAGCTGTTCCAACAGGTGTGGGGTTGAGACCAGGAATTTAACATCAACAATATGGTAGCCTCACTGTCTAAGAACATCTATCTAAGAAAAATCTACCTAATTACTAAACCAAGCCCTCCACCCAGTAAGATTATAATCTTAATGAGAGGACCTAATTGTAATAATTTTATTTTTATTGTAATTATTGAAATTGTATGTTTAATTTTGCTGCTACCTGCCCTCAGCCAACAAGGGATGCACAGATGATGATGATGATGATGATGTTGATGATGATGATGATGATGATGATGATGATGATGATGATGATGATAATAATAATAATAATAATAATAATAGATGGAGATGACTAGGCAAAGTGGTTTCCCCCCTGAAACAATCACTACATTCCTTTCAAAACACAAAATTTAGTAATAGAGTGCAACCATGTAATAACAGAAACCAGGGGTATCGGCTAGAAGCTTTGGATATTGGGCTACCCCCAAAAGAACTGATTAATCAATTAACCATTTCCGCATGGAGGGGTTAAGACAGGAGTGGCTTCCTGCTTAGAAACATGGGATGGTAAATCTCATGATTACAGCCCTCATCACTGGGAGACCCCCCTCACATTTTCCCTCTTCCCTGTCATTGTTTTCTGCCTCCTGACAAAGTGGCAAGGGAAAGCAACACAAACTTTTCCCTCCTCTCCTTGGCTTGTCAATAATAGCAAGCCACCAATCACAGCACAGCTGTTATCTCATGGCCTGAAACTTTCTTTCCCCTTCCTGCATTATTGGGAGAAGGCAGCCCAATCGCCCCCCCCCCTCACTTTTCCAGTTCATTTCCCACCTCCAGAAGCCGCAAACAGGAGTGTTTTTGCTTGCCCCAGTTGTTAGAAGGCTGGACAGGTAACTGAAGCCCAAAAAGACATTTTGTACTAATGGTTGGCTTAAAAACAAGGTGCTCAGACCCTTATATGATTGGGAGGAGGCAGCCCAATCACCCCCCCCCCCTTTCCCAGAACATTCCCCACCTCCACAAAATAGAAAAGGAGTTGTGTTTTGCCTGCCTGATCCCAAAAAGACCATGGACACTTTAAATATTTCATTTCACCTTTGACAATGTAGGTTTGTGGTCATGCTGCAACAGAGACTGCACCATTAAAAAAATTACTCAGAGCAGGAAACTGAGATGAGAGAGCGGGTGTGAGGGTGGGACAACACTGGCCAGACTATCGCGCATTTCCCCCTCCTTTCAGTCTTATTCCTGGTTGCTCACCAATGGTTCACGTGATGTAGGTTGGTAAATCCAGTTATCTTGATTCCCGACCCAGCTACTGGATAGCCTCAGGATATTGGCAATGTCATGGGGAGGGGGTTCTATATGCCGCCAACATGTGAAGGCTATCCAGGAACGTTTTCATCATGCGGAAATAGCCATTGTCTGTATAAAGGCTGTCATATTGACTTGTGTGGAAAAAAATCCCTAAGCATACTGATGTGCTCAATATGATAGTGAAAATTAATAAACATGAGTCAGAGTCAAGCCTTTGTTATTTAGTCTCAATTCGATTTATACTGCCATTTTACCTGCTAAGAGACTGTTCTGGGAATATGCCTGGAAGGTCAGACCCCAGACTTCTTGAGATATCTTGAACTTTATAACTGCATCAAAAATAATTTGAATAACTCATGCATGTGGTGGGTTCTCCTTCTTTGGAAATTTTTAAGCAGAGTCTAGATAGTCATCTGATAGAAATGCGGATTTTATGAACCTAGGCAGATTGCAAGTGGATGACCAGGAAGGGATGTGCCAGTGTTTGCCTCTTGTGGCCCTTCCTTGCACACCCAGGGAATTGCTGATAACCAATGTGGGATGGTATGTGAATTTCCTCCAGGCCAGGCTTGATTCTGGAGATTTTTGGTGTGTGTGTGGGGGCGGATCATTTGGGCATGACATTGGGGTCACTGTGGGTAGGCAGGTAGCTGTGAGTTCCTGCATTGGAATGTTATATCTAGGTTGAAATATTAATTATCCTGGACATAACGTGGCAACTACACATGAGTCTAACAGAGCATATCTTTATTTTCCCTCTGAATCAAGGGTTGGATCAGAAGATAGGGTTTCAGGAAAGAAAAGTTTTTCATTAAAATTCCTGTATTTAAAAATAAAATCTAGCTTCATTTTAGAAAAGCTCAGATGTTCTTTTCATGCCAGCACAGGAACAGTACTTCTTGAAGCTCTCTACTTCTGTAGGGCACTAATAGGAATGTAGTGGATTTAGACTAATTTTCGTCAGTTACATAACCATTTTTTAAACACAATTTCAGCCCTTTCTGGCCATAAGGAGAGAGGGAAAATGGAAACTGGAGGCTTATTTATTTAATGTTTTGTATCTCAGGACTGCTCAAAAAAATAATATGAAACATGAACGTGGGGGGGGGGGAGAAAAATTTTCTGATGCCATAAATAGAGTGTGATATTATTTAATATATTATTTTACTTATGCTTAGTAAACAATTTAAAAAAATTAGCCCATGTTAATTTTATTCCCCAATTGCAACAAATTTCGAGGGGGGGGATGTCTTAATTTAGTTTCCATAAAATACTCAGTAGAAGGTTTGAAAAGTGGTTTGCTGGAAATTAGAAGAGAAAGTTGGGGAAAGTGAAAGAAAACAGACACAATATTGGTTCAAACAGACCGTCTTTACTTGCTCACATAACCTTGCAACAGCCAACAACATATTCTCATGGGGCTCCTCCTTATATAGCCACTTTCCATGCCTTTTCTTCCCACGCACACGATCTTAACTATAAACATTAACCTTTACTGAACTTAGGTGTACTGACACAGACATAACACTACAGTGAACACTACAGAAAGGAAGATGTCTAAAGAGCTGAAAGCATCACAGGCAATGATGGGGAGGGGGGTCCTACCTAATTGTTTTAGTTCATTGATATAACTTTGTGCATGGTTCATGCTTAGATTACTGGCATATACTCACAGCTGTCATTTCCTTTTCTCTGTGACTCTCTAAGAATCCCTTTATAGAACAATCCTAAACAAGTCTTCTTAGAATCCAACTTAGATATGTTCTCTTGAAACTTTGCTTTTAGCCTCATAAATTTCCCCCTTACCATTCCCTTCACTTACTGATTACTCTAGCATCCCACCTATCCTGTAATTAATCTTTATTTAAATATTTCCTTTAGAAACATAATTGGTTCTTCTCTGACCCATATCTGACTTTAGTTCCATAGGTTGCAGACCCCAGAATCTGTATACTTACTTTATTTACCGTTTGTTTACCAATCCTGATTAGTTCAAATGACATGTTTAGCTGCAACTGAACATATTAATTTATTTGATGTTTGCACAGAGCTCTAGACACAGTGGGAATAATCCAGCACATCCTACCACTCCTACTCTGCTATGAGGAGTCTTCTTACTTAATGGGTGAGAGTGATCCAACCTTGAAATATGGTCCACAAGTCTGACTTGCATCTTTTATATCTGTACAGACTGGCACGCAAAGTAACACTCTGTTTCAGTTGGAAGATGCTAAAATATATATGAATATATTTATATAGTGTGTGAGAGATGAGCTTTCTCCAAATTCTCTTTGTTTGATGTGCTCTATAACAGGGGTAGTCAACCTGTGGTCCCCCAGATGTCCATGGACTACAATTCCCATGAGCCCCTGCCAGTGTTTGCGGGCGGCCGGGGCAGCCTTCCAAGTCGGGGGGGGGGGAGTCAGGCAGGAGGGGTCCGTGGGGGGGAAGGCTTTGGGGCGGCCAAAAGGGCAGCATTTGCTGGCAAGAGCTCATGGGAATTGTAGTCCATGAACATCTGGAGGACCACAGGTTGACTACCCCTGCTCTATAAGACTGTTTATGTACTAGAAGTTTCATGCTGGGCTGCAGGCTTGAGTTTTAGTTGTGGCAGTTTGCCTCACCTCTTCCTGTACCCAAATGGGGGAGCATTTGGCCCCGTGCACCTCATGTGTCCCGATTTTTGCTCCTGCATGGGAATTGGGCAGTGAAGTTCCCAGTGCATAAACAGTCTAAGAGAGGTACAATAGAGATGGGAAAAGATACTGAGAGCAGATGGAAAAGTGTGCTGTAAAGGGCCAGATGGGATCTGTTACTCAAAATATTGTCCATGGATGTATTAATCATGCAATACTATCATATCGGATGGATCTAGTAAACATATGATCCCTCTTATATGGTTGATTACTGCTGCCCCAGGGAACCTGGCTTCCTGTTATGCTATGCAACCAAAATACAGGCAGATATGGAAAAAGTAACTAACAGCTAATGGTGCTAGATGATGTACAGCTTTGCATTAATCAGCTGGTATTGGACATGTCCTCATAGCACAGTGATAACTAGTGGTGCCAATCTCCAGATGGGGCCCAGAGCCATCCCAGAATTACAACTGATCTCCAGATCAAATGGATCAGTTTTCCTGGGGGAAAAAGGCTGCTTTGGAGAATGATCTCTGTGACATAATATCTCCTTTCCTTCCCAGGCTCTTTCCCTAAATCCCCAAGGATTTCCCAGCCTTGTATGGGCAACCCTAAACTCTCCTCACATGCAGAGTACTTCTACACTTTTAAATCCACAAATTCACATTCTTGTTATATTTGTTAACATGAATATCACATATTATGGGCTAGGAATATTATTCAAAAAGTGATGCACTTCTAAACAAGACCGTGGCCAATGCTGAGAGTGGAAGATCCAAAAACTAATGAGCTGACCAGTCTCCAAGAGGCAAGTGTTAGCTTTTGTCTAGGTTTCCAAGTGGCCTAGATTCTTCTCTAGATAATCTAGAACAGCGGTCCCCAACCCCCAATCCGGGGACCGGGACCGGTCCGTAGATCAGTCGGAACTGGGCCGCAGCTCCTCCTCATCCTCCTCCCCAGCTGCTGCCTCGGGGGCTGCCCTGCCAAACTACTGGTGGCTCACCTTTGGTGCTCTCCTGTAGCCGCCATGGCTGGGGCTCCCCCTTGGCCTGGCACTGCACAGCTGCTGATGGCAGCGCCTCCCAATGGGCGGCAGGAAGTCAGGGGCGCCAGCAGGAAAGCATGTGGAGCAGGGGCTAAGGTGGCAGCAACATCCCTTGGCAAAGGACTACCCCCCCCCCGGGCCTCAGTAAAATTGTCAAGCATTGACCAGTCCCTGGTGATAAAAAGGTTGGGGGCCACTGATCTAGAAAACAGCTGGAAGTGTGAAGAATATGTACCAGCAGAAATCATGTATTCCAATACTTGAACATGGAGAAAGTTCTTGCAGAATATTTTAGTAATCTGGCGAAATTTCTAATTTTGGAATAATATGTATAACACAGCATTCACACATATTATTTCAAATATTTTCCTTTAAAAAGAATTATTGGTCAAATATGTAATGGTATTGCTATTATAGATTGGTGAATTGAAATTTTCAAGTTATTTTGGTTTATTTAATTTATCTCAGTTTTCTCCTCGGCAGCTCAGAGTAGTGTGCATTGTTGCCTCTGTACAGATGACCACACAGCATGTAGAGTGAACACGTGGAGCCAGAGCAGGCATGAGCACACTGATCAATCAAGAAGTAAGGACAAAAAAAAATTAACCCCAAAATATGAATTAAGAACCCAAAGGTTAAAGAAATCAAAATATAAAGGCCTAGTAAATCAATTTCTCCACATACAAAGTTAAAATGCTACAAACCACCCTGACACACAAGGGAGGGCAGTATAAAAATGTAATAAATAAGTAACTAAATAAATAAATACATAAATAAATAAATGATCAGTTATATGAAAAATACCTGTATTTATTACAAAATGATGTATAGGCCCCAAAGATAGCCTCAAAACAGAATAAATTATTCAGTATTCTCAGATAAAAGCCATAAAACATCCTTGACCATATGGTTTGGGCCAAATAGTTTTCTTTAGTGGTCAAACATACAAATTGCACATTACAAAATGGCTCCAAACTAATCAGCAATAATTTCAAAAAGTTGGCCCTAGTGGAAATTGCTTTAAAATCAATTACTGACTCAAGGCAGCAATATAATATAGAGGTCTCTTTATAAATAACCTTCTGCCCTGTTTAAGTACACATATTTAGGATAGTAAATGTAACTTCCTACCAAGGTCCAGAGAAATAAATCTCAAATGCAGTATGGAGCCAATAGTGTATAATGGTATGCAGTGGCCAGGGTAGTATATGATTTTTTTCTGAAAATACTGGATAATTTTATTCTGTTTTGGGGGCTCATAAATTGTGTTTTTCATATCAGTGAGCATACTGGCCCCATGCTTGCCAGCTTCTAAGCCTATTTGGCTATTGTTCATTCCCTCTACAGTACTGCAAACTTAATCATAGGAAGAAGTATACCTATGCCTTTACTTGTAGGCACTATGCTCACTGACCAGCATCCATATGGGGCAGCAGTGGAGCCAGCACTCTCATGCCGACTTTCCTTCTCTACAAGAATTGCCAGCTCTAGGTTGGGAAATGCCTGGAAACATTGGGGGTGGAACTAGGAGTGGATAGGATTTGGGGCAGGGAGGGGCCTCAGTGGAATATAATGCCATGGAATCTACCCTCCAAAGCAGCCATTTTCTCCAGGCAAATTTTTCTCTTTAGACTGGAGATGAGCTATAATTTCAGGGTATCCCCGTCATCCCTATTCTCTACATCAACCATTCTCAACAGGGCCATATGGCCCCCTGGGGGCCCTGGGACATTTGAAGGGGGCAACAAACTGAAAAATGTGAGAAGGGGAGCCCAAAGGGTTTATGGGGCCCTGGTAACTGAACTGAAAATACACTTTATGTCACATATGATGTCTTTAATTGCTAAAAAGTTCAACTTTTTTTCAAGGGAAAGCAAAAAAAAAGCATGTTATCTGTTCCTTTGTACATGCTTGCCTTAATACATTTAAGAAGTAAAATGATTGCACATGCTTCTCTTTGTTGAATGTTCTAGAAATCTGTCTCACATATATATATGAGGCATGGTACACTGAGTATAGTGAGTTCAAGGATCACATTAAGCCTGATAGATGTTTAAACTGTAATTTCATACAGTCTTTAAAAAGGTTTTTCCAATATGTCAGAATGTTGAAATTTCTTGGGGTTCAATAACAAATTATTTTCTGTCTATCTGTTCATGGCTTGTTGTATCTTTATTTGACAGAGGACCCTGGAGCCTGAGAAGATCTCCTAAATAGCTGTGGTTGGAAAAAAACTGAGAATGGCTGCTCTCTATATATGGTCATTGCAGTCAGGGCTTAGTTCTTTTCAGGCACACATCAGCGATCTCAGTGTGATGGTGGGCTTGGCTGACGTTTCAGTGATGCTGGCTTTGACTCAGTCTTACATTCTATTTCCAACATTCTGCATTCTATTGGAAACAAGGTTTCCAAAATTCCTTCACTGTATGTGTTTCCACATTGTACAGACAGAAGTGTGGGAAATCAAAGGTAGGAGAAATAGCCACCTAATGAATAAAACAGCATGAGAAACTCTCAAACTAATTATGATGTATTTATTCACATTCAGATAAGAATATTGTGGTTCTCTTATATAATAGACCAGAAAATTAAACTTCATAAGACCTATTGTTCGTGCCCTAAATGCTACTATTTAATCTTTTAAAAGTGATATTCTTTTGCAAGCATCATATTAACAAGTTATTCAGCAAAATCAATGTGCCCAAAGCTTGTTAAGTGGCAGAGAAACAGTAAATCTTTACGACTTAGTTCTTCTGAATCTTTTATAATTACATTCAGGATTTAATCTTAGGAATGTCTGTGTTCTTTTCTAGAGGGCTGGATGTGACAAAGTTCACAGAAAAGTAGATGAGAAGATCTTTCTGCTGTTATGAACACCTAAGCAGATGCTGCCTTTCCGAATTTAAACAGTGCTGAACAAAAGGAAACAAATCTATGAGGGTATTAATTGTGCATCTCCACCTTTTCTGATTCAATCTTCAATATACTCACATAATTTATTATCCTTTTTAAAAATAAGGGTATTGAACACTTAGAAAGGTACCCTGCCTGAGTGTCTCAATGCACAGGCATTAATCGCCACATGGATTCCTGGCAGCTCTTTGCATCTGTGATTTCCCTTTCTGTAAAGCATCTCTAAGTAGTCCTTGAGCCCCATTTCATTTTTCGCCTGCCATTTGCCTTCACATGCTGCTTACTGTAGCATCCCACCTACCGCTGTAACATGCCTTAATATAAAAGAGTCCAGTAGCATCTTCAAGACCAATAATATTCAGGGTGTCAGGTTTAAAGAGACAAAGCTCTTTGAATCTTGAAGGCTTATTCACTGAAACTCTTGTTGGTCTCTAAGACCTTTTCCGCATGAAGGAAAAAGGCTGTGTCAACACCCATCTGGCAACGAGGCTAATCCCTGCTTCCAGGTGACATCAGCGCTGGCCCAAACCTGGCCCAAATCAGGCCCTCATTTGCCCTGTGGCAAGGGAATGCAGATTCTTCTGGCATTTCCTTCCCTACTGCAAGTGCCACCGGGGCCTTTGTTGTCCCGGGCCTGTCTGGCAGGGAAGAGTCGGGTGTTCCAGGCCCATCTCCTCCCCCTGTCCTGGGCCGACTACAGTGTCCCGGGAGGGAAACAAAATGATGTAGGCTGTGCAGTGCTGCTGAGGCATTTTTTTGTTTGTTTAGGAACACAATATTGATACCGTATTTCTAAACAGAAAAAAAAGACCCCTACCACCCCCACACATGGCAGAAGCTTTCTGCCCTGGCTGCCTCATCTGGAGGCAGAAATTTGGACTGGACAAGGTGACAGGTAAAAAAGTTGCTATTGAAGTCAAAATTGCTATTGGATTTATGTCTAACTTGTTCACTGCAGACATGGCTACCCTCTGGAAGTATAAGGATCTGAGTTCCTGTAGTTAAAGAGACATATTTTGCTCTGTACTGAGCCACAATTGACTCTAGAGCCGTAGGTTGAAGGCTCTTAGAAAACTATGCCAGAAGTCCATATGTCTGTTTCTGTGACTGACTGATTTCTTGCCCAATAACAGCTCTGCCAAGGAAGTCACTGAGGGACTTTGGGCCAGTCACACTTTGTCTGCCAAGCAAACATTTGAATTTATCTTGGAGTGGTGAATACCCTTCCCAGTTTGGCTATCTGCTAAATCCAGACCAGGTATTCCCAAAATCTCACCAATTTTAGTGTGTGTGTAGGAGGACATCTCAGGTAAGCAGTGCTTGATTCATGATAGTATGAATATTTTGAAATGAGCAAAATCTAACATCAAATGAGCTAGTTATGAATGTGTGTCATATAGCTAGCTGTTTATGAGTAGATGAGCAGAGATGAGCAGCTCTCCATGGTCATTTCATATGCTTTCTGGAAAGATAAATCTGACTTTTGGAATAATATCACAGTAAAATCATGCAATGCCAAATTTAAATGGGACTACTCCTTCTTTAAAGGAACTGTGACTTTCTAATATTGACACCAACAAGTTCACAAGAAAAATATATGACTCACACTGGATTTTTTTTACACTTTTCTGTGTGAGTCTACAGAAAATGGCAGGATAGAAATCAAAAGAATAAATAAATAAGTGGGCATGTTTTTATCTTCTGCTCAGAATAAAATAATGTCTTTGTGCCTATTCCAAGGTGAAATCGACTTCATTAATAAAATTTCTCACATCAGTAACTAAAAGCCCCACAAAAGATTATTTTAAAAAAGAAGATAATTTATAGAGAAAATGTCAGCATCCCATTGATTCTGGGGACTGGATAAATTATGGTGCTCATGAGGTAAACTCCTTGGGGGCAGCAACTTGTCTTTTGTTTATATTAATCCGTAATGCATCCTGTAAACTGGTAGCACTACATAACGAAAACAACACACACCTACTTTGAAGCTTTAGATTGGCCAAAGGAATGCATGTGCTCAATGGCCCTTTTAAATAGTCAGTTTTTAGAACAATTGTGTTTTTCTACAAGGATTATGCACTTGAAAGACAGACTTATGATGGCCAATAGTGTGTGTGTGTGTGGGGGGGGAGGGAAATTCCTCTGTTGTGCTAGATGCTCATTGGCAGGCCATAGTCAGCTGCACTGTCACATGATCATCACTCTGGCACATGCTACTGGCAGGGCCTTATAAGGATTGTAGTTTATGGACATGGAGATCTCAACAAGAAATTTCTGTTGGGGCACACAGCCTTTTGAAAACACTACAACCTTTCCTTCTCAGAGATATGCTGTTCTTTGTAGATAGTGGATTGAAATTCCTCTGAGGGAATGAATAAATTAATTTCTGCTGGTGTAATGTTGCCACAATAGAGGTGGGAATGTCTGTGCTGAACAAGGGGCATCGCAAGCTCCCATTGGTAGATGAGGGAAGGGTGTCCCTTCACCCATTGGTGTACAGCGGTACAGGGAAGGAGATCAAAAACACACTAGCATTTATGCATTCAAAACCAGGCATTTTATTTAAAACAAAACAAGTTGTTTTAAATACTGCACTGAAAATACACCGTAGCTGCTATGAGGGGAGAAAGGCCATGAATAATCAAAAATACTGCAGAGGCTTTTTCATAGTGAAACCAGTTCCCTTTGCAGAAATAAAAACACCAATGTCTTTGTGGCCAGACTTTTTGTGAGGTTTCCTGCCATGCATAATACGCCCAGTTTGGAACCAATACAGGCTTTGTTCCGTCAACACCTTTTAGAACTCCCCAGATGTGTTGCTGACTCCGTCTTATCTCTTGAGGCAGGACTCCCTCAATTAACCACACAAGCATGGCTAATGATCAGTAAATGCTGGGTTCGACTGCATTTCAGGGCATGTGCAAATAGTTTGACATTTTGCTTGTTAAGAGACCAATTCTATTCCTCTTGGTACAGGAAAATTGTTAACTTTTTGTATCAAATTGGGTTTACACTGGACAAATAACAACATTTGGATGAAAATTCAGACTTCTATTGTAACAAATAGCACATCTGTGACATTGAATTTCAGGCATTGGTGGGTCTCACCATTAACTTATAACATCCCTTCTGTTTACAGGTCCCTTCCTCCATACTTTCATACATTAAATAATCCAATGCTCAGGCACTGATTTATACAAGTGCAATTAAACCTTTTACCATCTGCTTGGACAAGGGGAAGGTTTAACAACACTCCCTATGCCAAACTCTTGCTAACAATCAAGCTGAATCAACGGCCCGCATGCTACTTCATTGCCCTAAACACTTTTTGAAGTGGAAGCTATACCTAACCCCACTAATGGGAAGGAGATTTTTTCACTCTGATGTGAAGCTGACACATTTTCTTCTAGAGGATAAGACCCTGAGATTTCCACTGCTGTAGCTCTTTCTGTCTGCAGTTTTTTATTTTAAAAATATTGAATACTTTTATCATTCTCTGGAATAATTTTTTTTTGGTCTTTATATAGTTATTCTTTAAGGTGTTTGTTTGTTTTTCCATTTCATTTGTTATATTTTTTTCACAACTGCAGGCTGTCCTGGCATTCTAGTATATTTCAGGAAATCTTAGTTAACATGTTTAAAATTTCATTTATTTATTTAAAATATGCATATGCCTTCTATCCATTTTGTTCCATTCTTGTATTTTTGAAACATTAATTTTATTGTGTCAGAGGTAATACATTTCTTTGCTCAGGCACCCCCCCCCCAAATAAGGATAGAAGACAACAGCACAACTATAACTATTTTATTGAAATAGCTGGTCTACATCACTGATATTAAATTTGTTAATATCTAATTGGGCTGGACCATGGCTGCCTTTTGTTTGGCAAATTCAGCCTGGCTCCAAACTCGGGCAGCAGCATCTGCCAGCCTTGTACATCCTTGCCTGCACATAATGTGCTTAGAGGTGCCAATCAAATTCCTTTTTACCAATCAAATGTCCGCCTCTGATTTCAAAGGCCAAAGCAAAAAAAAAAAAAAGTTTTCCCTTGTAGGGAATGTTGGGATATAACTCTGCAGGCTCAGCCTCTTCCACCTCCAGCTTGGCAAGATCTGTGCTGACTCTTTGTGTATTTAATCCATCCTCTAAACCAGCTCTATGACAAATAGATAATTCAATGAGAAGTAATGCCTTCTCTGTCCCATAAACATTCTTTTGTATATTTTAATGACTCTATGGCACCTTATATCCATGTTAAGTGGGAACTTTATTAATGATTAATCACATATGAAATCATAAGATGGAAGGACAGAGGAGTCAGGATAAATCTTTAACTGAATATGAGATGTGCCCTTGCTAGTTATTCGCCATTTGATCTTTGTATCATAAAGAAACAACAAATACAAATATGCTAGTTCTTCCCTTCAGTTAACTCATCTTTGCAGTTAACAAGGATTTAGAGTAGGGGCTAAATAATTGTTCTATTATACTGGTACTCAATCTAGCCCATCAATAAACTTCTGTGCAGGGTGACTGGAAACATGTAAATAAACAGATGCACCTGCCTTGCTGTCATCTCTTGTTCCTAATACTTCAGGAACTTCTAAGATACTATTCCTACCCATATTTCTTGAGTGTATCACTTTTTCAACTATGAATGGCTGAGAAGGTAATATAATTTTACTGATCGGGTTTCATTTGTCTATAGAAACAAAAGCTGTGAAAGGTTTCCTAAGTGTAAAGTTCTGCATCTGGGCCAGAAAAATGAAAAGCATGCCTACTGGATGGGGGATATGCTTCTAGGTAACACTGTGTGCGAACGAGACCTTGGGGTACTTGTGGATTGTAAGCGAAACATGAGCAGGCAGTGTGATGCAGGGGTAAAAAAGGCAAATGCCATTTTGGGCTGTATCAACATAAGGGGTAGCTGGCTGCGAGCAGGGCCAACCAAGGGGGGAAGGCAAGTAGGCTTGCAGAGCCAGGCGGCCTGGGGTGGGTCCAGTGGAGGTCTGCACCTCTCTGGTACCCCAGGTGGGTACACTTCCCTTGTTGGGGACCCAGTGGCAAGGGGACCTGTGTTCCCAGGGGTGGAACTGGGTGGCTCCCAGGGCGCTGCTGTGGTCAAGGTTCTTGGGGTCAGTCGATCACATATGCAGACTCCCTCTCCCATGCCAGGCCAACACTCTGGTATGCCATTAAAGCTGTGGCCTTGTTATAAGCCAACCAAAATGTGTGCATGTTATACTTAGCCCAACATGTCCTCCTGCAAGTCAATTTCAAACACTTGAAATGTTCTAGATGTGCCAGATACCATATACTAATAGTGAATACAAAGCTGTACCCTTTGAGGCTGTGCTGGAAACAGAAATCGATGCATTTCTGTATACCAGTATTTACAGATTAAAAAAAAACAGAATTTGAAGAACTAGTTTAAGGTGACCAGATTTTAACATTGGTAAAGCAGGACACCATTGACTGGGGGGGGGGCGGTGGTGGGTTCTTGATTTAAAATTTGGTCTATATGGAGCAACAAAAAGTTTCATAGAACACATAGAATGCAAAAATAGTATTGTAATATATATTTTAAAAATTTCAACATAAGTACAATTTGCCAGATGCCCCCATATGTCCCTCCAAAAGTGGGACAATCTGGTCACCTTAAACTAATTGTATGTGGAAAAATAAAACTTAGTTATAAGCATCTATTATAAGTTGTTCCATTAACTTGTAAGAAGGATAAGGGATTATTAAAAAAAAAACACCTGCAAAATGATCTAGGGTCACCAAGTAAATCCAGTCTTGTAGAATCATTTATTTATAAAATGCTGAATCTCCCATGAGATAACACAATTAAAATGGAAAACGAAAGGTACCTATCACCAAACAGACTTCTTTTATTGGAAATTGCCATGAGTCTTTGAGAATGGTGGTATATAAGTTAAAATATAAATAAATCAATAGATCAATCAATCAATCAATAAACAAACAAATAAAATTTGTAATACCATGAAGAACAGTTGGTTTTGAGGCAATGATAATTTATTTATTTATTTATTTGATTTCTATACCGTATGGCTCAGGGAGGTTTACATACAACATCGGGGATATATGGAACGAATTAATATATAACATAAATGTTGACTTGCATGTGTGGATGAACAGAGAACAAGGCACATATAGGTCATACAGATGATGAAAAGATTTGTATTTCACCTCTCTTGATAATGCTACATGTTTTGCATGTAGTGGGAATGCTCACAAGCTGCATATGGAAACAATTGTAGAAAGCAACTCAGCTGGCATAAGTTTTAAGATTTTTTCTGCATAGAATCATAGAGTTGGAAGGGACCTCCAGGGTCATCTAGTACAGCACCCTGCACAATACAGGAACTCACAGCTATCTTGCCTATCCATGATGACCTTAATTTCATGCCCAGGTGATCCCTCCAGAATCCAGCCTGGCCTAGAGGAAATTCACCTACTATCCCACAGTGGCAATTAGCAATTCCTTGAGTATGCAAGGAAGGGCCACAAGAGATCAGAGCTGTTGTTAAATTCAGTTGTATTATTCTGTCTTCTCTTTTTTATACTGGTTTTATATCCAGTAACAACTACTGCCAAAAACTGGGAGGAAAATTTTTAAAAAAGACTGGTTAGAGAAATTAAATATGTTTTGCATGATCAAGTTGTTGGCTTATTTAAAAAGAAAACCTATAAAATATTAATATCTGGAGACAAATACTGAACCAGATAGACATCTAGTTCATTCCAACCACTCTGCTCCTTTCACCATCCTTCCCCCCTCAAGCTCTATTTCCCCTCATTTTAAAATTTTGTTGACAAGTATCAGGAGTCTTTCAAAGAGAATATCTCTAGTCTTGAATCGCTGAATAAAAAAACAAAATGATGGGGGAGATTAAAAGGAGTTACATGAAGTTTAGTTCCCTGCTGGTATTGACTTGAAAAGGGGATTGGAAAAGAGGCAAATAGCAGTATCTCCAGAGCAAAAAAAAGGATTATTGTGCTGCAAGCAAACAAAATAAAATGGGTCGGGATTGTCAGCATGGAATGAAACTAACATGAGATATAAAGAGAGAGACACCCACACTAGGATGGGAAACCTAAAGCTTTCAAAACATTTTCTCCTTTGCTTTAGTGAACAAAGTTTTTTGATGGAACCATTGTGGCAATCTCTGGAATCCTGACATTAAAAATGGCAGTTTAGCCACATGGATCTTCTGTGAACCGTGGAACTTAAGGTTCATTCCACATGACTTAAATATAGCAGAAGTCTTACCTTTGGTAAACGCTACTAATTCAAGGTTCCGCATGACGTTGCACACAATCTGCAACACTCCTGCAACACTCCTGCAAAAAGCGCTACGTTGTAGCGCTTTTCGGGGAATCAGGAAAAGTGGATTCCCCCTGAAAAAACTGCTACACTTCTGCGCACAAGCTGCAACAAGCCAGCAAAAGACATGTGCGTTCTCAATGTAGCAGTAGAAAGAAAGTCCCTCCGCCGCTCTTGCCCCGAACTTCTGGAGAAGCGATCGCCATTTTTCCCCCTTAGGCCTGTGAAAACAATGAATGAGCGAGGCTTCACTGGCTAAAGTCCCTCCACAGAAGTGATTTAAAGTAAAACAAAGCTCCCTAAGTTCCCAAGCACAACACAGTTCCCTGTTCAGTACTGCCCATAATTGTGGGCAAAAAATGCGCCCGTGGGGGGATTTTTTTCTACTTGAGGAGCATGTAAACGATTAATCGCCAGTTCCTACGCCAGCAAAAAGGTCTTTCCAATGCAAAGATTGAACACAGATTTGTTGCAACAGGTGTGTTTGGTTTAAAAAAAAACAGTTCTTAAAGGGAGAGGGGCTTTTCGGGAGCATGAACACAACAGCCCGTAGGCAGTTCAGTTTGATTGACGGCCAGGGGCAGGAAGAAGCACAGAAAAAAATTGCTTCCTTTGTTGCGATTCCAGCCAGACCAGAAACCTGTGGGGAATGAATGAAACGCTACTGGGACTTCTATATTCCACTAAATAAAAAGGTATGCGGAGTGATGAAATTCCACTATTTAATATAGCGTTTCTGCATTCTGTGTGGCCCTAAGATTTGCTTGGGCTTTATCCACTTGGAAGACAGAGTACAATCAGCACAGGACAGGATTTTTAGAAGTGCCACTATCACAACCAGTGTGTAAGATCAAGTTAAAGAATTCTTTTTTTAAAATATATTTTTTATTTTTTATATAGAAAGAACAAGGAAAAATATATTTGATTACAATATTACAATATCATCCCTCCCTCTACTCCCCAAAGTCATTTGCTTGAGGTTTTGCATTGCTGAATACTGTAGATGTCTGTTGCCTGTAAATATAAAAACAAAGCCACAACAAAAAAATCCCACTTTAACATAACATTTCCAGCACTTACAGTCAACGGGTGTTATAAAAATTACCTTTAGAACTGAACCAAGGCATATCCTTAATCTAGAAAATCAGCTGGTTTCTGCACTTGTTTACAACAACATATTTTAAGTACTTAACGTTAAGCATTTCTTAGAAAACAATCTGAACTTTAATCTAGTATTTATAAAAAGAAAATAAAAAAGGAAAAAGGAAAAAAACCCTTTATCATGACATTCACAGCTACTTTAGCCCAGTACTTTTTTTAAAGGGGAAAAAAAAAGCCCACTTTATCATAACATTTGCAGCTCTTAAATTTTTCAGTTCAAATTGTTATAAAATCTTTGCAGTTACTGTAAGTATTAATACCATCCATACAGAAACAGAATATAGAAAAAATGTCAGCCCCCCCCCCCCATGCCTCCTCCCAGTCTTCTTAAGGAGGTCTCAATTCGAGGCTTAGGAAATGAAATTGTGCCCCTTTCCACAGAATATCTGCCAATGATTCTTGAAACAGTTGCACCTCCTGATTGGAGAATCTGGGGTGTGTTAGGACCATTTTTTTCCTGGGAAGCTCTTTTAGAATAGTTACTTTCAGGACAAACCAAGGGGTCTTTTGGCTGATTCTTTTGTGCTTCTGCTTTGAGATATGTCTTTTCAGTAAAGGTAACCTCATCTGGGGGAACTTGATCAGTGATGATAATAAGTTCTTGTTTCAGGTATTGCTTTCTGAAGGACTCCATCTCCAATGCTTCAAAATTTTGGAATCTCAATTGCTTATTGATTAGCTTAAAATGTTTTTTTCTACATTTGGGTTTTGTAATGAAAAATCTAAAATTGAAACAGTAAAAACTAATTCTTGAAGGTTGACATCCTAAAGACACTTTTCTTGGAATAAGACCCACTGAATTACATGGGACTTACGTTTGAGTAAGCCACTTTAGAATTACTCCATAAATTCACAGCAGTATTCACTGAAAATGAATGCAATGGGTATATTGTCAGTTGCCTGATTTATAACAAGTCTATCTGGGGATGACAGCCATGACTGATTATGATGCCAGCAAAGTGGAATGGGATGTCAAAAGAAGACAGACCTTGTTAGAATTTGCTAGTTAAGGCAGCAGAGATTGGGGAAGGGGAAAGTAGAAGGAATTCACGTGTGTCAGTATTGGCTATTTGAAACTTCTGAGTATCAAGTGGTGCACAAACATAGCTTTTTCTTCTGTGTTTATAATGCCCCCCCCTTTTTACTTTATTTGTTTTAACGTCCCTCTTCACCCACAGTCTATTTCATATAGCTATTTTTTCTACTAATATATAAGCTGCCAACTATTTTAATGGAGGGAATCCAATCAAAATGTCGTGGTGGGAAATCATCATTTCCAGATACAGTCTTTGTTCAGTATAATTACAGCTCATGGACTCAAGAACAAGAAAGCCTCTTCATCCTGAGTCATTGGAATTGATACAGTGAGCCAGGAGGTAGAAAATGTAGCCATTGATGATGTTACCTGCCAGGAGCCAGAGTTCTGGGAGTGGCGGGCTATAAATTAAACAAACAAACAAACAGATTAGGGCTCCCCCAAATCTTTGGAAGCCATAGGCAACTTTGGAATTTTGAGGTGGAGTGTCAGGCACCACTACAAAGTGGCTGCCACAGAAGGCACAGACAAGCACACGTACACACATGAGAAGAATAGTAGTGAACAATATTAATCACACACTCTCACAGAAGCAGCCCATGTATGAATAACATGCACAGTGAAGAAGACAGTGTGTCTGTGAGATTTTCCTCTGTTGTGTTATTCCCTAGATGCCCCTGCCTCAAAGCTGATCCACAAGTCCTTTTCTAGAGGACCCTGGATCCTCCTTCCATATAAGTAGTGGGAAGGATTGTTGGCACTTTTGGACTTAACTTAATCCTAGATCTCTCCAGAGAAAATAGAGCTGCAGAATAACAGAATGGTTAAAAAAAATTGCATAGTTACCTTTGTGGATGAGGTACAGATTTAGACAAACAGTACTTTAAAAAGAGAGTAATCTTTACTGGAAAAGCTTATTTGCAAACATATATTCATCTGCTTCAGTCTCCTTACTGAAGCAGAGTACAAAAGCTTAAAGAGTTGTTGCAAAAGCAGCCTTAAGTAGCAGACAGACTAAATGCCACACATCAGCAGATGGAGAAAGCTAAACCTAATGGCTGCTCCTTGCTTCAGCAAAGGACACATACACTGATCTGCCATTTCAAAAAAAAGAGGAAGCGGCTGCGGAGTCCTTAAATCAAGGAATCTCCAGAGTACATAGTGGGGAATTTCCACTGCTCATGACTGCAATTCCCAGCCCTGACCATCCAGCACCATTGCCTTGCAGGGGGACAAATAGTCACACTTAATAAGGATACTTGCACGACTGCCTTTGGCATGAGAATTGGCCATAGCTTTTATATACAGGAATGAGCACGGTGAAACATGAAGACAATTCATGTCCTCTCATGGTCAGCCAACCACAAGGCAGCCCTTGTCAGTAGCACCCCCTCAACAGGTTTTTCCGGCTAGCCAGCCTGGATCCCCTGGAAAGCAATGGACTGCTGGCCCAATGGGAGGTTGCTACTGGTGTGATCCAAAAGGCATCCGCCTCTGTTGGATTCTCACCACCACCTGGAAATCCGAGTTTTTAATCAGCTCTGCATCCACTCAGCCCCTTACGGGGGCCCCCTAACCTGGGTTGGCCAGTGTTCAAGCTTAGCTGCTCTGAACCTATCTACCCCATTTCAACCTTCCACTGGCTGTGATGGTCAACAAAATTACTTTCCCGACCCAACAACATTAAAAAAGTTTAAATTCAACCAACCAATAAACTAGAAGGTTGGGAAGGTGGATCTTTCACTTCAGGTGCCACGGGGGGAAAGAGGCCAGGCCCGACCAGACAGCTCCTTATAAAGGTGCCTGCCCAGCCATGCCCCCAATCAGCGCTACGCCTCACCTTGCCTCAGGAGGGACAACAGGGTGCGGGGTCGCATGCTCCCTGCTGTGTCCTTTGCAGCGCTCATCCTCTGTGAGCCCCTTACTGACTCTCAGGTACTCCTAATGAGCACACAGGTGCAGCTTAGCTGCTTAAACAGCTTAACAACAGCTCTTCAAGACTGACTTTACCAAATTACTTGCTGGTTGCAATGCCAACAAGGATCAAAGTCAAAAGCTCTTTTCTTTATTTGAAGGCACCCATTCACTGGTTCTCCCTTCACAATAGACCCATCTACTTTTCTGAGGCATAAGATGGGCACCCAGAGAAGTCCCTATGGACACCATTGTGTCCATGGATGCCACACAGGGAAATCCTGGTATAGATTGACAATTATTATGACCTTATGAGTGTATGTTCTGCTATATATGGACTTGCACATTTGTTTGTAAATCTTAACATATCACTAAGGTTTTTCAGGGTATGTGCATTGTGCCTCTAGGAAAACAGCCCTAGAGGACAGCATTTTAAAAGGACAATCCTAACCTCACATAATCTTAGCAACTCCAAGCCTAGAGCATTGCTTTGTGGCTGTATTTATGAAGCCTGAATGTTTCCAGTTAGGAGTGCCAAGGTTTTAGATTCAACTGAAAGATTTGATAGCTAGGAGGAGAATGTCATACTTTGCACCTTTCTGGAAGCTGTTTTATGATAATGAAATGTCACTCAAGGAAGAAGTCAAGACAGGTGGTCCATATTGAAAAACTGCAATTAGAGTTTTGAGGGAGGTGATCTGGGCCTGAAGGTGACAGGCCACATTCTTCACCTGTTTCTGCAATTCTGTTGAAGATGCATGAGGCTTTGTGAGGCTTGCTTTATCTCTCTCTGTTTTTTAAGCCCCCCCCCTCCAGATTTGATTATTTTCTAACTGAGCAATAATTTTTGAGACTACTTGAAAAATGTAAGGTTATATTAAAAAGCATGCTTCAGGGTGAGTCATAATTGATAAATATAATTATATATATATATTGGTTTTATGGGTAATTATACAGGATAAATATTACTTATAGTTTTTGGTCTATAAATGTTTGATTTTCCTAGTCTTAAACCAAATTTGATTCATATTTCATTATGCTGTCCATTGGGCCCTTGCTACAAAACTAGTGAAGCACCAAGGAGAGGAAATTCTGGAGTTCAATTCTAGGCAACCTTTTGATAGGGAAAATAGCTCTTGTCCCAGGGTGGTCTATATTAGGCTTGCATTTCAAGTCTGTCTGGACCTCCTCTCTCTCATCCTGGTGCCCTCAGAGCTCAAAGCAAAAATAGTTTGTTTTTCTCAAAGGCAGGATTTCCTCACATGCCATTTCTGATTCTATAATAGACACTTGCCTGGTCATGAGGATGGAGGGGTTAACATTTTGTATTTTCCAAGCCTTGTGTTGTATTTTGGTAATACAGGCACAAAACGCTTGGGGACAAATTAGTATAGAAACAAAGAACTGAACATTCCAAGGGACAAATAATACATAATTTAGAAGTATTTTGATATGCCCTGCGACAAAATAAGTAACACAGTCTAGATAAATGACCTTATTCAGAGCTGTAGCTGTACTTAAGTTACTTATGTGTGCTGTCCTTCAGAGGCCATTCAGGGAATGGTGACCTTGTACTCAGGCCTTCGGGAATTGGGAGTCCCAGTATTGACTGTACTTGCTAAATGCTTTAAATGAGGGGTAGTCAACCTGTGGTCCTCCAGATGTTCATGGCTAATGCTGGCAGGGGCTCATGGGAATTGTAGTCCATGGACATCTGGAGGACCACAGGTTGATTACCCCTGCTTTAAATGGTCCATCATCAACTAATTACACAATTTAGTGCTTTTATATAACATTGATCTAGATTCTTCTACAGAATGTGGAAGACAATTAAACTAGAAGAGAAAGATTATTTTCACTATTTTCACAAACTAACTTGAGAACAAGTTTCTGTATTTCCCTTTTTACTAAGGCTCTTGCCAATAGGACTTTGAATTTGTTTAGGACACATTTGCCAGTCACAGAGTTTCTCCTTCTTTAACATTTCAAAGACACTGCTGGAGGCATGGCAGTGTACTTGTAACCTTTCATTCTGCTGCTGAACATACATGAAGCTGCCTTATGCCAAGTCAGACTCAAGATAAGTATTGTCTACTCTGACGGGCCTCAGGTATGCACATCACTTGCTGCCTGAGCCTTTCAACTCTAAATGCTGGTAAATGACTTCTGCATGTAAAACACCTGCTTTACCAATGAGTAAACATGCATTACTCCCTGATTTAGGAATTTCCTGTCTCTGATAATATCACATCACCTCTAAAAGCAATTTGTGCCCTCCATATATTTAAGTTGCATTATGACTATGCTGAGAGTTCCCAGGTTTGATTCCACGCTCCCCTACATGCAACCATCTGGGTGACCTTGGACTCGCCACAGCCCTGATAAAGCTGTTCTGACCAGGCAGTGATATCAGGGCTCTCCAAGCTTCACCTACCTCGCAGGGTATCTGTTGTGGGGAGAGGAAAGGGAAGGTGACTGTAAGCCACTTTGAACCTCCTTTGGGTAGAGAAAAGTGGCATATAAGAACCAACTCTTCTTTATCTTGATGGTTGCATAGAACTTGTTTCTACTTTCTCTAGGGTCAATATATTGAACTGGGAGACACTGGAAAGTACAACTCCAGGCCCCTCAGCAAGAAAGGATACTTGTTGTGTGGAAAGGGACAGAAACTGGCAAGGGTACACTTATATGCATAGCTATGGCAGGAGACACAAGAAAAAATAGGGTAATGGTGAATCCATGTGCAGCTCACCTAGACTGGGAATAATTAGACCTCAGGATTATTACAGAGGTTTTTTAACATCTGCCAAACCCAAACTCATTAATAACATTTGTTTTGTCAACCGTCTTTAATTTCTTGCAGCATTATTTGAGTGTCTGATGTTGGTGGCACATGAACCATCCAGATTTCATATTCAAATTTCAGCAGTGTAATGGGAAATCACTGTGAATCTCGCTTGTACTGCTTTTGGGCCTCATGTCTCATATTGCCATGTTGATTTCATATTGGATTTCATGTCTAGAACATCAATTAAAGTGTTTTTTGCTAATTTCTGGTTGCTTAGTCATTAATAGCAGCACGATATACCTTAGCCGCTAAACTGATGTGGCTGTGGAACGGGGTTCCGGGAAAGCACGATGTGCTCAGCGACATGGAGGAATGACGCTGTGCATCATTAAGGGAGAAGCAAAGCCGGGCTATAAAATGCACCACATACACCAGCCCAGCCTCTTTTCTCGAGGACAGCTACCCACCCACCCACCCTGAGTTTTTGTTATATTGATGGCATGGGTGGTGAGGGAAGGTCTGTTGGTTCAATGGTTGGTAATGTTATTCATTGTCACAGCCAGTGGATGGAGCCTGGTTTTAGGGGGAGTCTGGCCTGTGTGCCAGACTTCCCAGGTTAGGGGCCTCTCTAAAGAGGTGGCAAGTAGCGAGCAAGACCAACCCAGATGAGAAAGTCTGGGCTTACATTGCCAGGTGGCCTGGGAAATACCAAATTAGGTGTGTGCCTTGCTCTGTGGGTCCGTGTGCAGTCACAGAAGAGCTTTTACCCTGGCTAGGTACACAGCGCTACCCTCTGCAGTATTCACTGGAAGGGACCAAAAGACCCCCTTCCCTGAAAAATTATGCCCCTGTAAATCTGGCATAGTAGAAGACCTAGAGCATGTTTTTCTGACCTGCCCTTTCCATGTTTAGGCTCGAGCTAAGTTCATCCATATTTTGGTGAAGCAAAGGTTGGGGCAAAAATTGCTAAATCTGTACAAATTTTTGTCTGGCAGTATATAGAGTTTGTGGAGCTGGTAGAGTTATGTTATGAGAAATGAGATTGAGAAAGCATCACTCATCTGTCTAAGAACTAACTGGCCAAAAGACATTCTTGCTTAGCTCTTGACAGTTTTTTTTTAATTTTAGCTCTAATTTTTGTCATAAATTTTAATACTACACTTTTAACAATTTATACACTTTATACAATACATATCAGTGGCATTACGTTCACCAAAGTCAGTTTTTAAAAGTGGAACATACAATAGTTAAAAATCCTAATTTAATTAGGTAAAGTTATCCTAGAACATCAGAATCTTCATTTTTTAAACTCAGAAAAGTGTTTTATGTATTTGACATAGGTCATAATGAAAACTGCTGTCTCCTAACTAGCAGTGGAGAAAACACATGGAGTTACTGCATAATAGAGGAGGGAAGAGAACATCAAATTATTATGCATTTCCTTGAGAAAAGAAATCATCAAATTATTGTGTGATTCTTCCAAAAGAACATTGGACTTCCAAGTATGATTAAAACCTTCTTGGCAATAAACAGGATGCATATAGTTTTTAGTGCAGCTCTCACCGAAGGGCCAGCTGATTCAATATTTCCAATAAAGGCACTTCAGATCATTGCTGAAACTGCTTCCAGAGCATTAGAGCCAAAAAGTAAGGTATTGTGTGACATTTACTAATAACCAGCACCTGATGAATCTTTCATATCACTGGTGCAGAAAGCACTTTGCAATAACATCCCATATCTATTGAAGCAAGCATGCCACTCATTTTTATTGAAGGGATGACGACATCCACATCTGCTTCAGCGCGCCATGTAAAAAAAAAAGATTCATTACAATGCAGAAGGCAAGCAACCTCTTTGAAAAGGCATGTCAGTCCTCCAGAGAGATTGCAGTGTGAAGTGGCAGGCCGTTGAATGCGATATTTGACAGCCATAAAAGAATTTTAACAAAGTGATTATTAGGCACAGAAATAGGGCTACTGAACCACCCTAAAGAAGCATGGACACCCATGGCTGTTCTTAATCTTAGTTCAGTTAGGTATCATTTTCTGCTGGGGGCTTTGAAAATTCTCCTTTATTTGTTGCATCATTAATGGATCTCATTGAGAACTGATTCACCATTTTCTCTAGGGAATCTTTAAAGTAAGGTGACCAGATTTTAACATTGGTAAAGTGGGACACCATTGACTGGGGAGGTTCTTGATTAAAATTTTGGTCTATATGGAGCAACCAAAAGTTTCATAGAACGCATAGAACACAAAAGTAGTATTGTAATATATATTTTTTAATTTCAACATATGTACAATTTGCCAGGTGCCCCGAGATGTCCCTCCAAAAGTGGAACAATCTGGTCACCTTATTTTAAAGAGCCATGAATAGCCGCCAAAGCTATAAGGTCTAGGCACAGCCATGTTTTAAAGAAATGTTTGCTATGCAAGTATTTGAGTAGAATCAAGGTTGCACTGAGAAACTACTGTTAGACCATGTCAACATCCAGGAATAAATATAAATGGCCATTTGCCAAGGGGTAACTTTTACTCCAAAATAGCACTGTCATGTCCTAGGCTGGAGTAGCTCAATTTAGACACCATCTTGGTAAAGCCAAGAGAATTGTTAAGGTAAACTAAAATTAATTCAATACTGACTCACTGTATGAAGACAAAAGAGCTGTAAAACGACTTGAAAACAAACCATGATAACTGTTGGCTGTAGGCCATTAGACATGCCTACATGTCCAGAAAATATTGCCCTCTCTTTTTTTGTTTCAGAAGAGAGTCTCAACCTTGAGCATATCTCCTCTTTTCCTCCTACTCACCGCCTGGCTTTGTTTCTATCACCATTCTAAATCTTTCTCTGTTCAAAGCTTTAGCTCAAGAAAACCCCTTCCAGTGTCTCTCATACTCTCCAACTGATTTCCTGTTCTTCTTTCTCCTAAATTTTATTCTGATCGCAGCCTTGGCTGGGACACTCCCTCTATTTAAAACTGTCTCCATTCCATAATATCATGGCCAATCATATTTGTAGTCTCAAAAATCCAATGCTAGAGTTAAATATCCACATGTGAATGCACCAACAAATATCTGCCACCTCACATAGTTGTCTATAAGCCATGCTAGATGTAACAGTAACCCTGAGTCCACTATGAGAATGCCTGCTGAATTTTAGAAATGAAATTGCTTCTGTTTATAAAAGCTTCAGGCAGAGGTGTATGATCCTGACTGAGACCATGGCATGAGGGGAGGAGGGGCTTCTGTCCCCCCCAGCACTGTTTTCATGGGCCAAACCCCCCAGGATTTAGGTTCTTGAAAACACTGCCAGATGGGAGGAACAGGATCTTCTCACCCCAAGCCATGGTCCCAATCAGGATTAGGCCCTCACAGCTTTTGTAAACATAAGGAGTTCTATCTCAAAAATGGAAGAGACATTTCTATAGTGGGCTTGAGAATGCCATCATATCTAGTAAACTATGAAGAAAGAGCTCCAAATCAGGCCTTTGATGTATGCACAGCTTACCTCTGATTTTCAATGAAATAGATTTGGCAGGACTTTACTTTACTCCGCTCCTTTCCCCCTCCCTTTGTTTTTCTCTGGAGAATTGTAGGGTATATGTTTTGCATAACAATAAGAAAAACTGGAGTGTCACAGCACTGGATTGGTTTATTGATGATGCAACATGGTTGGTCTCTTCATACTGATCAGTTTCATTCTGGGCATTTTTTTTGAAATTGTAAATTGAGATTCTTCAAGCTGCATTCACTGTCATGTAGCAATCTTCACAAAAAATAATGGCTCTTCCCCCTTCATTGGTGTACAATCTCCACTGTTGCTTACTTTTTCCATCTTGTCAATTTCTGTTTTTTTTAAGAGTCTAGTGATGAAACTTTTTTTGCTAAACTTGGTTCACTGAGGAAAAACATTAGCAATGGGGAAAGCTTTAAACCTTATATGTGTGTATTGTGCGTACTGTTGTAAGTTTTAAAAGATGCCTGCCTCAGGAAGAGATGCTGTGTTCAATGGGAAAGTGGGTCTTTCTTTGCACAAATGAATGTTTTATCAGTATCACAGAGAATCCAGAGCAGGGAGGCTTGGAAGTTCATAACTCTCCTATAGCCATTAGCTCTCTTTCTCTCACACACACATACACTTGCTTGCTCCGCCATAAGGGATGTAGGAAAATTGCAAACTTCCAAGCTCTGAATTTGCTCTGATTCTAATGAAACATCCACTTGTGAAAAGAAAGAGACGTTTCCCAGCTGAACATCTTTAAAATAAAATTAAACAGCACACAGACGGACAAGGGTTAACGTGTTCCATGTCACTAATGTTTTCCCTAGTGATACAAGGTTTGTGAAAAATCACATATTTAGAATAATCCTGCGAATATATATATATATATATATATATATATATATATATATATATATATATATATATATTTAAATGGATATGCAACAGTGGCACTGGTGAAGTTGGGTGGAATGGTGGAAGGTACAGAGTGGGAGGAATTAGCTCAGTGTGGGCACTGAAGTGGCCTTCAAGGGGCAGGAAGAGGGAGGGGGAAATCCGAGAGAATCATTAGGCACCTTTGACTTGGGAGAGAACCAAGGGCAAAAACTGCCACAAAAGCATCTCAGAAAACCTGATAAAACAGTGATGGGAAAGCAAATGGAGTGTTGAAGGGATGAAAAGCAATACAGAAAGAAAAATAAAACCTGGTGAATATAGGCAGGGCTCGAGGTTCTTGGCCAGCCCCGGCGGCGCCATCCGGAGCGGGGCAAGCAGCAGCGCCAGCAGCCCGCCGCACAGCCACTGCAGCCACCCCATCTGACCCTGGGCCATCGTTGGTGGCACCCGCGGTGCCCCCCCAGCCTCACGGCTGCACTAAACCCCCCCCCCACAGGGCCCGCGCCGCCGTGCTGCCGCACCCGCCCATGTCCGTGAAAGCAAGGCAAAATGCAGAATGGAAAAGGAAACCTGAGGGAAAAATTAAACACACAGGAAAACAGCAATGCATAAGACTTACAGACATTCAGAAATTTGGAAATGTTGTGTTTAAAATCTATTTCTCTCATTCAATCCATTTTCAGGTGGCAAAACATAGATTTTTGTTCCTCTCTGAGTAGAGATATCAAGTTGATTTCCCCCTCTAATTTCTTAACCACTGATTGCTTTATTTAATAGATTTGTTGCAATTCTATTAAACCTCAAAATTTTAGTTTCTAAAACAGAATTGAATGATATGATAAATGTTTAAGAAAACACTAAATGTGTTGCAACACTCTTGTATAATGCTTAATTATTTTCTAGTTTACCCCTGATTCATCCAGCATTTTGTAAAGTTAATCATGTTTGAAAACAGCAGCTAGACACAAGCTGATATTTCCCAACCTGCAATCAGTGTGGAATAAATAATTATCATGTTAAAAGTTTTTAAATAGCTTTGTTACACAATGATGCTAGATTTTGAAGTACACATTTTAAGTTGGAGTCACTCAATCCCACTGAAGACTAGCTCTAGTCAGTCTAATGTTTCTTATACCTGTGGTGTGGAATGTTCATTGAATATGGGAGAGGACTGACCTTTGGGAATTGTAGCATAGTGGTTACAGATGAGCTTTCCAGAGCAATGTCTTCAGATATGTGAAGGGAAAATCAGACAGAAGATTCTTCTTAGGGGAAGATTACATAGCAACCAATTCCCCCCAGTTCTGCATCATTTCCCTTCTTGTGTGAATTAGGCCACAGACACCGAAATGCCCTTCTGCCCTAATACACATGAGGTAGTCACAGTACACAGGTGTCCACTCTGTTCCTTCTTTTCCATTTTTTCACTGTTGATAAAATGTTATATGCCCACATGCTTCTTTCATGGTTCTCCTTAGAAGAAGAATGGATTGTTGTACCCTGTTGTTTATTACCCAAAGGAGTCCCAAAGCGGTTTACAAACACCTTTTCCGTTTGTCTCTCCACAATAGTCAACCTGTGAGTTACGTGGGGCTGTGAGAGGTCTGAGAGAACTGAGAATGGGCCGGAGAACCTAGCAGGCCTCAGGTGTCTCAAAGCATTTTCCAATCGTCTTCCCTTCCTCTCCCCATAGAAGACTCCCGATGAGGGAGGTGGGGTAGAGAGCCTCACAGGGAAGCTGGCAACCCTAAGAGGAAGATTCTCTGTGCACAGCAGTCTTGACCTTAGTAAGTTTTTTTATACTGTTTTTTTATTTGCCAGGCCAAGGTTGGAAAAAGTCAAGTCAGTTCCCATGTGTCTCCAGCCATTTACTTGTTCCCTATTTACAGTTTCAGGCTGTAAATATTTATTTAGATCTTCCTGCACTTTCCAGACTCACAGGACTGATGCTGGTCTGCTTGTCTCTACCCCAGAATACAGTTGCTGGTAAGGGCTGGCCATAGCCCATAGCCCAGGAGAGACACACTTGCACCACTCCCTCCCAACTGCAGGCAAAAATAGCTTCTTTGAAGGCTGGACAATGAGGCATTGTATGATTTTGAAGTCCCACCTCCAAACCTCCAGGAATATTTCCAACCCAGGGGTAGCCAACCTCCAGGTGGGGCCTGGAGAGCTCCTGGAATTACAGCTCACCTGCAGTGTATAAAGAAAGGCCAGGCAGAAAGGGCTACTTTGGACTGGGTTGTGGTAGAGAAGAAACATTTAAGGTCTCCCACACAGGTTGTTGTTGAATTGAAAGACTTGAGGCCTACTGCACAGGGTTGTTGTGCAGATGAAACAGGAGACAAAAGAGCCAGTTTCCTCTGCAGAATAATGCTGTGCAGTGACCTCAAATCTGCAGAGAGTTGCAAAGAAGAAAGACACATGGCTTGGCTGTGTCTAACCCCCAGCCAGAGCAGTATTTTAAGTGAGAAGGGGCTTTTCTGTGACCTCCCTGTCAGCCAACTGTTTGGCAGAAGGGGAAAGTTCCCCAACCTCAAAAGGAAGGCCCCTAAGGCTCCCCTGCATTGCTCTTGGAAACACCTCCCTCCCCTCAGTCAGAGGCTGTCAGAGGCTCCTTCGCAGCAGGCCTGAGGGGAGGGGGAAGGGGAAGTACTCTGCAGCCTCCTGCCAGCTTCGTCAGGGTTCTGAGGCAATTTGCAGTTGGACTTGACAGTTAGGACAGCCTTGGGGCGAAGAGGGCTGGCGCAGCCTCTGTTCTCACCCCCCTTGGCAGCCCTGCTGACCTCCTCTCCCTGTGGTGGTCAGGAGCAGACTGGCAGCCATGTCTCCAGATTGCCCTGGAACTCTGGTCTGTCCTGGGTGTAAACTGCACGGAGCTTTAATTCCACTCCCAGGTCGATTCAGTCCCTCCCGTCTGCACTGAAATCGATTTCCAGTTTGATTTCCATCTATGGAAATTTTCTATCTGCAACCGTCATGCCTCGACCCGCATTCACTGTACCTTTGCCTCGGAATATCAGGGAGCGCTTATTTTCCGGAATATCCACCAATCCACGCTGGATGCACCAAAGGATCCACATGTAGATGTCCTTGGCACTTGGATTAACCGGCATTCCTCCCCCCGCTCCTCCCCAATGGTGACGTTACGGAACTGTCTTTTGCTGATTGGTCAACCAACCCCCGCGTTTCCAATGCTGACACTGCGTGGTTCTCTCTTGCTGATTGGTCGACAAACCCCCCCCCCCTTTCCAATGCTGACTGAATGTGTTTATCTCCTGCTGATTGGTCGACTCGTGGAGTCGAAAGAAAGGGGGAATAATTGTTTCATGGGTAAATACGTTGTTCAGCTCTGTTTTGAGACCTTAGATTGTTTGAGACAGCACAGAAATGGAAAAGTGTACAAATACGGTAATAAAAAAAACATATCCAGGTGCACTCTACTGGGAAGTAGAGCACATAGCAGGGCAGTACATTGCGTGAAACAAAAGAAATCTTGGGCTCCACCTTGTGGTTGTGGAGACTGCTCACAATCTCTAGTCTCACGAAATATCACGAGAGCAAACATGGCGACACGTCAGAACGTCGGGAATCAATTTAAACTAACGTGATGCAGATGACGCAAGTATGTTAAAGCTGTTTTGTTTTCGAAATAATGTTTATTGCAGATCACTCATAATGCCCGAGCCCAAATCGGGCGGAGATCGGCAAGCATAAAAGCGGGAAAATCAAGAGATGTAGAATAGGCCCTGGTGAGGGCCCAATCGGAAGGTGCTTCACGCCTTCCGATTGGCCCCTCTGCTTGTCAGTCTGGGGCCAAGGGACCAATCCCAGAGTTTTGATCATGGACACAGCCCACCCTAACACCCCTTACTGCTTTATTAAGAGGGAACAGATAGTAAAATTCTGGTTAAGGGTTTATTGTAGTGCTACTGATACCAGAATGTACCAATACTGGTCTTATTCACACAAAACTTTATTGCTGATTACTTCATGCATTACATTTTAAATTCTGCCCTCCAAACAAGGAGATCAGGGTGGCACATGGTTTTCATATCCTCTGGTTTATCCTCATACCAACCTCACAAGGTAGTTTATGCTATGTTAATGGCTGGTCCAAGACCACCCAGTGAGTTTCCTGGCACCTGGGGGCTTGACCTGGCTCTCCCCAGATCTTATCAGCTGTACCATGTGGCTCAAATTCTACACAATGTAAGAAGCACAAACATAGTTTCCTGATTTGCCCCACTACATATAAAACAAGTACACTGTATTTGTGAACTGATCAATTTATCATAAGCAAGTATCATTGGGTTAAAAATATCTCTTTGGTACAGTAAATACACATTTAGTATAAACTGGAGTTTAGTCAGAGAACTGAAAAATATTTGAGTGCAGCTATCCTGTGCTGAAATAAAGCAAGGTTTTTATCAGATAGCTTAAAAAAAATTCTTGAGCTTCAGATTAACAAAGATTGCTTCAAGGATCCTCATTGCCTGCATGGATATTGAACACAAGGGGTCCGAAATATTAATTGCTTTGCTCACAGTGTTAACAATTAGTAAAATGAATGGGAAAGACAAAATTCATTAACTACAGTTAACAAGTGCAATAAAAGATATAAATTTGTGTTTTAATTGATGGGAAAATACATTTCACACCAGGTAATCTAATACCAGCCAGAGTAGGATTTCTTTGTGTGATGAAAAATGACATTACATTCCTGAGTGCTGAATTGTGATTGATGGGTTCCATAATAGTGAACGTAAAGAAGTGTGTGCATGACTATCCACAGGAATCTACAAAATCACCAGGAACATCTGAGAATAATGTACAGTTGTATTTTAATGTTGCATAATTCCCATTACAAAAATAATGTGTATCAGCCTATCCCACATGGTACTGTTTACTTCAGATTTCCTCAAGGAACAACATTTCCCTCCCCTATACATCTATCTCAGTCAATGCTGGTACATTATATTGGTGAGATCAGCTTACATTGATATGAAAGCCAGGATATGAGGTCAATTAATTTAGCCATAAATTCAATTAGAAAAAAAGAAAGCAGACAGAAAACCGCTGAAACAGGATTCCATAACAATTAGCCAAGGTATTGGGAGGAAATCTTGGGAGGAAATCTTGGCAGCTGGACAGAAACTCAGTTTCTGCAGTTATGATTTGTTCTCACCACATTGACTTATGGATACCGACCCTGAGGCCATTTCCTCACATCAATAAAAATAGCATTACGCCAACTGAATGGTAAAGCGCTAAATTTTATCTTGCTTCCCAGCCCCTCCTCCCCTTTTTGCAGTCTCACCTTTGTCTGCCGCCTTTTCGCGCATCTGACTCTCCACACCTGCTGCTGGAAATGGCGGAAGAGAGCAACACACCTTATACGCAACTTACTTCTACCTGTCAATAAATTCAGGCAACCAATCCCCTTCCTCCATACTTTGATGCAGTTTAAAGGTCCTGCAATACCCACTAATTTTTTTAAATTCATACTTCTCAGTTGCAATGTTTATGCATAGAATCATAGTTGCATAGTGCTTTTTTAATGCCACTCCTTATGGAATCATGAGTCCTTTGAGACATTTAAAAATTAATATCGTTCCTAATTTTTTTTGGGGGGGAGGAGAAAACTTTAGAGAGGCATGCTTTGTGTTACAACTTTGGAAAAAATATTATTTTATTTCTGGCATCACCTGCATACATGTCCACCTATTTGTTGTTCCAGGTATGTGCCATTTTAAAAAAGAAATTCCTGTCCCTGAAAACAAGGTAGAGGGAGGCAGGTGCAAGGGTGGGATGAAGCAGGTAATTCTGGCGTGTTTGAGCCTCCATACTTTCCTTCTGCTGGTTGCCTGCTGGTTGCTCTCCGGTAGTACTTTTTAGGTTGGTGAATCTACATTATGTGGTTCATGAACTCATGCTTTAAAATGGAGGATGTAAAGAGTGTCAGCTGGCCAGACACTGAATGTGGGTGATGTCATGTGGAGTGGCTGGAATATAATGTCTACATTAGGTAAGCATTTCACTATATTTATCGTGTGCAGAAAAGCCCTGATTTTACTCCTGGCATTCTACATTTGTGGGTTTCTCCAGTGCCAACCAGGAGTCCATTCATGGATTGCATTTAACACTTCCATCAGGGGAGTAGGAATTCACAACACAGTGACCTTTATTGGTATGAGAATCATTACAACATGTAAAATAAGACAGAACAGAATATAATCAGTTAGTTCTTGGATTCCTGCAGTTTAATCACCATTTAGCCACTCTAGGCATTCTTGGCTTCTGACTCACCTCCCTTCCCTTAAAAAAAAAAAAAAAAGATCCAAGCATGTGCAATAATGTGCAACCCCTCCACTTACTCTCTTATCTTACTCTCATCATCATCCCCCCTGCCGCCGCCTGTAATAAAGGTGCCTAAGCTCCCCTTTTGCATGTGCTGTGTGGCTCATTCCAACCCCCCCCCCCCCCAAGCCTTCTCTGGAGCAATGCAAATTAAAAGATGGCTTGGGGAAACTGGTGCCTGATTGCACCTTTGTTTGAGTGTACCACTTCAGGCAAGCATCCTGTGTCCTCAATCCCGCCCCCCCCCCCATATAGTGCATGCCATTATTATCTTTTCTGTAAAACAACAACTCTCAGTCATTATGTTAGGACACTCCTATGTTGTAAAACAAAGAAGTTGTGCGTGTACTTGAGGAAAGCTGCAGGAGGCTGATGGATGAAATTAACAACATTTGCCAAAAATTAGCAAAGACAATTTCCCTTCATGAAATATACAAAAAACTAGCTTCAAAGCATGTTCCTAAGAATGGGCCTTGAAAGGCCCCCCTCCCCTGGCCCCCGGCCAGGCAGCTTAAGGTGGCTTTGGGCCACAGCTTGCAGCCAGATCAAGTGGGGCGGGTGGGGGCTGGGCAGCTCGTAAGCAGGGGACAGAGCTCCTTAGCAGACAGCTAGTTAGCTCCTTAGCAGTCCTTAACAAGCAATCAGCAGGACGAGAGGCCCTCGTCAGCACGGCCAGCCTAACAGGTCAAGAGGCCCTCATTAGGAGGCCCTCCACCATGATCCTTTGCCCAGGGCCCTCTCCCCTTACCTGATGTTGGCTCCAGGCACTGAGGCGTCTGAGAGCAAAGAGGCTAGAGTCCAGGGATGGAGGGCGGGAGCTGCAGGGGCAGGGCCAATCAGAGCAAAGCTGGCTGCACCCTGATTGGCCCTATTTGAACTTGGACAGCCAGACACGTCGCACCCCCTAGGCTGTTTCAGAAATATATAGAGGAACAACAATGGATAAGGATGTTCTGTTGAAAGTCCAATATTGCTGGAAGGGGACACAGGGAGACAGTGTGTGTGTTGTGCTTGTGCTAATTTGGAACTATATTGTAACAAAATCAAGTTCAAAACTTTTTTAAAAATAGAGCGGGGCATGAGGAGGGTGGGCAGAGAAACAGCATTGGTCAGATACCAGACATCATCATTTTGAGGCAGGAAACAGTGGAAGAAGCCAATGCGATTTTTGAACTGCTCCCAGGGAGCGAAAGAAATTGCATTTCGGGATTCATAAAATGAACAGGGGGCACATTCGGTGTTGCGCCTGAATCACAAGATTTTAGCATGAAAGTAATGAAATTCCACAGAGCTTTATGAATGCTGCTGCAAAGTTTTTAGTGATGTGGAAACCCTCCAAGAGCATCTCTTGAATATCATGGATAGGGATATTCATTGAGATATTTCTGGGCTGAATAAACTGGAGTTATCTTTTATATAACCAGGTATCTGAGACAATATTCAGGATTCTCAGAACACTGCTCATTAGGTCCCAAATAATTCCAGAAATATTGAGAGATAATAGGGGGTAGCATTCTAAGGTGCAGGCCTGTTTTTCTGCTATATAACAGGTTTCCCAGGCAGCAGGACGGGGAGGCAGTTCTCCTAGGCCATGGGATCAGCTGTTAGAGGGAGCACTGGAACTGTCTGCCAATCATGACAACTCTCTCAGCCCTTCATGGTTCTCCTAATGTGGATGTAGTTAAAAAGCAGATATGTTTGCAGCTGGATTCCATTTTGTGCATAGATTTGTTTGGAGTCCTGGTGGTTCTTGCTGCTACTGCATTGGCCTGTGCTGGATTTCTGCTGCCTTATCATATCTGCCTAGAAAGACTTTGGCTATTCACACCTGAATAAGGACACTGGCACCATTTTCTTTTAGCATGAAATTGGCCACATCCTTTTATTTGATTGAATGAGCATGGCATAGCATGGGGATGGATCTTGCCCTCTTGAGGTCAGTCAACTACAAGGTAGCCCTTGTAAGCAGGCCCCTTTCAATGGGTTCCATCGACTAACCAGCCTGTATCCCCCAGAAACACATGGCCTGCTGCCCCTTGGGAGGAGGCAACTAGGTGAGAACCCACTGGGCATCTGACTCTGTTGGGTTTCAGCTGGCACCCAGAAATGAGCCTACCATCCAGTTCGGCAACCATTTGGCCCCTTATGAGGGCCCCCTAACATGGGGAGGCCAGGGCACAAGTTTGGCCACCCTATTCTTACAATCTGCCACAGAAAAACTAGCCTGAAATTCTGAATCACAGTTGATGGGAAGCTGCAGTAGCAGGCTCTGTAGCACTTGCATCAATACTGGCCTCCTGGAGTCTTTTCTCAGAGGAACTGACCATCTCCACCCAGCATCCACTTTACAAGTCAAAAATTATGTTGTCAGGTCCTACCAATTCTGGGTCTTACAAAAAAATGACAAACCATCCCGTTGAACAGCAAGTGTCTTTGGGGCAGTACCCTGTGACTGTAGATAAACCATCATGCAAAACCAAATCTTCGACTGGTGGGAAGGGGCAGAGACATCTCCATCACCATGAGCTCATGACAGTGCCAAAGTACGCCTGTTGCATAGCTGTAGCTGTGCTGCCCTAGCCGAGTACACCTACCTCATAGCTACACCCTTGGCTGGTAAGCCAAGCCCAACTCACAATCCAATAGCAGAGTCAAAGTCCAGTCCAGGTCTTAACACCAGTTGGTCAGAACAAAGTCCAAGGGAGAGCCGAGGGGGTCAGGAACCAGGGAGACAGAGTCAGAGCCAGAACAAAGGCCAAATACTAGAGTCGTAGTCCATAAAGCCGTAAGCAGAAGTCAGGAAACTGGAGATTAGTCAGGCAGAACTTTGCTGAAGCAAGGGCAGGTCAGGAACCGGAGTTAAGGTGAGGGGAGGGCTTGTGCACAGGTTGCACCCATGCAGAGGGGGTGTTTCTGCTTTGCTTAAGCCTGGCTAAAATTTGTAATGCTTTGCACTTTTTCTGTTTCTAAGTTTTGTGAAATATTTGTACTTGGGGGAGGGGATTTTCCAAGTAGGATTGTCTGGTTTGATGTTGGTCAAGTGGGGCTTGCCACACTGGTCCATAGTTCTGCTGGTTTCTCTGGTTTGCACATGTGAGTTTGCACAGTGGGAGGGCTCATGAGTTAGCAGAGGAAGGATACACAGGGAGACATGGGGCATGTCAGCTGATAAGTTGGAGGCAAGTGGTGGGCAGAATAGGAGAAAGGGCGCTGGGCACTTTCTGCCCAGGGCCCCCAAAACCTGGGAGCAGCTTTGGCTCAAGGTCATTTAGAAAGCTTCTGTGGCAGCATAAGGATTCCAGCATGGGTCTCCCAGATTTTAGTCCAACAATTCACCTACTACACCACATTGTAAAGGAATTTATATGTGAATTGTGTGTAGGTGAGCATGTTTGACAAGGATACTCTGGCAGTCTGTGAAAAACCTGCACAAACTATGAACTTCCCTTTCTCAAACATCTGGGATATCATGGTCCACGAGTAATTGGGTTGTGGCATGCTACAAATAACCAGATTTCTGTTGGATGCTTTTTCTGATTTGAAAGCTTGTACTAGCAACAAACAACTACCAAGACATGCTCAAATACTGTGGTCAGATAATTTTGAATGGTGTTCCACTTAGTATTCTGGCACCATACCATGGCAGAATGAGGAAGACAGCAAGTTAATCTACCATAAAACAAAATTCAGTGCAAAATTCAACAACTGTGGCCTGAGAGAGGATACCCATTCAAATCCTGGCAAACCTGAAGCTCTATTAGAAAACCACAATAACCCCAATGTAATTTAAATTCTATTGAAATCAATCAGACTTTAGTTAATCATGCCTCCCTTTTTGCCATTGACTTTAGGAGACTTGAGTATAACTATATTTAATTAGTTAAGATCTGCAGCTGCTATTAGTTGCTGCTTCTAAAGATTTAACTGTGAGCCTCAGATACAGTTTAGGAATGCCATTAAATGCTGAACCAGCAGTTCACATTGTCAAGTAATTTTCCCTCTTTTTTGGCATACAAGTGCACAATATGGCCAACAGCAGTAGACCTAAACACAGAGCAATTTGTTTTTCTGTCTGAACAGAAGATGAACTAACCATGCCTGACGAAAGCCCAGCAATGAATGAATTATGCCTCTTGGATTTCCTCTCACTTCATTATAGCTATATTATTAGCAATTCATGCCATATAGAACATCAATTTTAAATATTAGATATCAGTGGGGTAGATAGTGGACCTTAAAATGGAAAATATGTCTCCACTTGAAATGATGACGGTAGTTTCTGTCCTGTCTTCAGTTAGGTTTTTATCTAAACTCAGATTTTGGCAAAATTTCTAAAATAGCCATCACCTTTCCCTTTGCAATATATCTCCCCATATTTCATTTCTGTACATAAAAAAATACATCCTGTAATGCCACTGCATGTGGCATTTGTCCAATCACAGTCAGAGGTGCAGGAGGTGCCTACTGTACAAAGGTTAGATGAAAGGGGGTGGGGTGGGGTGGGGTGGGGAAGGAACTTGGTATGAACACACTTAGGCAAACATAATAAGGCCATAAGAAGCGCCCTGCTGGATCAGACTAGTGTCCATCTAGTCCGGCATCCTGTTTCACACACTGGTCAGCCAATTTCTCTGGAGGGCCAATAACAGGCCATAGAGACCAAGACCTTCCCCTGATGGTGACCCTGGGCTCTGAGATTCAGAGTAGTGCCTCTGAACATGGAGGTTCCACTCAGTCCCCATGGCTAGTAGTCTCTGATAGATGTTACCCAAATTGCGTGAACACGTGTCCTAAAACATGTATCTTTGAGCTTGTGGGGAATATTAGCTCAAATGCTGCGAGAGGGGGGTAACTTAGTGTTTATGGATCGAAATGCCTATATATACCAGGGTTGATTGTCTGAAAAATCTCTCTCTAACACACATACAAGCAGTCATATAGAGAAGGGGGAGGAAGAGTGGAAGGCTTGATAGTTACCTGTCCGAAGAGTGGTGAGTCAGAGGAAGAAGCACGAACCAGCGTGGGAGGTCCCAGGTTGGAAGACATTCAGAGTGGCTGTGTGAAGCCACAGTTTTTATAGGATTTTTGGGAAGGGGGCTACATGACAAGGCTCAGGTAAGCATGCGCTGGAAGTTTCCAGGGTCCCCGGAGATTAGGACAATACCTGGCCAAGTGGGGGTGATGGCCGTAAATGGATTTGGATAAAGGTATTAATGGCTCTGCGGAAGAGAGCCATCAGGTCTAGCTGGCAGGCTGTGGGGAGGAGATTTCCCCTGGCAGAGGGGCCAAGTGTGAAAAATGTTGCAAGACAAAAGATTTTCCTAGGAGCCCTTAGGCAAACAGGAGGAAGCCAGTCCACTCACTTAGAAATACAATGGGGGGGGGGGGGTTGAGAGTAGGGCGTGGAGGCACCTGGATTTCCAAACCTGTAGCTGAGAACAAGCTTGGGCTTGTCCTGGTTCCCAAGATGGAGTCTGCTCTGACATTGCCCTGCCAGAGTGACTTGGTCTGCCCTGTGTCTAGCTTGTTAAAGCAGGGATCCTGCCATGCGTAACATAGACCTATCTTCATTTATGGAGGCCTAACATTGAGATAGCTAGATTCAAGTTCAGTAGCATGATAGGGACAACCTATCTTTGAGAGGCAAAGCTCCCTTCATTGGATATTTTGTCACCTTCGAATCTTGAAAGCTGATGACTTTTAAAATCTTATTGGTCTCTAAAGTGCTTCTGGACTCAAATCTTTTTGCAGACCAACATGGCTATCCTCTGAAACATTTAGACAGTTCTTTTTCAAACTGTATAGTAAATATGGCCTTATTTATAAATGGATATTTGACTGGAGAAATTATTCAAATCATGTCAGCTTAAGACAGGGATTCCCCAACAGGGATCTGCCAACCCCCAGGGGTCTGTGGGAGCTTGAGAGGGGGTCTGCAGTCTCCCCCCTCTTGCCTTTTAAGAAAGCACATCAAAAGCACATCTGTTGCTTCCATGCAGCAGATCCAAAGCCATCTGATGAAAAAGACTAAGGCATCCATAAGAAGTTTTTCTGTCCAACTGAACTGTTTTCCACATGGAGGCAGGCAAGTGTAGTTTCCCCATTACTGCAGTGGCTGTCAGTTCAGTAGAGCAGCAATGAGGCTTCCACATGGTAGGTTTTTCCATGGTTTCCCTGTCCTGGTCTCTTGGCAACAGCCAGCCCCTCATCCTGGCTAGTTAAGGTTTTCTTTTCTATTTAAAAAAATATCAACCATTGAATAACATTATATCACGATAATGTTATAACAATAAATAAAACCAGTTCTCTGGATTACTTTCACAGCTGTCATTAACCCCCCCCCACAATGTCCTATTCCCTCTTATTGTGAAGATATGCCTTTTCTCTCTGAAGACTTATTTTTAAAAAATCATAGAATCATAGAAGTATAAGGGACCTCCTGGGTCATCTAGTCCAATCCCCTGCACTATGCAGGACACTCACAACCCTTTTGCTCATCCACTGTAACCTGCCACCCTCTTGAACCATCACAGAATCAGTCTCTCTGACAGACGGCTATCTAGCCTCTGTGTAAAAATTTCCAAAGATGGAGAACCCACCACCTCCTGAGGAAGCCTGCTCCACTGAGAAACCGCTCTATTTGTCAGGAACTTCTTCCGAATGTGTAGATGGAATTTCTTTTGAATTAATTTCATCCCATTGGTTCTGGTCTGTCCCTCCGGGGCAAGAGAGAACAATTCTGCTCCATCCTCTACATTAGCGATCCCCAACATGTGGTCCTTTGACTAATTGGAGGTGGGCCTGAAGGACGCCTTCTCTCCCCCCCCCGGCCCTTTACTTCATCCCCCCCAGCCCTTTACAACACACTTCATTGTTGTGGTGTGTCTGTATCTTATTTTGAAGGGATGTTTAAACATTACTATAGCAATCAGAGAGTGCTAGGGCAGTGGTTGAGAGTAGAGGAGTAAACTACCCCCCCCCCACCGGGCCTCAGTAAAAGGCGTTGAGTGGTCCCCGGTGAGTGGTCCCCGGCGTTCAGTGGTCCCCGGTGATAAAAAGGTTGGGGACCACTGCTCTACATGGCAGCCTTTTAAATACTTGATCCCCTCTCAGTTGTCTCCTCTCCAGGCTAAACAGACCAAGCTCCCCCTACCTTTCCACATACGTCTTGGACTCCAAACCCCTTACCATCTTTCTTGCCCTCGTCTGGACACACTTCAGTTTTTCTACATCCCTCTTCAACTGTGGTGCCCAAAATGGAACACAGTAATCCAAGTGAGGCCGAACCAGAGCAGAGTAAAGTGGTACCATCACCTCCCATTATCTGGACACGATACTCCGTTTGTTACAGCCCAAAATCCCATTTGCCTTTTTAGCCACCAAGTCACACTGCTTGCTCATGTTCAATGTATGGTCTACTAAGATGCCTAAATCCTTTTTGCACTGCCAAGACAAGTCTCACACATCCTGTATTGGTGTCTATGGCTTTTCTTACCTAAATGCAGAACTTTAAATTTGTCCCTATTGAATTTTATTTTATTCAGTTTAGACCAGTTCTTGAGCCTATCAAGATCATCCTGTATTTTGATTCTGTCTGAAAATTTAATAAGTATCCCCCCCAATCCCTCATCCAAATTATTTATGAATATGTTGAACAACACAGGCCCCCGGACAGATCCCTGGAGAGCTCCACTGGTCACTCTTCTCCAAGAGGATGCTGAACCATTAACAAGTACCCTTTGGGTACAATCTGTCAATCAGTTATCAATCTACTTGACAGAATTAGGATCCATAACGCATTTTACTGACTGGTCAACAATAATATCACGTGGAACCTTATCAAAAGCTTTACTGAAATCCAGATAAACTATGTCCACAGCATTCCCCTAATCCAGCAAGGTAGTCATTTTCTCAAAAAAAGATATAAGGTTGGTCTGACATGACTTGTTCTTGCAAAACCCATGCTGAGTCTTAGAAATCACAGCTCTCAGTTCTAGCTGCTCAATGACCGACTGTTTGATTCTGTGAATTAAAACAATTTGTTGCTCATATAGTTATTGTATACATATATTTTATTTATCTTGGTCAGGTGTCATGGTTTCCTATCATGTTTCAGCCATATATATTTTAGAAATTAATATGGAAATCTACTGACATACTGCTCCCCAAGTGCTTTAATATAACATAGCTAAAACCCTAATCATTATGTGTCTGTGTGACTTTTTGTATAGAACAGTCAATTTGTTTGAAATGGCCAATGGCTGACTAATAAACTGAATCTGAATCTGAAAAATATAACATAGCTGCACTATGTTAGCACTGAGAGAGAATTGTTTGCCCAGTATTACCTGCAGTAGGTAAAAGTGCTGTGCCAGTTATTCTACAAAGACACTTTAGCTAACTGTCCAACCCCGGCCTCTCCCAAACCCTCTCAGGGGAGTTCAGCAACGCATGGAAACCCCCCCCCCCCCCAGAGCACCTACAGACTCACTCACACAGCAGCCAGCTGCAGCAGATTAAGATGTAACCCGACACTAGCTCCAGCTCAAGCAGTATGGTGGCTCTGACCTCAGGTCAGGGCTTGCCTGACAGTCAGCCAGTGCAGCCATCCTAAGCCTTGGTGCAAGCCTAGGATGAGACAAGCACCAGACTCAGAGATGCTGAACACCAACTCCACTCCACTTGGCTGGGGCTGGCAGGGAATAGGGGTGGAAGGACCTGCCCCTGCTTAAAAAGCACCTGGGGAGTGAGGGCAGGGGAGGCCAATGGGAGCAGGGAAGGAAAGCACGGATGGTGGATTTAGGATTGATGGGGTAACAGGACCTGGTCTGCCCCAGATTTGTGCCTCCAGATGAGGCAGCTGGGGTGGTGAGGTTCCGCCACATTGTGAGACAGCGGGGGTTGATTTTAATTTTTAAGAACAGAATATTGCACCACAACATAATACCCCATCATTTAAAAAATATTCCAGGTGGCCTTGCCAGGCTGCACAATGCAGCAAAGCATCCTGGGTCATTTTGTGTCCCTTCTGGGACTCCATAGTTGCAGCCATGGGTGGGGAGGAACTGGGCCAGGATGACCCAACTCTTCTCTTCCTCACGGCCTTGGCCCAACATAGGCCCCATCAGCACCTGGGGCAACAAAGAAAACTCTTATCTGTGTCCTCTTGCCCCGGGACAAAAAAGATCCCAGACCTGGGATGGCCCAGAACTGGCAATGTCATAATCTGGAACTGGGAATTTGTCCTGCCACCAGATGAGTGGTAAGACAGGGGAAATTCTCGGTATGGAAAAGGTCTCAGTGGCAAATGCTTGTTCCTAACCGACCATTCTCAATGCACTTTTGATTGGTTGGGAGTTCCAATATCCACATATGGCACATCCGCCAATTCCACTTTATGAGAAATGTGCTATAGCCACAGAGTAGTGGTAGCAAATTACAAAGTAATTACAAAGTACAGGCCATTTTTCATCCATTTATAGGATTGTAATGGGGGAAGGTAGTTACTACAAATTATTAGAGAAATGAGTTCCAGTTATTATGTACCTTCCTATGTCTCTCTTTGGGTACCTGCCTCTCTCTGTCTCTCTTTTGAGAGCCAGCTTGGTGTAGTGGTTAGGAGCATGGACTTTTAATCTGGCGAGCCAGGTTTGATTCTGTGCTCCTCCACATGAAACCAGCTGGGAGACCTTGGGCTAGCCACAGCACTGATAATGCTGTTCTGACTGAGCAGTGATATCAGGGCTCTCTCAGCCTCACCCACCTCACAGGGTGTCTGTTATGGGGAGAGGAAAGGGAAGGCGAATGTAAGCCGCTAAGAGACTCCTTCAGGTAGAGAAAATTGGCATATAAGAACCAACTCTTCATCTACTACTGGGTCAAAATTTAGGCAGTATGTGACAGTGTGTCTCTGTCTTCCGGTGTACTTTTGTTTAACAAGATAATTGTCACTCCAGTGACCCTCAGCACCATTGTTTGATCTTCACAGCTTATTCTCTTCAAATGTCCATGTCAGACTCTCTGCATGCCTTTCCAGGCAAACTCAAAATTCTGTCACTCAGACTGGCTTTCGCCCCCTCCTGCTTGCTGCACTGCAGTTCAGGCTTCAGTATTCAACGCAGACACTTGAAAGAGAATCGTAATAATTCCCAGAAGCACGCACTTTCTGAATGGCCAGTGTAATCTTATGAATGTATTTTGGGGCATCTTCTGCACAGTAATATTAATGGCAAAACTTATTTGGGTGACAGCAAATTAGATAAGGCAGAAGCTTTCTATACTCACTATTTGCTGCAGAATTAGCTTTAATATTAATTTGATTGACAAGAGACACATAATCTGTGCTGTGTTCACTGTGTTTAATGTTCTCTGATAAAGGGTGTGTGTGTAGAAATGAAGGATGTGCAACCTATGAGGTTGTATGTATGAAAGGGGCAAGCTTCCCACTATCAGAAGGAAGCAAAAATGAAGATGTATTAGTAAAAGTGCTAAACAAGGGTTACAGTAAAATTGCACTTGCAAATGAATTCAGCTGAAACCAATTTCAATGGGCAGTGGGGACATTTTACAGGGTCTGCTACTTTTCAATAGATTGTATTGTGTTTTTTTCTAGTTGTCAGTTCCAGGCTAGGAAACACCTAGAGATTGTCAGAGTACCAATTGAGGAGGATGGGGTTTGGGGAGGGAATTATTATTATTATTATTATTATTATTGTTGTTGTTGTTGTTGTTGTTGTTGTTGTTGTTGTTGTTGTTGTTGTTGTTGTTGTTGTTGTTGTTATAATATTTCTTTCCCGCCACTCCCCGTAGGCTCGTGGCAGGTAACAATAGTCTTTGTCCCCATTAAAATGCCCATTAAAAGACTTTAAAACAAACTCAACATGGTGGAAAAAACACCCAGTATTCCCACCCCCTGCTATCAGAGTCGCAGGGAGGATGAGGAGAAGATATAACCTATTAGACCCAAGGGCGGGGGGGGGGGGTGTTGACTCTCATTCTCTGACCCTGGCCTCAACCAAAAATCTGGCAGAAGAGCGCCATCTTGCAGGCCCTGCGGAAAGCTGGTAAATCCCGCAGGGCCCGCAGCTCACCCGGGAGCTCATTCCACCAGGTTCCAGGTGCAATTCACTTTGCAATGTGGCCATATTCTCTGTTGCCTGGATATCAGTTGTAATTCTTGAGATCTCCAGCCACCGCCTGGAGGCTGGCAACCATATCTGGAAATAAAAAGGAAGGGATAACAGGGCAAGGCAGGGCAGGGCAGGGTAGGGTATACAGTCCATGCTATACCTACCTTCATGAGACCTTTTCACTGGAAAGTAATGTTGCTATTTATGATAGACTAGAAAATAAGCCCGCTGTAGTGTTAATACAGCGGGCGCTAGGCGTTAGCTCGGCCCCCCCCCGGTCGGCGCGGCCTACCTGATGGCGCAGAGTGGGAGCGGGTCTGTGTGTGTGCGCGACCGAGAAGGGGCCTGCTTACCCCACCGAGCTCGGCTCCTGCGCCACCGCCATTTATGGCCTCCACCGTCAATCGCGGCGGAGCTCCTGTGGCGGATCTGCTTTCTTCGTGCAGGCTGGTGTACCGCCGCTCGCAGCTCCGGCGCGAGTGGCGGCTCTGTCGGTGCCGGCGGCGCCTCCGCTGGCGGCACTGCTGCTGGTGGCCTGGGCTCCGTCGGTGGGCTCTTGGGCGGGTGGAGGGCAGCTTGCGGCGGCTTGTTGGGGCGTGGCCTGGGCCCTTGGGCGGGCGGAGGGCGGCTTGCGGCAGCTCGTTGGGGCTTCGCGCCTCTCGCCACGTCAGGCCGCCGGGCAGGGAGCCCCCGGCAGCCGCGCTCCGCGGGACTGCCGGGGGCTCCCTCGGGCATCAGGCCGCCGGGCAGGGAGCCCCCGGCAGCCGTGCGGAGCTCCCTTGCGGGCGTCCTGACGCATCGGAGGCGCAAAGCCAAAGCCAAAGCTGCGCGCGGCTCACAGTTGCTGGGGCTGGGAATCGGAGGGACCAATCGGCAGGCGCTGTGCGATTGCTCCCTCCGATTGTCTGTCATGAGGAAGGGTCCAATCCGGACCCTTCCTCATCACGGACACATCCCGCCCCACAAACCCTTAGCCTTTTATTTAGTCCGTGGCGCCCGTGGCGCCACGGGCGGTTTAAAGATGTCTCATAGCAAATAAGGTTAAGTGTAGTATGATGGTTGACTCTACGCACTTCCTTGGCCCAACATGGTTTTTGTTAATAATTTAAGAAGCTCACTGTCCCACTCTGACTCTATTAGATCTTGTTGACTTTATTCAGCCCTAGAACCTTTTTAGGAATGTGTAGAGCTGTCTTGTTTTTTCTTTAAAAAAGAAAAAAAAAGAAACCCTAGTTAGAATGGCACTAAGACATTTTTACTACGAACAAATTAAATATTTTATTTACTAAGACAGAAAGCCCCCTTCAAGGATCGCTGCCCCCCCTTCAAGGATCGCTGCCTTGTTGTGGCAAGGGGGCTTGTGTAGCTCAGTGAAGCTATGAGCTATGCCGTGCAGGGCCACCCAAGACGGACAGGTCATAGCTGAGAGCTCTGACAAAAGGTGGTCCACTGGAGAAGGCAATGGCAAACCACTCCAGTATCTTTGCCATGAAAACTCTATGGACAGTTCTAATAGGCATAACGATATGACGCCGGAAGATGAGCCCCTCAGGTCGGAAGGTGTCCAATATGCTACTGGGGATGAGCAGACGGCTAGTACGAGTAGCGCCAGAATGAATGAAGCGGCTGGGCCAAAGCCGAAAGGACGCTCAGTTGTGGAAGTAACTGGTGGCGAAAAGACAGTCCGATGCTGTAAAGATTTTTATTCCATAGGAACCTGGAACGTCAGATCCATGAATCAAGGCAAGCTGGACGTGGTTAAACAAGAAATGAGAAGACTGAACATCGACATTTTAGGAATCAGTGAACTAAAATGGACAGGAATGGGTGAATTTAATTCAGATGACCATCAGGTATACTACTGTGGACAAGAATCTCGCAGAAGAAATGGAGTAGCCTTCATAATCAATAAGAGAGTAGGAAAAGCAGTCTTGGGATACAATCCCCAAAATGACAGAATGATCTCAGTTCGAATCCAAGGCAAACCATTCAACATCACAGTGATCCAGGTCTATGCCCCAACCACTGCTGCTGAAGAGGATGAAGTTGATCAGTTCTATGAAGCCCTACAACACCTTATAGAAGCAACGCCAAAAAATGATGTGCTTATCATCATGGGGGATTGGAATGCTAAAGTAGGAAGCCAAAAGATAACTGGGATAACAGGCAAGTTTGGCCTTGGAGTACAAAATGAAGCAGGGCACAGGCTGGTAGAATTTTGTCAAGAGAATACAATGGTCATAGCAAACACTCTTTTCCAACAACCCAAGAGACGACTCTACACATGGACATCACCAGACGGTCAACACAGAAATCAGATTGACTATGTACTCTGCAGCCAAAGATGGAAAAGTTCTATACAGGCAATAAAAACAAGACCAGGAGCTGATTGTGGTTCAGATCATGAGCTTCTTGTTGCAAAATTTAGGCTTAAATTGAAGAAAGTAGGGAAAAGCACTAGGCCACTCAGGTACGAACTAAATCATATCCCCGACGAATATACAGTAGAGGTGACAAATAGATTTAAGGAATTAGATCTGATAGACAGAGTGCCTGAAGAACTATGGACGGAGGTTCGCGACATTGTACAAGAGGTAGCAACTAAAACCATTCCAAAGAAAAAGAAATGCAAGAAATCAAAATGGCTGTCTGAGGAAGCTTTACAAATAGCTAAGGAGAGAAGGGAAGTGAAAGGCAAGGGAGAAAGAGAAAGATACACCCAATTGAATGCAGAATTCCAGAGAAAAGCTAGAAGAGATAAGAATGCCTTCTTAAATGAACAGTGCAAACAAATAGAAGAAAACAATAGAATGGGGAGGACCAGAGATCTTTTCAAGAAAATTGGAGATATGAAGAGAACGTTTCATGCAAAGATGGGTATGATAAGGGACCAAAATGGTAGGGACCTCACAGAAGCAGAAGAGATTAAGCAAAGGTGGCAAAATTATACAGAAGAACTATACAAGAGCGAGCTTAACATCCCTGATGACCACAGTGGGGTAGTTACTGACCTGGAGCCAGACATCCTGGAATGTGAAGTCAAATGGGCCTTAGGAAGTCTGAGCAACAATAAAGCTAGTGGTGGTGACAGCATTCCAGTTGAACTATTCAAAATCTTAAAGGACGATGCAGTAAAAGTGCTACACTCAATATGCCAGCAAATTTGGAAAACTCAGCAATGGCCACAGGATTGGAAAAGGTCAGTTTACATTCCAATCCCAAAGAAGGGCAATGCCAAAGAATGTTCAAACTACCGCACCATTGCACTCATTTCTCATGCTAGCAAAGTTATGCTCAAAATCCTACAAGCTAGGCTCCAGCAATATGTGGACCGAGAACTTCCAGAAGTACAGGCAGGATTTCGAAGAGGTAGAGGAACTAGAGATCAAATTGCCAACATACGCTGGATCATGGAAAAAGCTAGGGAGTTCCAGAAGAACATCTACTTCTGCTTCATTGACTATGCTAAAGCCTTTGATTGTGTGGAGCACAACAAATTGTGGCAAGTTCTTAAAGAGATGGGAATACCAGAGCATCTTATTTGTCTCTTGAGAAATTTATATGCAGGTCAAGAAGCAACAGTGAGAACTGAACATGGAATCACGGATTGGTTCAAAATTGAGAAAGGAGTTCGGCAAGGCTGTATACTGTCGCCTTGCCTATTTAACTTGTATGCGGAGCACATCATGAGAAAGGCGGGATTAGAGGAGTCACAAATTGGGATCAAGATTGCAGGGAGAAATATCAACAACCTCAGATATGCAGATGATACCACTCTAATGGCAGAAAGTGAAGAGGAGCTAAAGAGCCTGTTGATGCGGGTGAAGGAGGAGAGTGCAAAAGTTGGCTTGAAACTCAACATCAAGAAAACAAAGATCATGGCAGCCGGCCCTCTCAATTCCTGGCAAATAGATGGGGAAGAAATGGAGATAGTGACAGATTTTATTTTCCTCGGCTCCAAGATCACTGCAGATGGGGACTGCAGCAAAGAAATTAAAAGACGCTTGCTCCTAGGGAGGAAAGCTATGGCAAATCTAGACAGCATCCTAAAAAGCAGAGACATCACCCTACCAACAAAAGTGCGTTTAGTCAAAGCTATGGTATTCCCAGTTGCAATGTATGGCTGCGAAAGTTGGACCATAAGGAAGGCCGAGCGTCAAAGAATTGAGGCTTTTGAACTCTGGTGCTGGAGAAGACTCTTGCGAGTCCCTTGGACTGCAAGGCGAACAAACCGGTCAGTCCTAGAGGAGATCAGCCCTGACTGCTCTTTAGAAGGCCAGATCCTGAAGATGAAACTCAAATACTTTGGCCACCTCATGAGAAGGAAGGACTCCCTGGAGAAGAGCCTAATGCTGGGAGTGATCGAGGGCAAAAGAAGAAGGGGACGACAGAGAATGAGGTGGCTGGATGGAGTCACTGAAGCAGTAGGTGCAAACTTAAAAGGACTCCAGGGAATGGTAGAGGACAGGAAGGCCTGGAGGATCATTGTCCATGGGGTCGCGATGGGTCGGACACGACTTCGCACATAACAACAACAACAAGACAGAAAGGATAGTTGGAATTGAAGAATCGATTTAAAAAAAAATATTAATCAGTTATCTCAGTTTCTACTTAATTATAGGCTTTTCAGATATTCTTCTTTCAAACCATAAGAATTTTTCATACTCAGAGTTCTCTTCACTGTTTATCCCAAAATGCATTTATTTTTATTTTATACTAGCTTCAAAGCCCATTCCTAAGAACAGGCCTTGAAAGGGTCCCCTCCCCTGTCCCCCAACCAGGCAGCTTAAGGTGGCTTTGGGACGCAGCTTGCAGCCGGATCAAGTGGAGCGGCTGGGGGCTGGCCAGCTCATTAGCAAGCCTGGGACAGAGCTCGTTAGCAGGCAATCAGCAGGCCGGGAGGCCCTCGTCAGCAAGCCCTGCTTAGCAAACAACACACTATCCAAATTATCACTGTCAAATAGCTGCCCTGGTTGTTGAGACATTGTGTGGATTAGCTCTGAATAGAAACCTGCTATCTTACTAGAGTTTCTCCTCAGAGGAATTTATGAGCTAAGAATCAGCATCAGACCTCTCTCAGACTCGTCTAGTACTTAACTGTCTTCCCTCCAGTCCACAGCCAGTATCACAACTCCCACTCAGCTGTTGTTGGACAGAATCAGGGCTTGGGGCAGCCTGTAACTTTCTGCCTATTGAGGATTTTTAACTTTTCACTCACTGAACATTCCTGTTGTTTCAGCAATAGAATCTCATTTTTTAAGGGTTGTATGTCATACCTAGTTAGCAATGCTTTGGAGATGTCTCCTGGTCTGGATTGCATTCTTCTTCCCTTTATATCATCCGTAGCAATATGGAAAAGACTAACCTGGCCTTGCATGGTGACCTGCTAGAATTCATGGGTCCAAGATAAACCCTAGATTCGTGGATTCAAATCTATCTTGTGCAATCTTTGCATAGATATGTATTCATATGTAGGCATATGAGTACAGAGCCCCAAGGTGTTTCTTCCTATTGAAAACTCAGGGTAGACATTCCCACAATGCATTGCATCCAGAAAGCCTGTGTGCTGGACTCAACAATTTTTCTTACATTTCCCTCTCCTAAGCAAGTTCCCAGAGTTGGTTCCCAGAGTTGTGAGATCTGTGTACATTAATGGCTGTGTGGATTTCAGGGGAGCTGTGTTGAGAAAAACACCCCTGTTTGATCAGCCCAGCTCCATTAACAAAAGAGGTTGGAAGGACAATGCTGTCTCTTTCTAACACCACACTGTGTCTGCCCCAACACACATACACACATCTCCTGATTGCATAAAGCAAGTTTCCTGGGGTCAAAAAATAGTTGCTGGTGGGAGGGGGAGCAAGAGAAAGGTCTGTAGCCCACAATTCTTCAATGAGATTGAATCCGCATATGACAGTCTCCATTTTGACAGCACGATCGACATGGGGAGGCCTCCTTGCTGGTACAGAACAGTTCTAGCTGTTTACCTATGTTGTATGCATGTGGGTAGGCAGGCAGGAATCTGTTTACAGCAAAGAGAATTCACAGAGGCCTGCTGTAATATTCTTCTTTGAAACAAAGACTTGACTTCAGGCAATTTTTTTAAATTATTATTGTTTCTGTTTCAAAAAGACCACGTTTACAGATGCAAAAGGCAAGTGCAATAAATAATTGATTGACAGAGACAGGTGGGAGAGAAAGAGAGTGGTATTATTTAATTTTAAACCAGAGTTCCTTAAGATATATTCTTCATAGAGTGATCCTTATACCCTCATAGACTACTGAGTTATTTTCCATGTATAATTCATAGGGGAAGATAAAATTATGTATAAAACATATATACTTTTTCTGTTCGTCCTTATTGCTTCTACAAGGGCCTAAATGTGTTGAGATGGTAACAAATACTTTGCATGATCAAAGGGAACATCTAGGCTGAAATCCAGAAAATATTTTCTTGAGAGTAATCGATTTATACATTTGTCCCCTGAGGTTAAAAGAAAGAACAAAGGATAGCATGGTCATTGATTTGCAGAGATCAGCAGAATGCAGTGACTTGGGAGCAATCAGGCACAATATGCAGATTAGATGTGGCTAAAGGCAGGGTTTTGTATATCCTTTGGTACTGTCGCTTGCTCTTTTGCTTCATTGGAACATTTTCAATGCTGTTTCCAGGCAAACTTACCAAATTTGCCTCAAAGGCTTCCTTCCTCCTCCTCCTCCCTGCTAGGTCTTCCCCTATCCACTGTGATTGCTGGACAGTGGACAGGAGATAGGAATGGAAAGCCACACATGGCACACTTGCTGCTCAAAACACCCATTCTCCAGCCAGCTGATGGGTGGCTCGGAGTACAATTTTACAGTGGAGAAAATGGGCACCCAAATGATATATTGCTGGCTGACTCAAAGCAGGAAACAGAGAGCAAGATCTTGTGGTGACTTTGCTTCTCCAATTTTGGCACTTTTACAAAACTTTCAGTAAACCTAGCTCCCCACTTCGCCATTATGTGAGTTTTTAAATTTCATTTGCATGCTGGGAGACATATTTTGGACTAGAGATATTCTTCCTCTACGAGAAACCAGATTTCCTTTTTCAGCTAAACCTGTTGTGGGATTTGAGCCAATAGCATTAGCAAAAAACTTTTATGGAGAAGGAGACCATGCTGGGAACAGATTTATCTGTCCAAACGGTGAGTGGCGACGAAGAGGCCAATGTGACACCTTATATAAGGAGCCCTGGGCCCACCTCTGCTGCCGCCGCCGCTGTGCGTGCCACTGGGCACGCCACTGGGCACACCCACTGCAGCCTCTGCTGTGCCAGCACATCCCGCTTTCGGCCCGCCCTCTACCCTGCCAATCAGCAGATACGGTTAGTTGTGGCTGCTCTTTTGCATCAAGTAAAAGCAACCCATTGCAGGAACAAATATGGCTGTTCAAATCTTATGGTTTTCTGAAACCGCCTTTAAAAACAACTCTTTGGAGTCCTAGTTCCAAGTGGGGGGGGGGCATGCCATCTGCATGAAACAAGGGTTGCAACCAGTATGAGGTTTCTTTATTGAGATTACTAAAGCTGGCTGTTCTACTCTGTGACTGAAAGATAATTTGGCTTTTAATTCAGTCCTGGAATATTAAGGGAAAGTGCAGGAGTCCTTTTTACAAAAACCCTGCAGAATGGTACTTGAGATATTGTTAAAGTTGAACAAAATAAAATATTTCATTTAACACACAAGGAAAGTTCAAATAGAATGAGGAGTTGAAAACTCTGAGGTAAAAATCTGTAATTGTACAATCTTTAGTTCTTAAATACAGCTTATTTCCTTCATTTTAATTATGACAGGCTTTTGTTTCTGTGTTTCCCCAAACACTATGCTTTTCTTCAGTGAATTTCCTAAAACTCCACAGGTGTTTTTTTTTTTTAATGCTGGTACCTTCTGTTAGTACCCAGTCCCTCTCCTTGTCTGAAATTCTGTTTTCCCTCTAACTCCTGAGGTGTCTAAAACAATACTCTTTCACACCAGGCAAGGGAAATTCTCAGAGGAAATTTCCCTGTTTAGAAGGTATATCTCCTTTCCTTTTGGCCTGATTGGAAGTTTCATTCCACTACCCAAATCACTCTGCCAAATTATTCCAATTTCTCCTGTGTGTGTAAAACTGTTTTTTAGCTTAGGCTGAACCCAGACTCTATATTCAAAACTGTTTTCTGACTAAAATCTCCTGAGAGTAGATATTCAACAACTAAGGTACTGAAAAGTTTTCTCTCATCCACTCAGCACACCACTCTGTTACTTAAGCTTTCTTGCTGTGTGAAGATTTAACTCTTCACCTCATGGTTCTCTGATACTTCAATATGATTCTATGAAAATATTTGTTGCCATAACTTTCTGATACTTCAGTACTTTGAGGATTGCATTTAAAGTACTTTCCATGACAGGCACACTACTCCTCAATTTATCTCATATTCTAATAGCAAAGTCAGGATATTTTTGGATACTTCTGATGACTGGAGCTGTGAACAGACAAGAGCTGGTGTACAAACCTAGCTTTGTACAGTAGGCAGTTTTTAAAATCCAGAAATGATAAAAGGAGCCCATGTGCTTTAAGTAATGGAATCCCTCAGTGCCAACCACAGCGTCCCAGGCCTTAGTTTCTGTGAGTAAAAATGTAGTGAGAGGAGGCAGGGCCCTTTCCAATCCTAGTTTGGCCTTTAAGGGAGAATATATTAGATTCAGGACTGCCTAGAGTAGCCAGCTCCAGGCTGGAAAATTCCTTGAGAAATTGGGTAGAATCTGAGTAGGGTAGGAGAGGCCTTTGCTGAATATAATGCCAGAATCCACCCTCTAAAAAAGGCATTTTCTCCAGAGTGATGTCTCTGTTGTCTGAAGTTCAGTTATAATTCTGGGATATTTTCAGGTTCCACTTGAAGACTGTCACCTTTAGGCCTAGAAGCAACCACTGACTGACTTGATACCATCTGATTGGCGTGACTAAACTAGGCCTTGCTGCTTTGTGTAGTGGTTAGGAGTGCAGACTTCTAATCTGGCATGCCGAGTTCGATTCTGCACTCCCCCACATGCAGCCAGCTGAGCGACCTTGGGCTTGCCACAGCACCGATAAAACTGTTCTGACCAAGCAGTGACATCAGGGCTCTCTCAGCCTCACCTACCTCACAGGTTGTCTGTTGTGGGGAATGAAAAGGGAAGGCGACTGTAAGCCGCTTTGAGACTCCTTCGGGTAGAGAAAAAGCAGCATACAAAACCTTGCTCTTCTTCTTCTTCTTCTTCTTCTTCTTCTTCTTCTTCTTCTTCTTCTTCTTCTTCTTCTTCTTCTTCTTCTTCTTTCCACTGTTCAGTGGCAGCCACTCTGTGAAAGCCAGTGTGGTATATAGGGTAAGGATTCAGAGTAGGGTCTTGAGATCCAGGTTTGAATCCCCATCTTGTTGTGGAAGCTCACAGGGTAATTTTGGAGCAGTCACACACTTTCAGCCTGACCTACTGTACAGGGATAAAAAGGTGGAGAAGGAAATAATGTAAGCTGTTTTGGTCCCCACTGTGTAGAAAGGTGTGGTATAAATGTAGTAAATAAAGAATAAATATAGCTGAAGATGGGAGGCAGATAAAAGTTAGGATGATGAATGGCTGAGAAGGAGAGAATGAGGCAGGGAGAGGATATGGGGATTGCCAAGAGATTAGGAAATTCCTTGAAATTTTGAGAGGCTGAAGATTGAGGGGGAGACGGGACATCATAGCAGTATAGACTCTACTGCTCAAAGCAGCCATTTGCTCCAGGGAAACTAGGGTTGCCAACTTCTTGAGGGGGGGGTGGAGATCACCCAGAATTACTACTGCTCTCCTACCCTCTTCTACTACTGCTCTTCTACCCTGGAAAAAATGTCTGCTTTGGAGGGTAGTCTTCACAATGGGTAGTCTTCACAATGTTATATCTTGCATCCCACCCCAAATCTCAACCTCCCAAGGCTCCACCCCAAAATCTCTCAGGATTTTCTAGACTCTGGCAACTCAAAGGGGAACTGATCTCTGCAGCTGGGAGATCTGTTGTGATTCTAGGAGATATCTAGCCCCCACCCAAAGTCTGAAGCTGAAGAAAAAGAATCCAAAGGCTGAAGAATTAAAGTTTTTTTTCAACCATGTCTTTGTATTTTCAATCACACCTTTGTATTCTCTTCTCTCCCATTCAAAGTCCAGCAAACGAAGGAGAGAAGGGAAGGATGAGAGACTTTAGGGGCTTTCAGAAAAGGAACAGAGGAACTAGTGGGAAAGGGGGAAGCTTTACTGTGAGAAAGCAGTTTAGGCATCTCTAAAGATTTGTATTTGCAATCTTTGTATTTGCAAGTATTTGTATTTGCAATCTTATAAAACACATAAACATTTAAAAAAAACCTTGAGCTATGCAAAATTTTGCCTGCCCAACACAGCAGACAAAAAGAAACTTCTTTCTAGATTAGAGGCCCTTCAGTCTGCTCCAGCCTGCTGTTTCCTTTCCTTGTGGGGGTAGCTAGGTTTTTCTAAACCCCACAGCCCAAATACAGATTCATTATATAATGTGTAGAAGGCAAAAAAATAAATTTAATACTCACAAGGTTTTTTTCAGCAATCATTTAAACTGACAATAATACCATCACCCTATAACATCGGTATGAACCCTGTTCCAGGGAAAGATTGAAGTATCGGCATATCCCAGTGTGTATTTTAAAGCTAAATCAATCTTTGAGACATTTTATGGCCTGTAGAAATACTTCTCTTCTCATATTCTTCAGGTCCCTGTGGGAGTTGGATTGTTTGTTTTGGCAATCTTTGTGCTCTGATTAGGTTGAAACGTTTCAATACTGGCTTGATATTTGCTACCACTAGAATAGTGAGTTCTTGTTACAGTTGTGCAGACTGAAAATTCCCTGACATCTTTCCAGTTCATTAGTCTATTCTTTTTGCATTCCATATAGCATAATTTGATGCAGGCATGTCACTTCTGGGTTTGAAATGACATCATGTCATTGCATAACACAAAATTCGGCCGGCAGTATTATTTTCTATTGAAAATTGCCATGTTTGTCATTCATTCATTCATTCATTCATTCATTCATTCATTCATTCATTCATTCATTCATTCTCAGTCTTATGGCAGAGTTACACACAGGAAGCATATAATATAAAATATGTAGCCAAGTAGGCACAATGATTAGGCAGGCAGATTGGCAATCCCCATAAAGCAGGCTTTCTGAACCAGGGTTTCATGATACCCTGGGGTTTCTTGACAGCCCTGGAAAGGTTTTCCAAATGGGTGGGAGTTAATTTATATTACATTAAAATTTGTTAATCATTTATCAGGTGATATGACCATAGATGGTCATGTCAACCTGCCCCTATGGCCAATGATGGGGCTAGCATGGGTGAGGTGGGATGGGATGGGGCCCCAAGTGAGCATGTACACAGCTATGCTTCCCAACCATATTCTGTACCATCACACCACTTCTGGAGTTTTTCAAAGCCTGAAGAATGTTCCAGGGGTTTCTCAATGGTAAAAATGAGAAAGGTCGCCCTAAGTTTTCAATCCATTCGATTGCAGCTGGGGAAAGTACACATTCATAGCACTAAATCATATCATGCCTCCCAGCCCCTCCTCACCTTTTTGCTGTTTTGCCTTTGCCTGCCTTCTTTTCAGACATCTTCACATCCACTGCTGGAAATGGCAGAAGAGAGCAATGCGCCCTATACGCGACTAGCTTCTGCCTGTCAATCAATTCAGACAACCAATCCCCTTTCTCCATGTTTTAAAGGTCCCGCAATGCCCACTAATTTTTTAAAACTCATACTTCTCCGTTGAAATGCCTATGCATAGAATCATAGATGCGTAGTGCTTTTTGAACGCCACCGTTTATGGGATCGTGAATCCTTTGACACTTTTAAAAATTAATCTCGTTCCTTATTTGGGGGGGGGGACAAAACTTTAGAGAGGCATGCTTTGTGTTACAACTTTGAAAAAAAAATATTATTTTATATCTAGCATTGCACACTTGTCTGCCTATGTTGCTCCAGTAAGTTAGCCATCTTTAAAAAGAAATTCCCATCCCCGGGAACAAGGGAGAGGGAGGCGAGGGCCAGATGAGGCAGGCGCCTTTAGTGTGTTTTAGCCTCTATACCTTTCCTCTGCTGGTTGTTCTCCTATAGCTTGTGCTAAATAGGTTGGGGAATCCACTTTATGTGATTCCTGAACTCATGCTTTAAAATGGAGGATGTTGCCAGCCAGTTACTGCCCAGATGTTGGACGTCATATGGAGGGGATGGAATATAAGGACTACATTAGGTAAGCATTTCACTACATTTAATGGGTTCAGAAATGCCCAGTAACATCTACCTGGAAAGCACAATGCTTTCTGCAATGACATTCACACATCTTTAGTAAAAGTTCAGGTAGTATATTTTGTTAGTGTCTACAAACCTCCTACAGTTTCACCAACTTACCCTCATCCTTCTGTATACACTGGTGACTAACAGCCATCATGGACACTGGAGATATTTGGTTAATGATAAGAATGGTGAGGCATTTGTCAACTAGACTGAAGAACAGGGTTTGCATCTCATTGTTGTTAGCTTGCTTCTTGTACTTCACAGTACAATATTATTTCAACAACCCAGTGGTTAATGAAGGAAGCATCTGCATATACCCCCAACAATTGAACTGGCGTGGAGAGAAGTAAATGCCAATTTGGGAAAGTAACAACAGATTTCAGAATTAGTTTCAACTGAGTTGCATGAGAGAAGAAAAGAAATTTGCAGAAATTTCTTTCCTCAGTTGTCTGCCATTCCAAGTCAGTCATTGTTGTGTGATCTAAGAGGTAACAGGCAAATCAGGGAAATGAAGGCTCCAAAGGTTACATCAGTTTGAAGGGCAGCAAAGAAATGAACATAAAAACTGTTGTAAGTTTTATATGATTAGCAAGGAAAGCAACTCAGTTCTGAAGCTGGGCCTCTGTGCCTGTGCTGCTCAGTTGCCTTTGTGCTACACTGTTGCAGAGGATTCAGACCCCTTTCGTGGCTACAGTAGAGCACTTGGCACTTGATTAGGGGTACTTCAAGTATCCAGTTGGAGCCTTCCTCCGGAAAGCCCCGCTCTTCCCACTGTTGCTCATACTATTTGAAGTATTCAGTTTAAAAGACATCGCCTGAAGGGTTAGTAGGAGTCACAACGCAGGAGGAATAAAATTCATCACAAATTTTGCCAGAGAGAGCTGTGCCACACAAGTGGGTAGTCTGGGCTGAAGGGCTTATTAGCTGAATTGTTGTGGCTTATTATGGTGCCATCAAAGTCTGTGGTGTACACAAGAGATGGAGCAGCAGCCACAAACTCGATCCAATAAAATATAATTGCCTCCTGAAAGAAAATCTAGCAAGACTCCCCCCACTGTTTCCTCCTCTGTAGTCATATAGGCCCAGTTAGTGAGTCAAGGAATTTATTCTTCACTCTGATTATTTTTGATGGACTGTGCAGCAAGGAGTGTACCTCTGGCAGTAATTCTTTGTTTACATCTGTTTTGGAAGCTTCTGTTTCTTGCATGCAGTGTAGAGTTGCGTGTATGTGTGAATAACTTTTGGTGTTACCTGTCAAATTACACAAATGTTGACTCTGGTGAAGAAAGTGTTAACCCTACAAAATAAACCTAACACAAAACCGAATTTATCAAACAGTCTTGTCCCACTGACATTTCAGGCCTGTTCAACCACAAACTGCTTCTGTGAAAGTATCACAGAATTACAATTCTGAACTTGCCCCAAGGGACAACTGCTGCGTTAGATTGAAATTGCATTGGCAGAATTGATGACTCAAGTTACTGTGGAAACAGATTGAGGCACCTGTTCAATAAGAGAATAAGACATTGCTTCTTGTTCTTGCCCTGTAGTGGGGTACCCAAATGCTGCCAGGAATCCCCATATGTGCAGTCGTCTCTCTTGATATTCAGGTTCTGTCCAGTCGTAAGATTTTCTACCAACTCACGAACTAAATGTACACACATTTCCAAAGTTCATCTTGTGTGTGTGTGTGCTGTGGCCTTTTTCATTCTTCTTCATGATGATCTGTCTGCCAGGGAAGAGATATGCACAACAAAATCTATCCAAACAGTCATTTCCAAGCATCTCTTATCCTGGTGTAGCAGTGTCTTGATAAGCCAGCCATCTCTCTTGTCCTGGTAGATAATAAAGAAAGCCTTGACACATTTGGTACCTCATTGGAAATCTAGAGAAGCAATTTGTTTCTATGTGATCTCTTGCCTGATCATCTATATACAACAAAGAAGAGTGGCAAGATTCTGCTCAGTATTGGCAGGACAATACAGACAACTTCTAGATTCATTTTCCTCCCTCCCCACCTCCAAGTCATTTTGCCTCTTGTTTTTTATTGCTCTCTTGTATTTTATCTGTAGTTGTTTTTATTTAACTGCCTGTATTTTGTGAATCTCATTTTGATTGTATTTGTACTTTGGTTTCTGTTTCACTTCTCTGCTAGTGTCCCCCCCTTTTTTATTATGTTTTTAGGTGATCTAATGATTTAATGCTTCCTGACTTAATGGTTACTATGTTTACCTGAAAGGAAGACTAAATCTATTTTTACAAGGTGTACCATCAAGAAAAAGAGGGAATAATCTTAAATGTGCACTTACCTAGTTAACTCTTGCTAACCTGATCTCATCAGATCTCAAAAACTAAGCAGGATATGCCCTAGTTAGTACATGGATGGGAGACTACCAATGTTGTCCGAAGTTGCTATGCAGATGCAGGAAATGGCAAGCTGCATTTAAACATTTCTTGTCTTGAAAAACCTTTTGGTGGAGTGGGCCTGCTCTGGTCTGCAGAACCTGTTCTATACTGTCCTCCAAGGTTTTCCCAACACTTGAAGAGGTTTTTTTCCTTCTCTCTCTCTGGTAACCACTGTCACCACCTGACCTTTGTAAGGAATTGCCCACTGGGAAGGTCAGGACTCCCAGCTTTTTTCCCAAGTTCTGAGGTCTTGCCTCTGTTTTTCTGCTGCCTGGTGCGTGGTCAGTATGGGGACCATTTACTGTATTGTGTGCCACTGGAGGAATAGTCATTTGCCCACTGTCTGCCTTCCCCCTGACATTTCTATTAAAATAGGAGGTCCAAGATGGTGGAAATCTATGTGCTCCAGAAAACCCTATACTAGTATCAAAAGTTATAATGTATTTATTAAAGAGAAGGTTCCTCATGATATTCTTATTGGTAAGTTGGTAAAATGCAGTATGGATCCTATTACTGTTAGGTGGATTGATAATTGGTTGATAGATCGTACCCAAAGGGTGCTTGTAAATGGTTTGTCATCTTCTTGGGGAAGAGTGATAAGTGGCGTGCCTCAGAGATCTGTCCTGGGCCCTGTGTTGTTCAACATATTCATAAGTGATTTTGATGAAGGAATAGAGTGGGTGCTTATTAAATTTGCAGATGATACTAAACTGGGAGGGGTAGCAAACACATCAGAAGACAGAGTCGGGATACAATATGATCTTGACAGGTTGGAATAAAATTAATTTTAATAGTGAAAAAATACAAAGTTCTGCATTTAGGTAGGGGAAATCAAATGCATCTCTATATGATGGGTAAGATAGGTGTGAAAAAGATCTGGAGGGTCTTAGAAGACCATACAGTGAACATGAATCAGCAGTATGACTCGGTAGCTAACAGCTCTGATGGTGGAGGGCGGGCCCAGAGGTGCCTATTTAAGGTACCACATTTGCGGGGCCCATCCTTTTAGCTGCCAGCTCTTGTCGAGACAGCTGCCCACCCTCCCTCCCTTGTTCATGGTTTGTTCTTTTTCTGTTTTTACTCATTCCCGTCACAGTGGTTCAAGGGGGGGCATGAGACAAGAGCCCGGGTTGATCAGGGCCCAGTTTGCATACAGGAGCCCTGAAGCAGGGGGTCTCCATAAGACATCCCTGCCTGTTCTCTACCCAGAGAGGGAAACCCTTTTAAAACTCAGAATGAAGGTTTTGCTCATTTCAAACCTCCAAAGAAAAAATGCATTTCTTCACAATGCTACGGGCTTACAACCTTACAGTAAAAAAGCATAAATATACATACAAGTTAGACATATGTTCTATAATAAATCTTTTTATACAACCTTTATTTTAAAAGGAATATTAGCATACATTTGCTCTAACCTGGATAGTCCAGGTTATTCTGACCTTTACAGATCTCAAAAGCTAAGCAGGGTCAGGCTTGGGTAGTAATGGATGGGAGACCACCAAGGAATGCCAGGGTTGTGATGCAGAGCAATGGCAACCCAGCTCTGAACATCTCTTGCTGTGAAAATGCTACCGGATTGCCATAACGCAGTGGTGGCTTGATGGCAAAAAAAAGCATGCATTCAGGGTCATCTTCCTTTTTAAATAAATGTGGTATATTAAACTGTGGTTAGTTTCTCGTGTGCTCTCTAAAGAAGTGGCTAGGAAATAATTCAAATGCATACCATAATAAGGTTTTTCCAGGTAAGTATACACTTATTTTGGGATGAAACTATAGTTGCTTAATAGAGATGACAGTGTTCATGAGCCTTTTATCCCTCTTGGCTTTCTGAAACGAAGATTCACAGTACTGCACATAATACATCACTTTTCATAGATTCAGTGCTCAAAGTTGGAACATATTATAGATCCTTGTAATCACACATTGTTTGTTGATCTTTGTCAGAAAGAAGCTATAATGAATGACGCATCGGAGAATACCCACAAACACTTGAAATTACATAATATGTAGATCTGCTATTGGATTGAAAACCCCATGAGCAGAAGGAAAATAGCTGTCCAAGTTGGTCAGTTTGTGCAAGAGTACACACAGCACTCTAACAAAAAGGTTCTGTAGCAGTTCTTATGTTTCTGGTTATGTAACAGGCTGTACAGAGAGTGAAAAGCTTATTTTCATCAAGTTGAAGGATGCTGCTGGATTTGCTTTTACTTTTCTCATGTAATATGCATAAAAATAGTTCTATGAGCAAAAATTCATTTTTATGTAAAACAGTTCTATGAGCAAAAACCAATTTATATGTAGAATGGTATGTTTGGATTAAGTTAATAGAAACTATGTTGGATAAAGCCTAAACTGGAAAGAGGAGATTGAGAGAAACCACAGAGCTAACAGAACTTTTAGTTACACATGTAATGTTGAGTAGGGTATATATCTACAGCAGGACATTTCATAGTGCTCAGATTATTTTCCTATGACATGACAGTAACCTGGGGTGGACCTGGTGTGCAACCCCAAAATGTCCCCTGTGGGGATGCAGGAAGCGGCAGGGTGAATGGCCCCATCGCAAACTCCTGGTAGTGGCCGCTACTATAATCTATAATCCCAGGTGTAAACTGCACGGAGCTTTTATTCCAACCCCAGATCGATTCAGTCCCTGCCCTCTACACAGAATGAGATTTCCGTTTGGGTTTGGAGCAATTTAAAATTTCCTTCTGCAGCAAGAAGGATTGATCTGGAGTGACCCTACCTTTATTGTGCGATATCTTAGAGTGCTTTTAAGCCTCAATATTTAAAGGCTGTTTTCAATCTGGGCTCTCCTCCGTGGTAGAGGAGCCATGATTGGACACAGGTGGTCATGTGACACACTTGCCTTAAAGGAGAAGCCCCTAATTTATCTCAACTTCTGTCGGTCCTGGATTTTTTCTCCCTTCTCTGCCTTTTTCCGATCATCTCCCCCCCCCTCCAAGAAAAGAAACAGGCTCCCTGCCTGGCTCATCTCCCCCCCATCCTTCAAGAAAAGAAAGAAAGAGGCTTGGCTCCCCCCCCTTCTGAACTACCCTAACCACGTGCATAACACTTTCCTGTTTCAATGGGGAGGGGGGGGGAGAGGAAGATCCGAGTTCAAAGCAATCTGAATTCAACAGGATTGAAGACAGGGGTGTTAGTGGGAAAGCAAGTGGAGCAGGGCTCAGGTGGTGGCAGTGACGTCCCTTGGGAAAAGACTACCCCCCCCCCCCGGGCCTCAGTAAAATTATCAAGCGTTGATTGGTCCCCGGTGATAAAAAGGTTGGGGACCAGTGCTATATAGGATTATTTAAACTGATTATCACTAGGAATTTAATTGATTAAATATATATAGATTTGTAGGTTTAGTATATTAGTGTAAATGCTATATTGGAAACATGAGTTGAGTTGACTTGACATTGGAATCATTTAAAAGTTACAACTCAAAGATAGAAAAATGTTAATTCCTGGGGATATTATGCACTGGGGAAAGCCTCGCAAATACACTGCAAAAAAAATCACACTGTTTTTCTGGTTTCTGCATGTGGCGCTGTTTTAGCCACGCAAGCCCCACTGTTCAATTTTTGATTCTGTATGTTACTCCTCATAGCAGTAAACATGCCTTTTCCACATTGTTTCCTTGCAGTGTTGTATACTTGATTTGTTCCAACTTTTCTTTTTAAGATGGCTCCAATGACATATTTTCTACATGCATAAATGTGACAGTGTTTTTTGTCTCTTCCTGTGTGCTGTCTTACACCAATGGCTGAATGAAAAGCCTATGAACTACAATTCCCAGCAGGCTCTGCCAGCAGCATGTGTCAGTCAGGTGACATTGCTGCTGACTATAATCTACCAATGAGCTCCCAGTATAACAGAAGAAGTTCCCCTCCCACTTGGAAATAACTCTCTCAAATGCATAATCATTTACTTCTGTCTACTATGGTAGAAAGAAAAAAAACGCAGTATCAGTGCACATGCATAAGCAGGGACATTTTTAAAAGGGGTGATTTAACAGGGTCAGAGAACTGATTTGTGAAAATTGGTAAGTGCATAATAGCCCCTTGATAATGTTTTCCCTGCCTATTTTAGTAACACAAGAATCCAATTTTTATTTTTGAAAGTGGATTCTTCAATTTTAGGTTCAGGAAATAAGAGTTGTAGCCACAGTTAAGCAACTGGACTGATATACCAGTTTCATAAAAATGGATGTTATGTTGAAAATATGCTATCATTATATGTTTCCATGGCCTTCCTCTTAGTTGAAAACTGATTTGTTAAACTTTCATGTGCACATCCTTAAATTGATTCATTTACTTAATTCATTTTTAGCATGCCATTCTTCCCCATGGGTACCCAAAGAGCCAGTGTGATGTAGTGGTTAAGAGTAGTGGTTTCTAATCTGATGATCCGGGTTTTATTTTCCGGTCCTCTACATGCAGCCAGCTAGCCCAAGGATGACCTTGGGCTAATCACAGTCCTAACAGTGCTGTTCTGACTGAGCTGTCCTGTCAGAGCTCTGTCAGCCTCACCCACCTCACAGGGTGTCTGTTGTAAGGAGAGGAAGGGAAGGAAATTGTATGCCACTTTGAGACTCCTTTGTCCCATGACAGGTTATAAAAAGCAACTTTTCTACTTCATTCTCTTCTGCTTCATTTTATCCTCACAATAACCCTCTGAGGTAGGTTAGGCTGAGGGAGTGTGACTGGCCCAAAGTCACCGATGGAGCTTCCATGGCACAAGTGGAAATGCAAACACAGGTCTTCCAGATACCTGTCTGCCACCTCACACAGTGGCTCTGCTGTATCTCTTGCAGAAGTGCCATTATTTACTTGTGGGGCCGTGCAAAGAGAGTCTCCTTCCAAGTTTTCTTTATTTTTTCTTTATTTTTTAAAAGTCTTAACTTTTAGAAAATATTGCTGTATCTCCCTGAGACCATTTCCATACTAGCAATAAAGCTCAAAAGGGCCAACTTTTTCATCCATTTCCACATTAAAATCCACTCTTCCAGGCACAGACCTGAATTGCCCTCTCTGAACTGAATTACCAATTATAGCTATTTCATTTTTAAGGCAGAATTTAATTCATGGCTGCCCAATGGAGAAATGCTTATATTCAGGGTTTTTCCCATGGCTGCTATTTTGAGTAATTTGTGCATGCCCCTTTCCTCATCATCATTCTCCCTCCCACCTCCCTTCCCCTTTTTCTCTCCATCCCCCCAAATTGACCTTTTTCTTTAAAAAAGAGATGATTGCATTACAACACTGCTTCAAGCTATATAAAAAAATAGCAGCAGTAATATTCATTATGCTGCAGCAGTGTTGTAATACAACAACCTACTTAAAAAAGCACATCCAGTATACTTGGGGTGAAGAGGGGGAGGCGATTGAGGGAAACAGAATGGTGGAATTAAGAGGCACAATGAAAAGAAAGATACAAACAGGCACTGTTTTGCAAAAAAACAAAAAATGAAAAAAGAGAAAGCAGCAAAGCATCATGAGAGGCTGCCCCCTTCCAAATCTCAATATGGAAAACATATGGTGCATTTTACTTGGAAATGAGGGGAAGAGAGCCAAAATGCGGAAAACAAAGTTTCACCTTGCAGCATCCAATGGAAATCCAAAGCAAGGCTAAAACAATTTATGTCTCAAATGTGGAAATGTTCTGAGAGAGTTGTTAAGAAATGTGTTGTATCCAGTGCCCTCCCTTATTGTCTGTGCCTGTCATTAAAACAAACTCAAACAGCCAATTAGTGTTATTCTTCTGGTGATTGACACAGGATCTCATGACACAATACTTGAAATGCGAATTGTGTTGTGAATACCCCTACCTCACTTGCATTTCATTTCTGATCCAGGAGTCACCTTAAAAACAATGTGTGTGTGTGTGTCTGTGGGGGGGCAAATCAGCTCTGGAGCATGGCACATATGTGGAGGGGGGCGTTCCTTCTTTCCACCCTATGCCACTCTGTGGCTGTAGGGATGTCCAACTGCCAGTTTCAGATGTCTGCCTATGTGACCTGGACAGATATATGTGGAACCAGAAGCAACACAAATACTACTCCCCGGCACAAAAGTAATAAATAGAAAGTGGCACAACGTGGAAGGAAGGGGAGGCTGAAGCCTCTCATGCACGTGTTCCAGAGCTGCTCCCTCAATCCCACTGTTTATAAGGTGAGACCCAGGTCAGACTTGAAATGCAGGTCAACCCAACCCATCTTTCACTCATATTTTCAAGGATAACCCTAGAAGAATCCATATTTCATCAAATGAAGTTGGTGTGTGTGTGTAACTTCAACTAACAGAGGAGCATCAATTTAATTTGCTTCTCAGAGCTGAGAGTCTGTGACATTTTAAAGTCAGAAACAGAAATATTGTGGTTATGTGAAGATTATGGTTATATAGAGGTTATAGTTATATAGAGATTATTATTAAGGCTGTCTGAAGATGACAACTGACATCAAAAGGCTTCTCTGAGTCCTGACTGGGGATAACTGAGGGATATACATAAATAAATGCATCATCAAATGCAAAGGAAGCTAGCTTTGTTGTCTCCAGAAGAATTTAGCCAGGGCAAATAAAGCACACTATTGATTTGTAATGTAATGAATGTTTCCACTGATTGATTGGGAAACCAATTTTAAAGCAGAATGGTAACCTCACACCTTGTGGTGACTAGTTCATGAATTATAAATCAATCATATCAATATCAGTTCACTCCCTTTAAACAGCAAAATCTTTCCTGCATAAACTGATTTATCAGGTTTAGCTGTGTGTGCTCATAAAATTAACCCATGCTAAGTGCAGCATTTTCATGGAGGTAAGCATGCCCTCCTAGTTACTCTGAATGTATGAGGATTCAGTTTTTGCAAGAAGCACGTTTGAAAATCAAACTTACTTTGGCTGCAGTATCCATTTTCAAACAGGCTGAGCACTCCATATGATTGCCTCCATAGTTTAGACACGTTTTCAAGAGGTTTTATATACTAGGTGGTATCTGTATGATGATTGGCCACATAACCCCATTGGCTTATGTTCAGAATCAATTGGTTTGGTTGGATTATGTGTGCAGTACATGCATAGGTTAAAATACATTAAATTTCAAGTGCTTGTGCTGCTTTTTCACCTGTGCAGTTGGCAGCAGGTATCAATATGCAGTATTTGCTATGTCAGCTTATGCTCAGAATGTAGTGAACTGCAGTGCCCAGAGGACAGCGTGTTGTTGTTGTTGTTAGGTGCGAAGTTGTGTCCGACCCATCGTGACCCCACGGACAATGATCCTCCAGGCCTTCCTGTCCTCTACCACTCCCCGGAGTCCATTTAAGTTTGCACCGACTGCTTCAGTGACTCCATCCAGCCACCTCATTCTCTGTTGTCCCCTTCTTCTTTTGCCCTCGATCGCTCCCAGCATTAGGCTCTTCTCCAGGGAGTCCTTCCTTCTCATGAGGTGGCCAAAGTATTTGAGGTTCATCTTCAAGAGGACAGTGTAAGAATGCACAAAGTCTGTCACCACTGTGTTAAAATACTCAAGAGACAATCAAAGAAAGCACCCTTTTTGAGAGGTGATTTCCCCCTTGCTGGGGATATGGGGGAGGGAAACAAGGGCAGCCACAAAAATGTACACAAATAAAACATCTGCAAAAAAATTAGAATGATTTCTAGTGTTGAATTAAAAAGTACTTTTTTTGGTATGTTCAAGAATACTCCATAGAAATTGTGATGAAGCTATGATTCTAGCAAAGAAGTTCAGCTACCAGTGAACCACATTACTCAAGTCAAGGGGATGCAGTTGCATCTTTCTATCCTTATATAGTTAGCTAGCTAATAGAAGGAGAGGTCAGGGTCCATGCGGAAAAGAAAACGTCTCAACTCATTTCTCATGATGCTCCAGTCACTTGATGCAGAAGGCCGGTGAAGCGTATAGAAGCACTTTTGTTGTTTTTACGTGGTTCAGTGATCTTAGGAAAAAGAAATAATGGCAAACGTCTCAAGTATGAATTCAGGATATTTCATATTTTGGAATAGTATGGTATTTGGTAGCTCAATTTACAGAAAGTGATTAGAAAATATGGACTGATTGGTTGTAGGGTTGCCAGATCCCCCCTAGCCATCAGTGGGGATAGGAGGGTAGGTTTGTGAAATCCAAGTTTGGAAAATTCCTGGAGGCTTGGGGATGGAGCCTGGGGGGGGGGGCAGGAGCTTCAGTGGCAGTACAATCCCTTAGAGTCAACCCTCCAAAGCATCCATATTCTCCAGAGGAATTGATCTCTCTAGTCTGGAGATGAAGTGTAATTCTGAGGGGTCCCCAGGTCCCACTGAGAGGCTGGTATTCCTAATGGGTTGTATAATCCAAGATTCTTGAGAGGTTTTTTTTATTTTAACAATCTTGTATTTTTTCTATGTATAATAAAATTAGAAAATTTAGCATGAACATAATACAATGCTGAAGACCCCCCAAAAGTGCCACAACAAATTATGATGCTGCTGTGCATTTTTGATAATTCTGTTTCCATTATGAATTCTGCCTAATCCTGTCAGGATAACATTTAGCTTCAGTTATGTCTGTAGAAAACACAGTAGGCAGAAATTATAAACAAAGGAATATATCATCTAAGCTTTGAATGCTAAGTTTCATGTTTTTTTTTTAAAGGGGTGAGGAATTTTGGTTGCCTGTTTTGTTATGGTGCCATTCACTTAATTCACCAGTAGTCACCTCCACTTAATAATGTAGCATAGCGATCCCCAACCTGTTGCCCGCAGACCACATGTGGTCCTTTGGTTAATTGGAGGTGGGCCCCGAAGGACGCCTTCTCCCCCCCCAACCCTTTACTTCATCCCCCCAGCCCTTTACAACACACTTCATTGTTGTGGCGTGTCTGTATCTTATTTTGAAGGGATGTTTAAACATTACCATAGCGATCAGAGAGCGTTAGGGCAGTGGTTGAGAGTGGAGGAGTAAACTACCCCCCCCCCACTGGGCTTCAGTAAAAGGCATTGAGTGGTCCCTGGTGAGTGGTCTCCAGTGATAAAAAGGTTGGGGACCACTGATGTAGCAGGTAATGCAGAAGAAAAATTCTTTGATGTGGTTGTGTATCTCTTGAGAATCAACATAATAAGATTTTTTCCAAATGTATCTTTATTCAAATGCTTCCCTGGGTTTTTGAAAGGCGGGATTACAAATTGTGCTTGCTGCACTTAATGGATGAGACTCTTACATAAAGAAGACGTTAATCTTCTCTAATAAATGTTGTTTAATAATAAACATTTCTAATAAATGTTTAAATGTTTATATTATAACTTTGTTTTTGCTGTTCTTTGTTCTTGCTTTACTTGTATGCTTTATCTTCTCAATTATGATGGTCTTTAGCCACATAAAATAAATACCCTTTCATCTTGATGTTGTGTTTATGTAATAAAACCAGTGCGTTAAAAATTCTTCATTGTTCTGTATCTCCACCCCACCACCCCAGCATTTTGTACAGGGTGCAGTCTGTACAGGGCTGACTGTGTAATGATGTAATGAACAAGGTGAGATGGGTTGGGACCGACATACTTGCAAGACTGCCTATTATTATTATTATTGTTGTTGTTGTTTGTTTGTTTGTTTGTTTGTTTATTTATTTCCTGCCACCCCCAAATGGCTTGTAGCGGATTACAGTGTCTTAAAACCCCATTAAAACTCCCATTAAAAGACTTAAAAACCATCACAGCATGGTGGCGCAATAATAAAATCCCCTTCCTACCCCCCTTCCTAAAAAGGGGGGCGGAGGAGAAGGAGGTCAATGGTGTTCAAGAAGAAGCCCGGGGGAGAGCAGTTGATGTACGACAGCAACCCCAGCCTCAGCCATAGACCTGGCGGAAGAGCTCCGTCTTGCAGGCCCTGCGGAATGTTGAAAGGTCCCACAGGGCCCGCAGCTCTCCTGAGAGCTCGTTCCACCAGGTGGGGGCCAGGACCGAAAAGACCCTGGCCCTGCTCAAGGCTAGGCATGCTTCCCTAGGGCCAGTCAGTAGTAGTATTCTTTATTATGATCATAGACCAGCAAATCTAGGGCCAGTCGTTCCTGGCTCTAGGGACTGGCCCTAGATTTGCTGGTCTATGATCATAATAAAGAATACTACTACTGACTGGCCCTAGGGAAGCACGCCTATCGCCCTATGTCCCCTGCAGAACCTTACGCTCTGCGGGGGGAAACCTATTGGTCATTCCCAGCCCCAGAGAAGCGCGCCTAGCCTCAACCAGTGCCAGGGCTTTTTCTGACCTGGCCCCTACCTGGTGGAATGAGCTCCCGGGTGAGCTGCAGGCCCTGCAAGATTTAGCAATGTTCCGCAGGGCCTGTAAAACGGAGCTCTTCCACCGGGTTTACGGTTGAGGCTGGGGTCGGTGGAGTAGATCTATTGCCCCCCCCCCTGGGGCTTAAGTGGACATAATTCTTGCTCCATTCTCTCGTCACCTCAATTGTAGAGGCGGGAGTGGGTTGGTTTTTCATCCGCCATGTTATGAGTTTTTAGAGTCTTTTAATGGGGAGTTTTAACGTTTTTTTGAAGACTGTTGTTAACCGCCACAAGCCTCAGGGGAGTGGCGGGATATAAATAAAATAAAATAAAATAAAATAAAATAAAATAAAATAAAATAAAATAAAATAAAATAAAATAAAATAAAATAAAATAAAATAAAATAAAACACAACACAACACAACACAACACAACACAACACAACACAACACAACACAATACATGGTTGTTGTGGTAATGCATTTGGGAGTCTGTAGCATCTGCCTACACCACCAATAATTTACTCTCTTCATTTCCAGATACCTTCATTCCACAACCTGTTTTTCCCTCATCCTCTCTCCAGAAACTGGAACAGCCAATATGTTTTCCTTCCTTTTTTCCTGGGTTATCTTAAAATAAAATGTGGCAGGTTGCCCATGGTAAATGGGTAGGGCCTTCCCAATGTTCACAAGCGTTCAGGGAGACTTACTTTGCATACATAGCTGGCTGCATTTTTTCAAGATGCCTGACAAACCGTGAGTGAAGATGGGGTTTCCAGGCAGTACAGCAGGAAGGCTGTGGGCAGGGATATGGAGGTACCATAATGCCAACTTTGTGTCATGTAGTAAAGCCATAGAGTTTCCAGGAATTCCTAGGGTTACCCTATGTCACTTGCAGTTTTATTTTTTTTACCAGAAGTGATGTAACACCACAGCTTGAATCAGAGGGGCTTTTACAATTTGTTTCCTGTTACCGCTCAGGATGGTGGTAAATGATGGAGTTGGGGATTCCCTCAAGGGACTTGGCTGCCTCTAGTGACGTAGTGAGTATGGCTAGGCAGGAAAACAGGTGGGGAACTGGCCTATTGAGTTGCTGTTATGTGCATGTCCATCTTATTCATTCATTCATTCATTCATTCATTCATTCATTCATTCATTTCCTGCCTCTCTTGACAAGGTCATCTCGAGGTGGCTTTAGTGAGTTTTCATCAGCTTATTCATCATGCAGAAGAGGCCCTGGCCTCAACCAAATGCCTGGTGGAAGATCTCTGTCTTACAGGCTCTGCGGAACTTTGACAGCTTCCTCAGGGACCTTACCTCTTCCGGGAGCTCATTCCACCATGTTGGGGCCAGGCGAATGTCATGGGGGCCCGGGACTACCAGCAGATTCTTACCCATAGAGTGAAGAGCCCTATGCGGGGCATAAGCATGTAAGTGGTCCCTCAGATAGGCAGGACCCAAGCTGTGTATAGGCTTGAAGGTCAGAACCAAAACTTTGAACTTGTTCCGGACGCAAACTGGTAACCAGTGCAGTTGTCTCCACGCTGGCTGGATCTGGGTCCTCCATGGTGTGGGAGAGTATATTGCCCCCTGAGGCAACCCACAAGGAATGTCAAAGGGTCAGACAGCTCCTTCTCCACTGCAACTCTCTGTGTCCAATTCCGGAGGAAGGAGACCAGCCATTTCAGCACAGTCCCCCTCACCCCAGTCTCAGCGAGGCAGTGAGCCAACAACTCATAGTTGACCATATCAAATGCGGCCTACAGATCTAGAAGAACGAGAATGGCTGAACCACCCTTGTGTAGCTGGTGCTGGGTATCATCTGTCAGCATGACCAGCATGGTCTCTACCCCATGGCCAGGACGGGGACCCCGGGGATCTAGGGCTGCAGCTTCCTCCAAACCTTGCAGGAGCTGGCATTTTGTCACAGCTTTCATTCCTTCTGCTCATTTGTTGTCTTCATCCTTTCCCCACAGTACTGATGTGCATATGTATATGCACCTATGTTTATAAAATATTTCAATGCAACCATCTAGATTTATGGCTAAATTGAGAATGCACTGTAGTATATATGCACACTGTTAAAACACTGAGCACAAAGAAACTTGTCCTCAACATCTGTACAAACATATCCAGATTGCATTTTTATTGATGCAAATATATGCATACTAGTAACAGGGATGGGGAGAAAGAGATGCAAATGTACAAAGGGAATGGATCTGCAAACTACATATGATAAAATGTTGGGGTTAATTTATAATTTAAAGCCATTTGGTACACAAAAACACTGTGAACATCCTGTTTCTACATCATCAAGGCCAAGCCAATGCATATGCATTTCCATTTCTCATGTCATGATTTAGTCATTATATTATGTAACACAACTGATGTTTAAAGTTAACAGAGCTAAACACTTGCTGTCTCCATTTTAGAAAATATATTATTGCTGAAATCCTGCTTACAGTGGATGGCAGCCTTTGTGGCATATGCTAGTATCTGGTAAGATAAATATTACTGAAATCTAAATACAACAATTTCTGTTATCTCAAATGATGATCTTTATTCCACCACCCCAAAGATGCACATTTTGCTATGGGAACATTATTGGTGCAAAGTGACACTGATCTTAATAAGATGCAGGGTTTGCTATTACAATATAGGAGCATTCTAGCTATTTTCGACATACTTAAGTGACTTCACTACATACCTCCCAAATGATGGAGAACACAAAGAAATGCAACTGCTGATGATATTAGGAATCAGTTCCTCTCCCAACAAGTAATTGGTACTATCAAAACTGATTTCCCTGCCCATTTGTTCTGCAGAGTGGTACTGGATACAGCAACTAGGTGCAGCCTATAGCACCATATAACAAGGTATCTTTGCTGGCCCCCCTAGATCTTTCTTGACAGGATTGGGTCTCTTTTCTTTTAATAATTGTTATTTTTCAAAGTTTTCCAAGCCAATTTTTTGAACTGCTTCCATCATATTTTCTAGAATTGTGATTGACACATCTTGAAATAAATCAACAATAACCATTCAGAGGCTGATTCCACTGAGAATTTCCCCCTTTTCAGCCACCTGACTTGAGAACTTCCTACATTAAGTTATCCTACATTCCTGCACAAATCATGAGCAGCCCATTCTTTTCACAAAATAGTCCCCTTAAAAAAAAAAAAAAACAGAAAATAAACAGGGCCTTTACGCACCGGGATCTTTGTTGCAAATTGGTCACTGAACGAAAAATCGCCATTTAAAATAGTGGAATTCGTCGTTATGCATACCTGCCTTTGTAGTGGAATCCAGTTGCGTTTTGTAGCGTTTCCCACAGCTTCCGGTCTCGGCAGAAAAGCAAGCGCTATTTCCAAGCTCGTCCCACCCCTGGCCGTCAAGCAGCCAATGGGCAGCCGTTAGCATGCTCCCAAACAGCCCCTTTCCCTTTAAGAAAGTTTTTTTTTTAAAAAAACAGACCCATTGTAACGAATCTGTGTAGATTCGTTGCAACGGAGAGACCCATCCAGCTGCCTAATGTGAGCTGTCGTTTGATCGTATGATCGTTGCCACGCTGCCTCGAGTGATAAAAAAAAAATCCCCCCCCCCTCTCACGGGCCCGATTTTCGGCTGAATTAATGTGTAAAAAATAAAGGGACTTTATTTCAGCAAACGGGCTTTTATGTGGTTTGTGCTTAGTGACTAAAGGTAAAGGACTGAAGCCAGGGAAGTCTCTAAACAGAAAGAGGCTCGCTGGTGCGTTTATCCCCGCTCGCTCGGAGAAAAGAAAATGGCGATCGCTTCGCCGGAAGTTTGGAGGACAGGCTCAGGAGGAGGGACTTTGAAGAAACCGCAACAATGGTAACGCACAGGTCTTTATCGCTAGTGTTACAGATTGTTTGCAAGAGTGTAGCGCTTTCCGGAGGGTGAATCCACTTTTTGGGATTCCCCTGAAAGCGCTACAACGAAGCGCTTTTTGCTGATCGGTTTCAGGAGTGTTGCAGATTGTCTACGACGTCGTGCGTTAAGGCAAATCAATAGCGTTTCCAATTAGCAACCATTGTGCGATTTTGAAGCCGTGCAAAAAGCCCCACAGTGTTTTCTGGCACAATGTTGTTGGGATGATATTTTTCTCATGTCTACACAGGAAAGTACTCCCCCCTTGTCCCCTTTCTCTGCAATGAACTGCCTGGGTTTTTGTTCTTGTTTTCATTTTGAGGGTTAATAGTGTAGTACAGGGAGATAGAGGACAGGAAATTGTTTGGCTCAGTGCTGGAATGGAGTACAAATCTAGAGAAATCATGGGAATCAGTATCCATGGAAGTGTTATATTTAGTGTTGTAAAAAGCAATAATTACACAGTGTGATCATGGAGGTGATGGTGGTGGTGTCTTTTTGTTCCATGTACCCATTTTCTTAATGGACAGAGAATCTTGACAGCAAGGGGGGGATGTAATGTACATCTAGTATGTATTTACATCCCTCCTGGGATCCCCAGACTTCTCCTGCCTGCTCTGGGAGATGCCACTCCACCTGCCTCAACACACAGAGTGCAGGAGCACCCCAACTCATGGGTGGATCAGGCCTTGGCACAGTACCAAGCCTTGACAGTGGCATATATAAATAAGATAATTGCTTACAGCCTTGACTGCCAGACATACCTCCAACACCTAGACCAAGTCCTTGGTGTCTTGATGAAAGTTGGCCTCCAGGAGTCGTATCAGGCCAACCTGGGATTCTAGGATTAAAATACCTGGGATTTATAGTGGGCCATGGGCCGTTAAAGCCAGTTCCTTAGAAAGTGACATCCCTGCAGAAGCGCCCATGACCCACCACCAAATGCCACCTTGGTCTTGTCAGCTAATATGCTACCATTGCCAGTCCTCTGAAGAAGGGGCAGCCTAACCATCTGCAGTGGACAATGGAACGCGAGGTGTGTTGTGCAACAACCTAGCCCAACCACCAGTGCTACATAACCCTGATTCTGCAAGACCATTTGTGCTCCAGACAGATGTATCAAGGACTGGCTTGGGTAGAAATGCCAACCAGCTGAACAAAAGTATTCCACGCTGGTAGTGGACACACTTATTGTGAATGAAGGACCACAATCCCAGGGTGCTTCAGTGGTACCTGTCATTACTGTCCTTCAGATTCTCCAACACTGAGCAAATGCCAATTACCTGTCCTGGGTGTTTGAAGACACTACTGAGAACCAGACGCCAAAATGGTCCCCCTTGGGTGCTCAAGACTTCTACCACCTCCTCTGGGAGACACCAACCCACCTGCCCTGGCACACAGGGTGCAGGAACATCCCAACTCACTGTGGACAGGCAAGGAGCCCTGGAGAAGGGCCAGCTATTCCACCACAGGCAGGCCAGCCAGCAGACACCCACAAGTCCCAGAGAGTCAGGCAGTGGATACACATGATGACAGTCCTTGCTGGTAAAAGAGCTGGGGAAACTGGAACAAGAAACAAAGCTCCTGCAAGTCATGCCCATACATAGAGGAGAGGTGAGAAGCCCCTGGGCCACAGAATCAGCCCCTTGATGGGGCTGGTAGGAAGAGCAGCTCCCCATCTCCAGCAGACAGACCTCAAACTCCCAGAACCATCCCCTGCCCCCAACAACTGCACAGGCAGGGAGGGTGAGGCTGCGGGTACATGTCTGGCAGCCAAAAGGCCTGAACCACCTAGTATCCTGCCTGCTGTTGGATGCAGTCACAAATGCTCCTTTAAAACCTCAGAGGCTGAAGCATGGAGGTAGAGGCATAGGAGTCAGCTGGGTATAAAAGGAGGGATAAGGGAAGTGCTAGAGGTCAGGTGCAAGGAGGAAGTATGAGAGTAGATGACTGACAGAGGAAGAGGAGGAGAGACAGCAAGAGAGAAAGAGAAAACTTAGTGATTGAAGAAAAGCAACACCAGAGAGTGGACGAGGGAAGTGGTATGAGAAGAACATTGAGGAATAGCTGGATGCCCAGTAGAGACAAAGGAATGGAGATTCAGGGCCAGTGAGGGTGCTGCACCCTTAAAGGACACAAAGGTCTTCGCACAGTGGTGGAGAATTTTGGCACGGTGATCCTGCTAGGTAGGCCATGCCCACATCTACCCCCTCAAGCAGTGTAGTATAGCTGTTCCTACCTGTTGATTTGCCATTAGCCTCTACACAACCAGGGAAGGCCATGGAGGTGGCAGACATCAATAGGACAACCATAGGGGGCACTGCACCAACCACATCCACCAGCATGGACCTAGCACAACTCTGATAGTGGCTCACTGAACTCCAGGCTCAACTATTGAAGATGGTTGCCCGGCAGAACTTGGAAGTTCAAGCAGCCATGATGCAAGAACTTCAACAGGTCTGAGAAGCAGCCCAAATGCCAACTGACCCTGACAGGGATGGTGGGACAAGCCATGGGTTCCTCTGACCAAGCTGGAACCTGACAATGGCATAAAGGCCTATGTTGAGACATTCCATCCTTGACTGGTGAGGACCAGGCAGGCCCGAGGGCCATGGAGTGAACAAATTATGGAGTGAACAAACTATGGCAGAGAACTATGAAGAGGATAAGGAGATTGACCTCACTACGGAGCCTCTGCAGACAATTCGGAAAAAGACTCAACGGCGTAGAGCGCGATGGTTCTAGGGGCCTTTGGAGCTCCAGAATAGATTTCAGGCCCTTGCAGAGGAGGTGCAAGGGTCAACAAGGGAAGAGGTCCCAAAACAAAGTCTAAGACAAAGTGAAGAGTTCACGGGGATAGAAGGAAATGGAGTTGAGGAAAAAAAGGAGAGTACTGGCTAAGAGGAATAGATCGCCATGTGGCTGGGCCCGACCCCCCTAACCCGAGAGGTGTGTTGCTTGCCAGGGGCGAAAATTAAAGACGTTTCAGAATGGTTGCCCAAACTCCTCAAATCTACGGATCGCTACCAATGGACACCCATCTCATTTGGCTTTCTCAGTAGTTTGGCTTCGAGCCCCTGGCCACCCAGTAGGATCAGCCATGCTCTTACCAGCTGGTCCCTTAATGAGACCCCAAAAACAACCTAACATAACCCCCACCCAAGAACTTGATAATAGGGGAGGGAGGGTGGGAAACTGTTCCATCGGTGATCAGGGTGTAAACTGCACAGAGCTTTTATTTCAATCCCAGGTCGATTCAGCCCCTGCCGTCTACACAGAATGTGATTTCCGTTTTGATTTTGGGCGATTTAAATTTTCCTTCTGCAGTAAGAAGGATTCAACCGGAGTGACCCTACCTTTATTATGTGATATCTTAGAATGCTTTTAAGTCTCAATATTTTAAGTTCAGCCATACTGGACTTAATACTGACCAACAGACAAGAATTGGTGGATGAGGCAAAGGAGGTGGGGACCCTAGGGGGAAGTGACCATATCCTCATATAATTCCTTTTGAGATGGGGAGCCAAGAAAGCTTGTAGCCAGACGCGGATGTTGGATTTTCGTAGGGCAAACTTTAAGAAACTCAGAGACATGATGAGTGTCATACCATGGACGAGAATGCTGGAAGGGAAGGGAGCATGTGAAGGGTGGGCACTACTCAAACATGAGCTATTGCATGCACAATCAATGACTATCCCAGAAAGACGAAAGCACTGCAGGAGCTCTCAAAAGCCTATTTGGATGAACAGAGAACTTCAAGAGGAACTAAGAAAGAAAAGGGAAATGATCAGGAAATGGAGGGAAGGACAGAGCTCTAAAGAAGAGTACCTACAGGTTACTAGGCACTGTAGATCAATCATCAGAAAGGCCAAAGCTGAGAGTGAGCTAACATTGGCCAGGGAAGCCCACTGTAACAAGAAAAGATTTTTCAGTTATGTGAGAAGCAAACGTAAAGTAAAGGAGGCAATAGGCCCACTGTTGGGTGCGGATGGACAAACTCTAACTGAAGATGCAGAGAAAGCAGAAAGGCTTAGTGCCTATTTTACATCTGTTTTTTCCCACAGGTCAAAGGGTTTAGGCACATCTAGAGATGGCAGTAGCCAAAGGATAGTGTCTGGGTGGCAGGTTAACATGGATAGAGAGGTTGTCGAGAGGCATTTAGCTGCACTGGATAAGTTCAAATCCCCTGGACTGGATGAAATGCACCCGAGAGTGCTCAAAGAACTTTCCAGAGAACTTGCACAGCCCTTGTCCATCATCTTCGGGACCGCTTTAAGGACTGGAGATGTCCCGGAGGACTGGAAGAGAGCAAACGTTATTCCGATCTTCAAAAAAGGGAAACTACAGACCAGTGAGTCTGACCTCTGTAGTGGGGAAGATAATGGAGCAGATATTAAAGGGAGCGATCTGCAAACATCTGGAGGACAATTTGGTGATCCAAGGAAGTCAGCATGGATTTGTCTCCAACAGGTCTCGTTTCCTTTTTTGACCAAGTAACAGCTTTGCTGGATCGTGGAAATTCGGTTGATGTCATTTACTTGGATTTTAGTAAAGCTTTTGACAAGGTTCCCCATGATATTCTGATGGATAAGTTGAAGGACTGCAATCTGGATTTTCAGATAGTCAGGTGGATAGGGCATTGGTTAGAGAACCGCACTCAAAGAGTTGTTGTCAATGGTGTTTCATCAGACTGGAGAGAGGTGAGTAGCAGGGTACCTCAGGGCTCGATGCTCGGCCCGGTACTTTTTAACATATTTATTAATGATCTAGATGAGGGGGTGGAGGGACTACTCATCAAGTTTGCAGATTACACCAAATTGGGAGGACTGGCAAATACTCCAGAAGATAGAGACAGAGTTCAACGAGATCTGAACACAATGGAAAAATGGGCAAATGAGAACATGATGCAATTTAATAAAGATAAGTGTAAAGTTCTGCATCTGGGTCAGAAAAATGAAAAGCATGCGTACTGGATGGGGGATACGCTTCTAGGTAACACTGTATGAACGAGACCTTGGAGTACTTGTGGATTGTAAACTAAACATGAGCAGGCAGTGTGATGCAGTGGTAAAAAAGGCGAATGCCATTTTGGGCTGTATCAACAGGGATATCACATCAAAATCACAAGATGTCATAGGGTATAAAAGGAAGGATAAGGGAAGTGCTAGTGGTCACCCTTAAAAGGACCACAAGACTTTCACACAACCCTAAGATTACCCCATGCTGTCTTGAATCTCTGTTGTAAGTGTGAACTGACCAACAATCATGCTATTAACATGGCCACCATGGAAAAGCCTCCTTGTGTGGAATCAACCATATTGTAATCAGAACTGGATAATTCCTCAAAGTTCAAATTTATTCTCTAGAGCAGGGGGTAGTCAAACCGGCCATCCAGATGTCCATGGACTACAATTCCCATGACCCCTGCCAGCAAATGCAGCCCTTTTGGCTGCCCCAAAGCCTTCCCCCCCTGCTCTAGAGGTATATATATAAAAATACTCCAAACCCACAGTGATTCATCTTGATTCATAATCTGAACTGTATTACCAGTTTATAGCAATGTACAGTTGCTTTAAAGTGTATGCTTTTTGACCTCTTGCAGGCTGACACATTATTAATTGCAATTTAGTTTCATGTTTTCAACAACTATCAGAGGTTAAATGGCAAATTAGTCACAAGCTGGAATTCAGCAGGAGTAAATGTTGTTGTTATGGACTGTTGTTGTTATGGAAGCATTAATTTCCTGAGAGGGTCATCTCTAAAATGATCTGGGGAAATTATTTTTCCAAATTAAATATGTTCCTTAAATGCTGTTTTCAAAACCAAAAATGAATGGCTAATTTTTTATTCCGGATAAGGGAAGATACAGCTGTGACAAAATAGATTTCTAATCATGTGTCTGTTTTGCATATTTTATCCAGCCAAAAGTCTTTTATTTTTAAAATTGAAGTTCTGGCTGCAGTTCTATACAGGGAAGTCTGAGCATAGAATAAAGCACTCTAGGATTGGCTGGGCTTTCCTTTAACAAAGACTGAAGCAAACAGATCATACAACCAAGATAGCACACTGATTACTGCTACAGTAATTCCTAGCCTGCAGGTCATTTCCTCCAATAGTCTATAGCCTTTCTCTCCTCCTTGATTTGCACCAAACTCAGCCAGATCTTGCAAAGCAGTAGTTAGTGTGTTACAGTAAGTTAATATGACATCCCCTCTTTTAATTTATTTCTGTTTACTACCTTTTTCTCATTTATTTCTGTCTCCCTTCACCTAATTTTTCTGTGTCCCCTCTATTGTCACTTCTTTGTCTCAAGATTTCCTCATCCACACCTTGCTTGGACTGTGATTCTGTGCATGATATTAGTTGGCATTGTGACAATAGCACTGGGTAATGCTGGGTACTTTGTACATTTCACTGGTTCTGCTGAGCTTGCAATAATGCCCCCCCCCCTCAAGTTTTTACTACAGAGATTCTCTGGTTTGACTTTAGTCCTTTGTAAATAATGAAGTATGGGGGCACCTTCTTTGAGGGGTAGTGTGATTCTTAACATCCAGTATGGTGAAGCTTGCAATTATTATTTTGTGATGCTTTGGCAATGGAATTAGTAAAAGTTAGTACAAAGGCAGACTTCGAGCTATGAAAAATGTAATTGTTAGCCCTTGGGCTTCAAAATGGAGAACAGAAAAGCCCTCCCAAGTGTCTGCTCAGAACACAAATAGTGTGATGTTTTTGTTTGTTTGATTTTGCTGTCAAGTCACCACTGTAGGGGTTTCAAGGCAAGAGATGTTACGAGGTGCTTTACCATTGCCTGCTCCTTGTGGATTCTACTTAGCTTCTTAGATCTGACAAGATCAGGTTATCCTGGGGCTATACAGATCAGGGCTAGGCTGAAAGCAATGTGGCTGGGCTCAAGGTCACCCAGCCAGTTTTCATGGCACAAGTGAGGATTCACACCTAGATTTCTCAGATCCTAATCTGACAGTGTAAACACTACATCATGCTAGCCCTCATTATGGAACAGCTTGTTGGAATTTGAATCTTTTTTATTGACGTGAGCATACATACAAAGCTGAATTTCTTTTTCACTGTCTCTGTTTAGCGGCCGATTTGCTGGCGGCCTGGAGGGGCGGGGAGAGGGAGCCGAACGTGCGGACTGCCGCGCATGTGCAGACTGCCACGCATGTGCGTTTGCGTCTGGGGGCACCGCAAACGCACACGCGCCGCAGTTCTGCACATGCACACATGCACAGTGCCGCCGCGCATGCGCGTTTGTGCCCCTGCAGGATGGAAACGCACACCCACGGCAAGTCCGCGCATGCACACTTGTGCTGGGGCTGCCGCGCGTGCGCGGTGCCTCGGGCCGCCCTCTCCCCTTACAGCGCAGCAGCAAGCCACAGCAGCCAGAAGGTTGCTGACCACTGGCTTACACAATTAAAGAAGTAGAGCATATGACAATTTAAAATTTATCCCTGAAACCGAAATTACATCTGATACCTCTGAGGTCTAATTGCAAATTATACATCAAGTACAAATAGAAATATGTTTGAAGGTCTATTGCTATTAGCAAAAAAATGGGAATATACAGGAAGAAACAATGGTTATGGATTTGTGAGGCCCCTCCCACACTGGTAATACCTTCTGACCTCCAGTCATTGTGCCAATTTAGTTCTCCAGGGTCTCTACAGGCCCCAGAATAGGAAAGGGGGGCATAGGATTTCATATCCCTAGTCCTTCATCTCTTTCCTGAAGCATTCCTCTTTGGTTAAGTAGCACAGCCACCATTGATGTTTCCTCCCTACCTCCATTAATGAGACTCAGCCCCCTCCCAGCTCAGCTTCTACAGTCTGAGAAGTCCCCAACTTTGCCACAGGAGACTTGTCAGGCCCTGCCTTTGCAGAGGACAACCTGGACAGGATTCGGAATGTATGATATTTGCTGAAACTACCCAGATTAACAGAGTTTTGTGTTTAGGGGATGGAAAACAGCGGAAACAATTTTTTAAAGCATTGGCAAGTATTTTTTTTTTATTTATAGGTACAACCTATTAAATTTTTGCAATAATCTTGTATATGTGGCAGTAGTTATGGCATTATAATGATTTATAATTATTCACTAGTCTCACTGAGCTTTGTTAAAACCTATCTTTGTCTATTGACTTGATTTGTTTATTATCTTGATCTCACTGAAAATGGCACCATGTAAAATCACCATGAATCATTTATCAGCGTGTTCCATTGTTTTATAGAAATGTAAATGAGGTATGTTTTTGTGTGCTTGCATTTGAGATTTGTCCAATATATATTGACGATGATGATAATAGGACATACACTGCCCAGTTTGGGTACAGATTATGGTATCACTTGCTACTAACCAATCAGCGGCCTTGAACTTAAAGGATGGTATTGTAGGTCTCTGTTGTGCTACTTCCTGACAGTCTCCAATAAGGGTACTGAAATCCCTTCCATCTGAGGTAGCTTGCAGTTCTTCACCCAGCTGCCTCTTTGCTGCACCCACATGGAATTTCCAAATGTCATTGTTAAAAGGCACATTGCTAAGCACAGCAACAGAGCTAGTTGCGATGTTATTCAGTAAAATTGTATCTGAGGAACAATTCCATACTGGAGGAAGGGATGCCAAGTAGGATTAACTATAACATGTGGTTATATAAGCATTTTCTCACCATATTGACCTGACAAGACTGCTGAATACATTTATTTCTAGATGTAACTATAGTGATGAGTTTTACTAAGTAATCAGGATGCTAGAGTGGTTAGGAGTGACTATTTGGCATGAGTGAAATTAAGACTTAAAATCAGCAGTTTAATTTCCCTGCAATTTAAATCTGCATAGAAATATGCCAGACACAAAGCGATATAATATCAAGTTGATCAGTAAAGGGAGCAAGACATGTGCAGAACAGGGGGGAAAGCAATACCCAAGGAACAGGAACAGACAAGAGAGAAAACTTAGAATGTGAGAAACCCAAGTCTCCATAGTATTCCTATTGCTATAGTAATTTTTAGAAGAGTTGGTTTCTATACTCTACTTTTCACCACCGGAAGGAGTCTTAAAAGGAATTTACAATCACATTTTCTTCCTCTCCCCACAGTAGATACCCAGTGAGGTAGGTGGGACAGAGAGAGCTCTGACAGACTTTCCTGTGAGAACAGCTCTGACAGGATTGTGACCATTCCAAAGTCACCAAGCTGGCTGCAAGTGGAGGAGTGGGGAATCAAACCCAGCTCTCCAGATTATAGGTTGCGGCTCTTAACTACTACATACAGAACCAGTAAAACCACACACATGGTTTTACTGGTTCTGTATGTAGTTGGGGCCCAGATGGGACACCAGTTCTCCCTACTATTGTCCAACCTCCTCCCCCAGCCACCCCTGGCCCATGATCATTGGAATTCTGCCCCCTACTTGGGCCCGTCCTGCACAACTGTCTCTCTGCCCCCATACTCCTGCTGAGAGAGGACTATCTCCTAACTCTCCTACCCAAGCTAAGTTCCCTACCAGCCACACTAACCTTCCCTAACCCACCCAACCCATATCACACCCACAATTAACCACTCAACCCTTCCCTCCCTCCTCCCTCCCTAATCTTAGCAGCTGGGGGTACTAGATGAGCCACAAGGGAGGCCAGATCCCACCTGCAGTAGGGTTTCTTTGAACCTCACCCCCCCCCCCGCCTGTTTTTCCCAGCACAGCTGTACCTAACCTGGATTCCCTTCCTCTCTCAGAAAAAAGTGTTAAGCCAGCTGAATTGCTAAGTGCTAAATTTTATCTCGCTTCTCAGCCCTCCTCATCTTTTTGCTGTCTCACCTTTGTAAATGACAGAAGAGAGCAATATGCCTTATAAGCGTTGCACTTTCACCTGTCAATCAATTCAGGCAACCAATCCCCTTCTTTTCATTGGTTAAAATGGGAATGTTGTCTTTTCCATGTTTTCTGGGGCCTAGGGGTGGTGGTGGTTTGAGGTACAGCCTCCAAAATTTCAGGGATGCTCCAGGAGGTTCTTCCCTGACTCCTTTCCAAATATCAGAATTATTGGTCCAAAGTATCCATGTCTAGGGGCTCCTGAAGAGGGTGCCCCCATCCCTCCATTATATCCTATGGGATGGACTCTCCATTGGATATAATGGAGGGATGGGGTCACCCTCTTTGGGTAATGAAACCACCACAATGAAAGGAATTGTGTAGGCAAGCTGATGAATTACAGTGGAAGAGAAGGAGCATTGGCAAGACAGACAAGATTGGGATCCCTTCTATCCCACACAATGGAGGAACATATTTCTTCTGTTCACAGGACTCCCATACACACACATGCAAGGTGTCACTGGAGGTGGAATTTTTCTCAGCTCATGAACAGGGTTTTAAGTCAGGGCATTTTCTCTCAGCCCTAGTCCTGGCCAATTTTATTTTCTTAATTGAGATGTTTGTCATATGTTATATATGTATAAAATTTAACTTTTCCTGAATGACCCAAAGCATCTTTATCATTCTGAATTGCACTTTGACATACAAGTGAGTAATGTTCTTGGTTGAGTTGGGGTTGTTGTTGTTGTTGTTGTTGTTGTTGTTGTTGTTGTTGTATACCTGGGACAAGTTCGATTATATGTGTACTACATTTCAGAGCTCTAGATCAGGGGTAGTCAAACTGCGGCCTTCCAGATGTCCATGGACTACAATTCCCATGAGGGCCGCAGTTTGACCACCGCTGCTCTAGATCATCCCTTTGGGCACTCTGACAATTCTGATATCCCAGTGAACGAGTCAGTCTGTATGTATATGCCTATATATGATCGCTGCTCACCTTCACTTTGATTATTCAAGTGTACTGGATGTAACACAACCCATATGGGGCTGCTTAAGGCAATCTGCTTGTGCTTTCAAGCTGGCTAGGGGAAACGACTGCATGTACAGAATCCTCTGAAGCCAAAAGAGATCTCAGCAAGTGACAGAAGCAGCTGCAATCGATAGCAGTGGCGTGCACTTTGAACTTTCAGGATCTACCTCCCAGGAAGCTCACAGGCCAGGCTTAAGCATCCTTGTCTGTTATTTTGACAAGTGTTTCAGTCTGTTACCACCATCTAAGATCATATGCTGTGCCAAAAGCTGTAAACATAGAACAGATTTTTCATGCTAAATGAATCTAAACATACCAAGCTCAGCAGAATGCCAAATGAATCAATGAATCTTTTGGTAAATGTACAAATGAACAAAAAATAAAAATTTAAAAATAAAGAAAAGGCAGCAATGCTTGCTGTGGCTGATGGAACGTTGTGCTACTTTCTGTGGGCCTGTGAGGGCCTGAACATCTGTTATTGAATTCAAAGACTTCTGTTGCCTGGATACATTGAGTCAAATGTTGGGTCGGATGAGAGAAATCCATTTATTTGTATGCTAACGGCAAATGTCAGAGCTCTTCTTCGCCTGTTTGTCTTCATTCTAGCTCTGTCCTTTAAAAACAAAATCTCAACTGATGTTCAAGATGACAATCTTTTTTCAGAAATCTCGTTTTGATAGACGAGGCTAAATCAATGGAAGCCTTCCACAAGAGCCGTTAAATTCTACCCTAGGTAGGATTCTGAACAATTCTGCATTTTTCTAATTGTATTCACAGCTCTTTTGAGAATAACTCCTCTCTCCCTTTTCAGGAATACACTGTGTTTGAAATTAAAGCTTTTTACTAAAATCGCTCAGTTAGGTGAAAGAAATTCTACATTCCCCAAAGGTGTATTAAGTTGGAATTCCAGTCATCTTGTAAAAGGAAGTTAATATCATTTAAGGTCTTTGTGGTGTCTGAAGTTATTGTTTAAGGAGGTCAGATATGGCTATCTGCAAAAGAGCCTCTTGTGGCGCAGAGTGGTAAGGCAGCTGTCTGACAGCTTTGCCCATGAGGCTGGGAATTCAATCCCAGCAGCCGGCTCAAGGTTGACTCAGCCTTCCATCCTTCTGAGGTCGGTAAAATGAGTACCCAGCTTGCTGGGGGGTAAATGGTAATGACTGGGGAAGGCACTGGCAAACCATCCCGTATTGAGCCTGCCATGAAAACGCTAGAGGGCGTCACCCCAAGGGTCAGACATGACTCGGTGCTTGCACAGGGGATACCTTTACCTTTACCTTTTTACATTATTTATTATTTTATTTTATTTATTTAGATTTCTATACTATATACTATATTTAGATTTCTATATTAGATGGTGGACTTCTCTATTGTGAAAGCAATAATGGCAAAAAGAAAAAAGCAACGTTGTGAAGGTTGAGAGTGAATATGACTGGCCTGATGCTATGCCCTTTTGCAGCAAGTTTTGTCCTCTTTGACACGATCTTTTCTATTACAAAACATAACTATTTGGCTGCTGCAGTTGGCGTGGAAGGTCTATTGTGTTACTTTTGCCTGAAAAATTAATGACTGGTTAGGAAGTAAAAAGAAACTCTTTGATGATTGCTCAGATGACACTTTTTGGAGTTTGAAGCCAGTTTTGAACTTTTGCGACAGAAAAGTGATATTAGGAGAACTAGAAACCAACACTAGATTTCTAGGATCTTCTGGGTGATATTAGAAGGCGGGATCAATAGTTTTTTTGGGGGGGGGGCTTTTAAAATCGTATCACACGCACACTGTATTCTGCTTGTCAATAGAATGCTTATTTGAAAAATACTAAGAAAAAAACTGGAATGGAATTGAATATCAGATCTCAATAATTAGTTAGCAACCCTATACATGCAGCAGAACCAAGAAATGTGGATGAGGAGCAGGAATAAGTCTGCTGATCTCACCTACCCTCCTCTACACATTTGCCACATTTGTGGTTAGAGCAACATGCAGCTTGGCCACATGTAGGCGCTCTGCTCACTTGTGACAATTCAAGAGGGTACAATCAGTTCATTTCATTGTGAATGGGGGAAGCAGCTAGCATGCTTGCTCATATATCCAGTCTAAGTATTTCCTCCCTGCGTCATATGAACAATGCTTCTGACAACTTGAAAGCCCTACTTCTTGGTGAATCTGTAGAGAAATGTTTAACATGGTCAAGACCATCACAATTGCACAGTCAAGGGAAGAATTTGTCTTCCAGCCTGATAAGAAGAACATCTGAGCCTGAAACTACTAATTATGAGAAGCATGTTGCTGCTCCTTAAATTGGTAGCACCCCTCTCCAGAATATGTGATACAACAATGTGTGCTGATATTATTAATCTAAGCATTACCACATTGCTGCCAAGTAGTAGTCAATGATGTGCAGCTAAGTGGGGGGAGAAGAATTATGCAGGAGGTTAGTGGGTTATTCTCTCTGGGGTGCAGGATCATGGAGACGGAGGTCCAAACAAGGGGGGGGCTTGCACCGGGCCGGGATTCCAACAATCACTGGCCAGGGATGCTATGGCTGGGGGAGGAGGTTGGACAAGAGAAGGGGTGGGAGCACTGGTGTCCCGTATAGGACCCGGCCGTGGAGACACCCAAATTCCGGTAATATTGGTAATGCTATTATTGTTTTAATGGGGTTTTAATGGGGATTCTGGGATGCTGTGACCCGCCACGAGCTGCAAGGGAGTGGCGGGAAATAAATCTAATAATAATAATAATAATAATAATAATAATAATAATAATAATAATAATAATAATAATAATAATAATAATAATAATAATAAAAATGTGGAGCAGGTGCTAGAAAATGCAGAGCATATTAGAGTAAATTGCAGTATCAGGACCTTGGTGTTCGGATGACCATTCTGTGTTTCTTGTTTAGTTCCTTGTAAATGGCTTGTGGGTGTTTTTTAAAAAACAATGTAAAATAAGACATTTATGGGTGTTCTTTCCAAAATAATGGAAAATAAAACATTGATTTGATTATTTATTTATTAGATATGTTTAGTTGCCACTCACCCAAAGGGTCTTGAATGACTTACAGCATTAAAACCATATAAATGTTAAAAGCAGCATAATGGAAATAATGATTTTTTTAAAAAGTTTTCCCAATGTGCTACTGAGAATTCTTCTACTTGTTTCTGGGAGCCATGATGTAACTGGTCATTTGCTGTCCAAAACAGCTAGCTTTCTTGAATTATCATTAGGATAACTGGATTGAAGTTTTCTGGATTCCTACCAGATCTTTCTCTCTCTCGCTCTCTCTCTCTCTTAATGGTATTATGACATTCTGTGCATATGCAGAATGTCATTTTAAATGATGGCTCAATTTAGAACTCTCTGGGAAGAAAGAGTTCACATATTCAAATGATGCTTGCATAGTGGGGGGTGGGGGCATGTAAGAGGCTGAAAAGTACAAGGGCACAGTCTATGGAGCAAATAAGGCCACAGCTTTATTATAACCCCACATCTTTTAAATTTGTATTTGTCTGGTGTGGCCCAGAATTTTAATTCTATTAATGGCCATCCTCTGAAGGTGATTGCTGAAGGTTTCCATCCAACGCCCTTACTATTATATGTGGATGACACAGCCATTCTCTCCTATTCAAGAGTTGGTCTTTCCAGATCTCTATTTTTATTCTTATTGCCAAAATAATTCTTTATCGATTAGCTATTTGAAATCTAAGGTTTTTGTTTTATCTAAGAGCTGGAATCCAAGGAAATGGGTTCTGGGGAACAGGACAACTGACCAAGTTTTAAAAAATTATTTAGGCATCACATTTAACTATAATTTCAAGTGGTCAGTTCACCAAGAGCGCTTTTTAAATCTATCTATATGCTCATTAGTGCACCTTTTCTATTTGGAAGGTAACCAAGATGTACCTGCAGTTATAAGAATTTTCAAAGCTAAAACTTTAACCCAACTGCTTTATGGTATCCCTACTTGGATACCATACTATAGTAATACAGAAGGGATCTAAGGTGCCTTTTTTCCCAAAACTCTTAGTGTGCCCAAATGTGTGCCGTATTATTATTATCCCAAGCAGGAGCAAGGTGTAGCATGAGGAGAGCTGCCTTCCAGCTGTCAGTGGACTGCCAGGAAACACTGTTCCCAGTGGCCACCCATGCAGCCAAGGTGCTCACTTGATCCCAGGGAATGTTTTTGCTCCTGGCTGGCTGAGAGCACCCCCAGGGGGTGGCAGGCAGTGGGCGCCAGTGGATGCGAGTTTAAATGGTAACCGTCTGCCACCCAGAAATGCGAGCATGCCAGGCTTCCCCAGCAGGGTGTGCCATACTCAGCATCTACACAGCTTCTTATGGAGGCCCCATGATGGGTAAGTCCGGTGCACAGACTCAGACTGCCTCCAGTACAGCTCTGCCCATGACCAAACCACCAGCTGTGATGAAACAGAAAGTCACATGGCAATTAAGGTAATACTATCAATAAACAGTAACCTACAGTAACCCCAAATGTGACACATGAAAATACTTCCAACAAAAGAGGGTAGGATGGCTGGGGAGCTCTGCTGCCAGATTGCCGAGGAAGAGGATGATCATGTGGGCATGGCCCTTTAATAGAGAGGGCCTGACTTAGTCCCCTGCACCCCTTCCAGTGTGACACTCCCAGCACTCTGCCCATTCTCGACTCTTGTGCACCTGGCCGGTCTTGTCATCTTCCGGCCCTGCCACCTGTGGCTGCAAAGAGGCAGCCAGCAGCAATGGTGAGGTCATACTTTGTAGTTGCTGATCCAATTCTAAAACAGCTTGAGCCTTGTAATACTGTGCAACCTTGGATTCAAAGTTTAGCGTGATATTTTGTTCAGGAGAGTTCCTATGCAATGACACAGGAGGAGGAATGGGGGCAGGATTATCTTCTGTGAATGCCTCCCTGTTGTAGACATCTGGACCCATCTTATTTATGTGGTTTTGTGATGATCACTTATTTGGGATTAGGTGACAAACATACAGGCAAATAGTGCCTTTGTCCATTGTCTTATCATTCTGTGGATCATCCCTGATACAGGGAATGCAGGTACTGGCCACTGCATACAGGAGCAGGGTGCAGCATGGGGGGAGCTGTCTTCCAGGTGGCAGTTTGCTCTCTATTTCTCACCTGCAAAATATGAAACAATCTCTACTGGTCCTAGAACCACAATTCTACTATGACATGAATCAGAAAGCAAACTCATTTATAGAGTGCCTGCACCTGGAGCAACTGATCCTCACATTATTTGTGCATAATAAATAAAGGTAAAGGTATCCCCTGTGTAAGCACCGGGTCATGTCTGACCCTTGGGGTGACGCCCTCTAGCGTTTTCATGGCAGACTCAATACGGGGTGGTTTGCCAGTGCCTTCCCCAGTCATTACCCCCCCCCAAGCTGGGTACTCATTTTACTGACCTTGGAAAGATGGAAGGCTGAGTCAACCTTGAGCCGGCTGCTCGGATTGAACTCCCAGCCTCATGGACAGAGCTTTCAGACTGCATGTCTGCTGCCTTACCACTGTGCGCCACAAGAGGCTCTAATAAATAGAAGTGCTTAATACATACAAGGCTGAGATTCTAGTATTGCAGGTGTGGTTATTAGGAGTCTTCTCTTTGTCTGTGGTGACACAGAACAATGGCAAACATGGCCTGTTTTACTCATCCTTTGTATATGTGCAATAGCAAATATAAATATGTGAAATAACATATGCAATAGCAAATGTCATTTTGCTATTGCAGTCAGGTTGTCCAGATGAGTGGTAGCCCCTATGATGACTAATGAAACACGCAGGCATATTTGTGCTTAAGTGTATTCTTTAATGCCTGGTATGTTCTCATGCTGAGTTCCATTGCTACTAAGAAACTACACAGGCCCTGCTCTGTGGGGAACATGTACTGTTCCCTTTAATAAATACCTCTATGTAATCCTCCTGTTTTCCTGGGAATCTGATGAAAATGAACAATACATCAAAACCCTGATTAATTCAATTGCTTGATGGCTTCAGTATTACTGTACTTCATACCAATGTGGGTGGAAAAGTAAGGATATTACTTCAGAACTTTTATAGCTGATCATCTGGGAAATTATCTGGGAAGAGAAGATTTAATGCCAATACTCTATTTCAACCCATAGAACAGCAATATAACATACCAGGAACCTTGAGGTACAAGTAATAAAGAGTTTTTTATTGGCTTCTTAAAATTGGAAAGATGTAGGTTTTGCACCCACTGAGATATGACATAGTTAAAACAATGATAAGGTGGCAATGTATTCTACCTGGGGAGAGGGCATCTCCGGATAAAATTTTAGTCTTGCACACATACTACATTACTTATTTGAAATGTGATAATGAATTTTTCTGCATTGTTTTGAGCACTTTAGATCAAATACCCTTTTCCCTACAGAAATGGTATTTGTTCAGATTCCATTAACATCAAGGGAAATTTGAGTAGTTAGATGTCCACAAGATAGTTAGAAATGAGGATGGTCTTCGCACTGAATTCAGTAACTAGAGTATCCTATGGCTCAACTTAGCATTGAACTTTGAGTTAATGTTTATCTCTGGACTCTGTTAACTATTTTCATTCTACGATATGTTCATTTACTCTCACACTCTACCTATAAGTTTTAACTGATTACGTTAATCCCATGACATTGTATGTGAGGAAGTGTGTGTGTGCACGAAAGTTTGTACCTTGAATAAAACTTTGCTGGTATTTATATGTTTGTTTGTTTGGTGGTTTACTTATTTATTTCCCGTCGCTCCCCAAGGGATCATGGCAGGTTACAATTAATTAAAAACCCCAATAAAATTCCGTAACAGTAAAACAATCTCTAAATAAAAATCAGTAATCAATAGCGGATCTGGCGGAAAAATCTCATCCCAATTTAGTCCACCTAATATTATTTCAAGTGGGGGAGGGAAAATAAGAGGAAAGGAGAGGGCACTGATGGAATATGCTACCACCACTTCTATGGGGGGGGCACTGAACTACCTGGTCTCCTAGCCCCACTCAGAGACATGGCGGAAGAGCTCCGTCTTGCAGACCCAGTGGAAAGCCAAAAGCTCCCGCAGCGCCCGCAGCTCCTTTGGGAGCTCATTCCACCAGGTAGAGGCCTGGCGTGCTTCCTTGGGGCTGCGAATGAGGTGCACTGGACTCTAAATTTGTTCTGCTGCTTCAGACCAGCATGGCTACCCTTTTGTATCTAGCCTCATTAGCTTTAATTTTTCAGCTGCCCCTATTTCTAAGAGGTGAAAGGAACATAATTGCAGCCATGCACCAAGAAAAAAAGGTGCATATGCTCTCACAGTCACAAGTACCCCTGAGATTTCATGTGTGTGTGTATGTGTGTGTGTGTTTGTTTGTTTATTTATTTGGATTTTTATACCACCCATTCTTTGCAGTTCTGGGCGGTTTACATTGAACATTGTATAGCTATACATGGAACATGATACAGTCTGTAACATCATACAACTTTCAATAAAACATTATAACAGTTCAATACATCATGTAATTTTCAATAATCGTCTTAAAAATCTATGGGAACGTCTTTAAACCATCCGCGGTGCTGCGGGCGCCGCGGACTAAATAAAGCAGTAACGGCTGGTGGGGAGGAGTTAGGGCGGGCTCTGTCCAGGATAAAAACGCGAAGCGGCTCCTGATTCGCTCCTCCAAGTGGCACTCCAGGGCCAAGTGTCCAATTGGGAGGCGCACTTTGCACGCCTCCCTATTAGACACTTGGCCCATCTCGGGAAGAGCCCGCCGTGAACTCCACACTCCGCCCAACCCGCCATCCTTGCCGGATGGCTGCCGGGCAGGAGCATTGCCCCACGGCCCAGGACTTCGGGGGGAAACCTTCCCCTCCGCCCACCTCATGCCCTACCCTGCCTATGGCCCACTACCCACCACCCCAGCCCTTCCCACCCCCACCCCGAACGTTCGTCCCTGCCCGCCACAGCCCCCACCCTTCCCAGGCCGCTCGACTACCCACCCCCACTTACCCACTTGCCGCTCCTCGCCTTGCCTCCTTCCTCCGCTTCCCCGTTGCCGCTGACGGCCACAACCTTCCGCCGCAGCCTCCCTGCTTACTACGCCCTTCGACGCTGCCGTGCTGAAACAATTCTACCCACCCAACATGGCGACGCACCACCGAGCCACTCCGCCGCCCGCCCCATGCCGGCGCCACTGCCACAGCTCTGCCGCCACCCCTGCAGCCCACAACATGGCCGCCCGCCTCACCCCTGCCTGTACAACGACCTCCAGGGCCCTCCTGGCAACTGAGGAGCCGCCGCCCGAAGGTAGGCCGCTTCCCTGCCATGCCGCCCCAGACCCGCCAACACCTTCTGTGCTCCACCGGGGGGAGGAGGGAGAACGCCTTCTGAGGCCCCACTGACGATGACGCCACCCTCGCTGGGCTGCGCCACACCGTCCAGCCCTACCCATCGACAGCACGCGGCCGGACGCTGCTCCCATCTAGCGCCCATTTTATGGCCACTAAAATGGGCTTTAAACCTAGTTTATAATAAAATAATAACAACTTTGGGAGGTCAGTTATTTCAGTCATGGGAACGGGCATCTTGGGGGAGGGACCAGCAGGTGTTCCGAGTCGGTTGGCCTCAAGCAAATGCCTAGTGGAGGAGCTCCATTTTACAGGCACTGTGGAACTGTGGAAGTTTGGGCAGGGCTCTGATCTCCTCACTGTATGTATGTATGTTTGTTTTGATTTATTGACCACCACTCCCAGACCATGCTGGCTCATGGCAGTTCACAAAACACAATAAAACAAGAATAAAAACATTTCCCAGTGGCCTAAACCAATCACAACCCTCTCTGATTTCCCCAACCAGTCCCAGTATGCACCGCCCACCAACTCAGGAGGTTGCCCAAGATGGATGGTGCATTTAAGGCCATGAAGACCATTAGGGCCATTGGAGGAGGGACCCAGGTTTTCCACAGTTTGGCCTCAGCCAAATGCCTGGTGGAAGAGCTCCATTTTGCAGGCCCTGTGGAATTGTGATAGCTCTGTCAGGGCCCTCAGCTCTTCCAGGAGCTCATTCCACCAGGCTGGGGCCAGGACCAAAAAGGCCCTGGCCCTAGTTGAGGCCAGGTGCACCTCCCATGGACTGGGGACCACCAGCAGATTCAAATTTTCAGAGCAAAGAGCCCAGTGGGGGGAACATAAGGAGACAGGTGGTCCCGCAGATATGCAGGGCCCTGACCACTGATGGCCTTAAAGGTAATTTCTAAAGCCTTGAATCTGATCTGGAACACAATTGGCAACCAATGGAGCTTCCTCAGCACTGGCTGGACATGTGCCCTCCAAGATGATATAATAAGGATCCTAGCAGCTGCATTCTGTACCAACAATAATTTCCAGGTCAGAGACACAGGAAGGCCTGTGTAGATTGAGTTACAGAAGTCTAGCCTGGAAGTGACTGTTGCATGGATCACTGTGGCCAGGTGTTCTGGAGACAGGTAGTGCGCTAGTAGCCTAGCCTGGCACAGATGGTAAAACATCATTTGGGCTACTTTTGTGATCTACACCTCCATAGATAAGGAGGCATTGAAGATCACCTCCAAATTCCTGGCAGTAGGTACAGCAGTAAGCTGTACCCCATCCAGGAAGGGGAGACATGGTTCCTGATCTTGCCCCCTTCTACCCAGCCAAAAGACCTCTGTCTTGGAGGGGTTGAGTTTCATGTGATTATGCCTGGGCCAGCCAGACATTTTTTCCAAACATCTGGCAAATGTATCTGGGGGGGAGTCCGACCACTCATGAACTGAAAATGTTAGATCAAAGTTAAAGCATTTGGATCAGTCTACTCTGGTGTTTCTCCATCTTCACCAAGCAAAGTTACTAGTGCCCTACTTGTCCTCGGAACATCTGGCCACAGTGATTCATGTGACTATCACCTCCAGGATTGACTTCTGTAATTCGCTCTACATGGATCTACCCTTGTCCTTGATCCAGAAATTGCAGCTGGTACAAAATGCAGCTGCTAGGGTCCTTACAGAGACATCTTGAAGAGCCCATATCCAACCGGTGCTGAAGCAGCTGCATTGATTCCTGGTTGTGGCCTGGATCAAGTTAAAGGCCCTTTGAGGTCTGGGACCCACATATCTGAGGGACGGCCTATCACCTTCTGCCCCCTGTAGGGCCTTGTGCTCAGTGGGTACAAATTTGTTGATGGTTCCCTGCCCATGGGAAATTCACCTGGCCTCAAGCAGGCCCAGGGCCTTTTTGCTCCTCACTCCAACCTGGGTGTAAACTGCACGGAGCTTTTATTCCACTCCCAGGTCGATTCAGTCCCTCCCGTCTGCACTGAAATCAATTTCCAGTTTGATTTCCATCGATGGAAATTTTCCATCTGCAACCGTCATGCCTCGACCCGCATTCACCGTACCTTTGCCTCTGAATATCAGGGAGCGCTTAAATGCACCAAAGGATCCACGTGTAGATGTCCTCGGCACTTGGATTAACTGGCATTCCTCCCCCCACTCCTCCCCAATGGTGACATTACGGAACTGTCTTTTGCTGATTGGTCAACCCCCCCCCCCTTTCCAATGCTCACTGAACGTGTTTATCTCCTGCTGATTGGTCGACTCGCGGAGTCGAAAGAAAGGGGGAATAATTGTTTCACGGGTAAATACGCTATTCAGCTCTGTTTTGAGAGCTTAGATTGTTTGAGACAGCACAGAAGTGGAAAAGTGTACAAATACGGTAATAAAAAAAAACATATCCAGGCGCACTCTGGTGGGAAGTATGTCAGGAATCGATTTAAACTAACGTGATGCAGAAGACGCAAGTATGTTAAAGCTGTTTCGTTTTGGAAATAATGTTTGTTGCGGATCACTCATAATGCCCGAGCCCGAATCGGGTGGAGATCGGCAAGAATAAAAGCGGGAAAATCAAGATATGCAGAATAGGCCCTGGTGGAATGAGCTCCTGGAAGAGCTGAGGGCCCTGCAGGAACTTTCGTGGTTCTGCAGGGCCTGTAAGACAGAACTCTTCTGCCAGGTTTTTAGTTGAGGCCAGGGCATGAAAGATCTAGGGGCCCCTTAATACTTGATAATATATTTAAGAACATCTGTGATAATTAGCACCCTGCGAGTCTGTCTCTGAGGCACTGGGGAGGGAAAGAAGAGGGAGGAGATTGGTTTTCACGTATTTATTATTGATTACGTTCTAACTACTGAATAGGTCATATCTGAGTTCAACAACTCAAAACAAGCCGACCTTGTAAGACTTTACATTTGACCTCATTTACTTGCTCAGATTTCTTAATTAACTCCTAGATAGCCTTTTAATGAGATTTTGTGCCAGCAAGCTAAACAAGAATAAGTAGTTAGGGTTTACAGTGCAGAATTCACTGCTCATTGGCAAAGTGTAGTGAGATAAAGCATCATAAATGATTTTGCTTTTGTGGGTTCTTGTTTTTATCAACATTTTTCTTTTCCATTTTGGAATGTGCTAGAAATGAATAAATAAGCAGGAAAGCCTTTGTTTTCTTTTCTATAAATGAAAGTGAGGCAAAGGGCAGGGTGCAATCTTTGAATATTAGTTGATAAACATCTCTTTCCTCCCCAGGCTTCTTTCAATTCAACTGCAGATGTGGTCATAATGGCCCCATCCATTTCCCTTCCTCAGAGGCAAGATTTTTCTCTCTGTTTTTCTTTCCCTTTACTGACTGAGCAATGTGTTTTCTTCTTAGTTGAAGACATCTGGTTGTCCCATCCTGTAACAGGTGCTGGTTTAGCCTAGGAACCTGAGGGATTGACTGGGAAAGCCCTTTAACATAAGTAATTTAAATGGCACTTGAGGCATTTTGAAATTTAAAAATGACAAAATATTTTATTTTAACATAGAAGGGAAAGGTCGTGAAATCAGGAGTTGAAAACTGTTGAGGTAAAATCAGTCCATGCACAGACTTTAATTCTTAAATTCTTAAACTGACTATATAATCTTCAGCATAAAGATTTACATCTTTATGTTGTGAGATTTTGTTCCATGTTTCCCCTCAAACACTTCTGTACACTTTCTCTGGGCATTTTCTAACTCCTTTGTTTTCCAGAAAGCTGGTACGCTCTTTTGAGTACTCAGGTTCATCCTCTAGTATTTGTCTTGAGTTTTTCACTGACTCTTAAGATCTCTAAAAGCAGTTTCTAACCACACCAGATCAGAGCATGTGAATAAATCTGAGATGATGTAGTTTATGTCATTAGGTCCAGTGATTGTGTTGTCTGGGTTTATGGGGTAGCAAAGTTTGCATCTGGGTATATTGAAAATTCTGGTACAAGTGTTTATATTCAATGTAGAACGAGCCCCCCCCCCCCGGGACTCGGGACTTGGGATTGGATTGGGATTAGAGATGGGTACCACCAATACCCCCTCTCCACCTGCTAGTAGGGGAAAAGGGTAGTGGATTAGCCAATCTTGCCGGGTTAGTTTGCTAACTAATAATTGCTGGACTGTAGTTGTTTTAACTGGATTTTAATGGATTTTATGGGGTTTTAGAATGTTGTAACCCGCCACGAGCCGCAAGGGAGTGGCGGACAATAAATCGAATAATAATAATAATAATAATAATAATAATAATAATAATAATAATAATAATAATAATAATGAGAAGAAGGAATTCTTTGAAATTAGAGGGCTGTCTGTATGCAAGAAAAGGTTTGCTCTTCCAGTACTTGTGAAAAAGAACTGTCATTATCCATTAGACGTTGTAAGGCATTCATGATGCATTGAGCTGTTTTTATGTTTAGAACCTTATGTTTAGAACTGTAGGTTTTTCCTGATTATCATTCTGGTTTTGTTAGTAGGTATCATCAGGTGGGCACATTTTGTGAGAGCACTCAGGTGAGAACGTCTGTCTGTAGGATTGGAGCAGTTGCAGCTGTAGTGTAGAGCCTGGCTACATACAATAGATTGTTTGGTGTGTTTAGGGTGGTAGCAGGAGGCTTGCAGGTATGTTTGTGAGTCAGTAGGTTTACAAAATACAGGGGTGTCTATTTGTCCATTGTATATTTTTACAGTTGTGTCGAGAAAACATATTCCTTGCATAGATTCCTTGCAGCCTCAGCTCGTCCCTGGTCTGCTGGGTGCACTGTCAGCGACAGCATGCTCAGCATACAGGAAGCGGGGCCAGGATCGTCTTTTGGGATGCTGCCTGGGGCTTTCCGGCTTCTTCGCTGGGCCACCCAGCAAGGGGCCCATCCTCCCGCCACCCGGCAAGGGGCCCACCCTCCCGGTCCCAATTTAGCACTGTTGTTTTGTTATATTTGCTTGTTATCGTCATGCGGGGTATGCACATGGTAAGGAGCAGATTTCATGGGGAGCCAGTGTGTGATCGGACTCCCCATTGGGGAAGGGGCCCCTTTAAAGGGGTGGTGGAATGAGCAGTGTCAATACCCAGCAGGGTGGGTGCTGCTCGTTTAATGACCAGACAACTCAAGGGATTAAGCCACAGAGGTTTGCGCCCTTTGGCTCTCCTTTATGGGTTTGTCTCCCATCTTAGGAATCCAATTAGAGGTTCATATATTCCCAACAGGGATCCTGATGTGTTCCTTCTTAATATGGATTGAAAGGGGGCAGCCAGTGGGCTGCTTAGTATTGGCTCTTCCCATGCCGCGCCAACCTACCTGTGGGGGCGCCAACCTACCTGTGGGGGCGTGTGTTTGAAATAAATGCTGTGGCCTATGTTAATCCAAAAATCTTTGAGTTGTGTCTTACTTCCACAACACTGACCTCCTACCTGCCAATGATTCAGGTTGTTGGAGAGGTGAAAGTCATTGAATGTTAAATCCAAATGAATGTTAACCGTCTACACATAACTTGTTATTCAAGTAAAGCCCTTGTATCTGTTTAGCATCTCCATTATGCTGTGTACTAATTTATGGCCTAGATATGTGGACTCGTAATTCCCATTTCACTGTGTCTGAAGAAGCATGCTGTGCACACAAAAACTTTCACCTTGAATAGAATTGTGTTGGTTTTAGAAATAAAATCATTATACTCCTGGTGAACTGAAGATATGTTTATACATAAAATCCATAATTAGTATGGGCTTAATGTGCACAATTGAACCAATGTGTCATGAAGATAGAATAAAGTCCATGGCTTGTGGGCTGAGGATACTCTGGCACAATCTGTGTTCTTGATGTCAGAAAGAAGCTCTAAATTATTATCTTTATCTTCATGTGGCCAGGCCCATAGAATCCCTACTGCGTAAATCATGTTTGAGAAACAGAGAAGTAATTGCAAGGTCTTGATAAATGCAGTTTGTTCTCTGTAAACCACAAGGAAGGGAAATTAACAAGTCACAATTCCACAATGCCGTAACTTTTATCACTCTTTAAGGAGCCTAAAGTATGAATAAACCATAATCCAAAATGATGTACATTAAAATAATCTTTACATTTTGACAGAGCCATGCTGAGCCTAATGCATTAATTGAACGTATTTTATCCTTTACTTCATTTCCTTCTTGACTTTTTTATCCTTGCCTTAATGGAAGATAGTATAATTATCTGTATCAATCTACCTATATGATCTGTGTTATTCTTCCTTTCCTCCAGGTAGAATAACAGACATGTTTCTCCTGGGCCTTGGTCATTGTCAGAATACTTTGCTTAGAATTATAGAATCATAGGGGCTTTCCGCACTGGGATCCTTGTAGCAAATTGTTTGCTGAATGAAAAATCTCCATTTAAAATAGTGGAATTTGTCGTTATGCATACCTGCCTTTGTAGTGGAATCCAGTTGCTTTTCTATCGTTTCCCACATGCTTCCGGTCTTGGCAAAAATCGCTAGAAAGGAAGCGCTATTGCCGAGCTCGTCCCGCCCCTGGCCATCAAGCAGCCAATGGGCGGCCATTAGCATGCTCCCAAACATTCCCTTTCCCTTTAAGAAAGGTTTTTTTTTTAACACACCCGTTGCAACGAATATGCGTTGCTTCATTGCAACAGAGAGACCCATCCAGCTGGCAGGTATGTTTGAGCTGCCATTTCATCGTTGCCACGCTCCCCCCGAGTGAAAAAAAAAAATCCCCCCCCTCACGGGCGCGATTTTCGGCCGAAAACAGTGTGAAAAATAAAGGGAAAATACATCAGCAAACGGGGTTCTCTGTTGTTTGTGCTTAGTGACTTTAAACAGCTCTGGGGAGGGACTGCAGCCGGGGAAGCCTCACTGGCTAAACGGAGGCTCGCCAGTGCGTTGATCTCCGCTCGCTCGGAGAAAAAAAAATGGCGATTGCTTCGCCGGAAGATCAGAGGAGAGAACCAGGGGGAGGGACTTTGTAGAAACCACAACAATGGTAACGCACAGAACTTTCCCGCTAGTGTTGCAGATTGGTTGCAGGAGTGTAGCGCTTTCCGGAAGGTGAATCCACTTTTGGGGATTTCCTTGAAAGCGCTACAAGGAAGTGCTTTTTGCGGATCGGTTTCAGGTGTGTGGCAGATTGTCAACGACGTTGTGCATAACGGCAAATCAGTAGCGTTTTCAATTGGCAACCATTGTGCGATTTTGAAGGAGTGCGGAAAGCCCCATAGAGTTGGAAGGGATCTCCTGGGTCATTTAATCCAACCCCCTGCACTTTTCAGGACACTCACAACCAAATGGCTTCTGCCATTTGTTTTGATACTGTTTGATATATATATCTAGTTTGATGTGTAGATCCAGTTTATTGTACCCTGCTTCCTTCCCTTCCTTCTCTCTTTTACACCTTTTACACACACACCCATCCATCTTCCCTGTCTCTGGAATGCAGCACCACACCCAGGAGCACCTCACTCCATTCCCTTTGAAGATCTGCTGCATCTCTCAGGTTCTCATGGGAGGGCGTGCAGGTGAAGTGGTTATATGCTGTGCTTGTTCTATTGTACCCGAGTTCTGTTGGGTTAACTTTCTTACTTTAGAATAAACACATCTTTTTCACCAAGTCAAAATTGACAGATTGTCAGAACAACACCTTGACTCTGGTTCCTGACCTGCTCTTGCTTCACAGAAGCTCTGTCCGACTGTTACTCTGGTATTTGGAGTTTGTTTTGGCTTCGGACTCTGCTTCCCTGGTTCTGACTTCGGCTTCTCAACACCCCTCTTGGCTCTCCCTTGGACTTTGGTTGCCACAGTTAGTGCTAAATCCAGACTGGACTCTGCTACTTGGTTTGCGATTTGGGCTTGGCTTACCGGCCAAGAGAGTAGTTACCCAGACCTCCCCTCGGTGCTCCAGGGCAGCACACTCTCTATATCAAATGTGGCAGGCAGTTCGTGGTGGAGTGACAAGGCCTTATCCTCAATAAAGCTCGCCAATGCTTAACAGCCAAGTGCCAATTTACTACTATTTTGGCGCTCTTCCTCGAGGACTGTCAAAGTTTGACTGTCAAAGTTCGAACTCTAAACAATTGGGCTGGGGAAGTGCTTGCGGACGCAATAGAGGCAGCAAAGAACTCATTTAGCCACCTTAACTGCCATCTCATATACCCTCATAAGTGTGTGATAAGATGTTCTTTTGGCTTGAATTTTCCTCCAAACTCTCTCTAGCTGTCTCACCTTCCTCTTCCTCTCCCTTAGTTCCCTTGTATACCAAGGAGCTGCTTGAGGTGAGGGCAGAGAGGGCACCTGGGAAATATCTTGTCAATAGCAGCAGACAAGGGAGACTGCCAATCCTCCACTAGTGCTGCTAGCGAGTCACCAGGAGGCATTGAGTCTCACAGAGCATTCAGGAAACGAATCGGATCCATAAGTCTCCGCAGGCGGGCAAAAATGCGCGCACCACCCATAGAGGGAGGGGGTGGGGTCATTAGTGATCCAACCATGGAATGAGATCAACTGCCTCCAGACCCCTTCTACCCCAGCATCGAAGATCAGATTAAGTGTGTGGCCAGCCTGATGGGCGGGTCCAGTAACAAATTGGGGAAAACCCAGTGCCACCATCAACAACACTAGATCCAAGCCTAACCCAGGGGCCAGTGAGTCAGCATGGACATTGAAGTCCCCCAGGATTATATGCCTTTTGTACCGCAATGCCCAAGCCACCCTGCCTCCAGGAGGCTTGACAGGCTACCCGGGGGAGTGTGGGATGGATGGTAAACAGCCAAGTTCTCCACTGAACCCCATTCCACTCCAACACACTCCACCCCAACAATTGACGGCGCCAGGAGACTCCTATAGGAGTAAGCCTGGGCAACTAAAGAAACTTGACCACCACTTCTGAAATAAGGACTGCAGGAAGGAAGGAAGAGATGGAGGGGAATGATATTGTGTCAGAGGAGGACTGATTAGAATTTGAGGTTGTATTTATAGAAGGAAAAATATGGATGGTTGGCTCAACTCACTTCTTACCTTCTGGGAACTGATGCTTTGATGTAGTGCTTGACTACTCACAATGGATACAAGCAACCTTATTTTATTTTCAACATTTATGTGCTTGCCTTTTGAACACCTCAGGATCCAAGGCAGGTACTAAAGTATATAACTATATAAACAATTGTATAAAAATGACCATTAAACATTAAAACAGATGTACAATACATTAAAACCCAGTTAGGATACATCATACATTAGGACCACTTTCACATGATGGATTAGGCCCCAATCACTGTTAGTTTGCATGTGATTTTAAATCCCTGTTTCACATGAAATCTCGCCCCTCCCAGGGTGGTCTCAGGGCTGGCCTGATTTATTCTCTCAGTTGGGCCGCGTCAAGGGAATGTGGAGAAATCCATGTTCTCTTTATGTTCCCATACCCCTGCAATTTTTTAAATAGCTGCTGAGACTGCTGCTGGGTGCAATGGGTGACTCCAGCAGGTTTCCAAGGCCAGAGTCATCCACCAGGGCCGACCCCGCATAGCTCCTGAAATGGGGTGGGATCAGTCTAGCCAGGGTTACCCAGCTTAGGGCACCCTTTTCCATAAAAGTGTGTTGCAGGAAGACTTCTGGCACCCCCATGGCTCCAAAGGGTGGCTTCACCTTGTCAATCTGGAGGTACACTCTGGAGCCACAGAGAATTTTTTTTAAGCTTCCTGTGGATATAAAGAATGGCTTCAGGTCAGTGAGGAGGATTTGCACTTTGGAGCCAGGGAGAGCATTTTTAAATATTTTGTCTCTTGAAGAACTTTAAAGGAAAGACCTGGCACCTTGAAGGCAACTTAGAAGTGACTCAGTAGCCCCTGGAAGGATTTCAGTAATACGGTCCATTTGGCTAGCCTCAATAACAAGTGGGATGTGACATTTTGCACCAGCTCAGTTTCTGGATTGTATTCACGGGCAGCCCCACGTAGTTACTTATGTTACATGTCAGAAATAGACTGGTGAACAGGTTAGACTAGACTTTCTCAACCAGGGTTTCATGAAAGCCTGGAGTTTCCTGAGGGCTATGGAAGGGGTTCCTGAATAGTAGGAGCTAATTAATTTTTAATATATTTTTAACATTTGTAAAAAAAATTTAATCAGGATATATGACCATACATGGTCATGTTAACCCTCCTCCCTCCCCAAATGACCAATGATAGTCCCAGAGGGGGAGGTAAGGGGAGGGGCCCCAGGTGAGCATGTACACAGCGATGCTTCCCAACCATATTCTGCACAATCATACCAGTTCTGGGAGTTCGCAAAGCCTGACAAATATTTCAGGAGTTTCTTAATGGTAAAAAGGTTGAGAAAGGCTGGATTAGACCTTTGTGCCTGTTCTGTCTTCCCCTTAGCCTCACTACAAGCCATGTGTATCACCCCCTGGCCCACTATCCAACCATTCATTACCAGTCCCCCTGTGCCTTTAGATCAGTTTCTCACTGTATGCCAATTGGGCTCATAGCACAGTTTGCAGGCTAGTCATTATGCCACTGTATCCATAACTCATTTAAGCTAGGAATTTGAGTGCCACTTTGACTAATTTGCCTCCTGTCATTCTGTAACTAGACCAGGACTGGGGCTTGCAAGACTCAGAATTTCATTGGCCATGAGATTAAAATGCAGAGACTGATTCCAGCAAAATGGAAGCTTTAAGGATGTGACAACATTGCTTTCTAATACAATACCAAGAATGTTGTGATAAACTGCATGCTTCAACTAGAGCAGTGGTTCTCAACCTTGGGGTCCCGACCCCAAGTGGGGTCACCTGGCCCCTTCTGCAGAGTCGCCAGGTTCCTGGCCACCATGGCAGTAGTGGTGGCAGCTGGCGGTGGCGGTACTAGGTGGTGGCAGGCAGTGGCAGCAGCACGCAGCAACAAGTGGCAGCGGGTGGAAGCGATGGCTGGCGATGGCTGGCAGCAGCAGAGCCATGGCAATGGCCACCTCCACGCTGCCTCCAGATTGTTCTGCACCTGCGCCCCCGCCCCTTGCATGTCCCCACACGCCTGCACATGGTGCCCCCGCCACAGTTGGGGTTGTTGCCGTAAGGAGGTTAAGAACCACTGAACTGGAGTAACACTATTGTCTGAAAAAGTCTATGTAAGGAAGGGGCAATCCTTTTAAAAATACAATTTCTGCTTGAGACCCTCTTCTCAAATTCCACTTTTAGTCCCTGTGGGATTAAACATTTTGCATGCTGCTTCCAACATTTTTAAGTATATTATATCATATATGTTTCTCTGTAAGGTTCTAATAACTGATTATCCCTGGCAAAAATAGCTACCTTAAAATTTTGCTTACTAAAGCTAACTCATAAACTTGTACGACTGGATGTCAACAAATGTAGTTCCTTTATCAAAGCATTTTTATGATTTTGTGTTTTAATATTTCCAGGAAATTAAAACATAATCACTGGTCAATCTTAAAATTGCATAATTTCATAAAGAATAGTTTCATTTTTACCAACCAGTTTTCTCATATGGGCTTCAGTTCTAAACATAAACAAGAATTTTATTCCCTTTAGTGATATCTCCAATTTCTTTCTTGTAAAACACAGATTAGGTTCACAGCCAAAAATGGAGTTTAATTAAATGCACAAGGTGGAATACAATCCAGTTCTTTATAGCACCCAATTATTTTTATCCTCTTTATACACCCCCTCCATATTATTCTGTTGTTTTTATTAATGGATATGCTATTCAACTAGTGGTCATGCTAGACTATTTGTCTTCTTGAGGCACATTTCCTCAGAGTAGGATTAGCAAGTAACCACTACAAACCAGCTGGTCTGGGAGTGGCGGTGAATAAATTGAACTAATAAATAAGAATAAAATAATCCCAAAGAAGATTGATGTTCCAAATAAAACAATCTAATACGGGTATACGGATAAAAGGAAAAAGTATGGCAGTACTGTCTAACACTGGTCTTCCAATCTCAGTACAAAACTTGCTAAGTGAACTAGAAGCATCCTTGTTCTTTATGTCTGGCTTTTACATCTTATTTTATATCTAACAGTGCTTAGAAAGTTTCAGATGGTAGCCAGGTTGAAGTAAAACAGCTAAATTTGAGTAGCACCTTAGAGTCCAACAAGACTTTCAGGGTATGAGTTTTTTGAGAGTCTCAGCTCCCTTTGTCAGTGCTTAGAAAGTTTATGTGTAACTCCTGTGCCTAAAAAGCTTGCACTCACTCCTCTGTGGAATCCAAGCTTGCATGTGAAAGCAGTGCCCAGCCCATAACTGCTGCTCTATACATGCCAAATAATGCTTGCTGAAGTGCCTGCAAAATGCAGACAATGGAAAGCTAGCTGTGCTTGAGAACTGCTTGCGATTGTTTCCAGGTTCCTTATGTTAAAAGGCTCATCTCCGTACCAAATGACTTGAGAGGCAGGGATACAGAATATGGCATTTCCCAGCTCCCCTCCTTCATTCTCATTTTCCTTGCTTATAAGTTCTGGTTTCTTCAGGTTATTCCTCCCTCCACCCTATTCCGCACATATTTTACTGACTCTAGTTGTCAGTTTGATATTAGCTTGGTTTATGTCCAGCATATCTCCCTACAGATTTAAACTGCAGGTCTTTATGCTGGACATAAACCCCGAGCTCCTTCTGCAAACTGGACAAGGGCAGTTATGAGTGGGTTTCCTGCTGATTATAATCCGCCAGTGCTAAGAGATTCATTGTTTCTTGATGGGCCTCAGGAAGAGTTACTGAGTTGGGGAAACGGCTGAGAATATTATCTATGAGTGATTACTTCACATGGGGCATTTCTGTATGAGTGTCTTGCTGCACCTTGGCTTCTTAGATACATTATCCCCCCCCCCCCCAACTTTAGTCACAGCTTCATGTATCTGTTGCATTTTCAAGGCAGCTTTTCTCAGTACTTTTAAAAAACCATCTCTGCACTAGTATTCTTTTTATTTTAAAAAAACTCATATAGATCATTTTTAGCAGAGATTCTGAAATGTCCTCCATTCTTTAAAGTCTTGCCAACACAGCACCATCCCTTTTACTGGCCTCCTCTCTCTCCCTTGTCTCCTGAGCTATCTCTCTTCCCCTTCCATTTTTTACAAGCTTCACTAGCATACTGATGTACCGATTTATATACCAAGGTGCTGATGCACTGTTAGGAACATATTTTTAATCCTTTTACATTTTCACTGTTTTATTTTCTACCATAGGGAAAAGAGATGGGAGTGGGTGGGATTTGGGGCAAGGGGGGCCTCAATGGAGTCCACCCTCAAAAAGGGGAACAGATCTCTTTAACCTGAAGATGAATTGTAGGACCAAAGGATCACCAGGTCTCACCTGTGGACTGGTACCCCAACCCTATTATAATCTGTATGCTGAATCTAGTGACTTAAAGTTGTGTTTTGGCGTGAGGATATAGCAAAATTCACCATACCCCCCTTTTTCCTGAAACATACATTTATATCATCTTCCAATGTTCCTAAGAAAGGGGTGAGGTGAGTGCCCTCCCTTGGCATCCTCCAGTCCCCACCATAAACCCCCCTCTCCCTGATGGATTGCATGCCACCCTCCGTCCGTGCTTCAGTTCTGTCTATATGTGCATCCTCTGCCCCCTTCCCTGTTATGCTTTGTATGGAAGTGTCCCTATCAGAATTTTCTGTTACTAACAGGAAGAAAGTTTAGTAGCAATGAAGCAGGATATATTTAAAGTGAAGGGGGTAATGACAAAGGGGAGACCAATATCTGGTGTAGAAGAAAAGAGCTTTCATCATATCATTGTGGTAGTAACATGTGAAGCAGCCTTGTGATTAGACCCACGGTAGACAAATCTGTCAAAATTAAGGTGTCACTAAAATAAACAATTGAATTATTTATAATGAGCATCTATTTCACCCAGAAGGGAAAAAATGTCTCTGTCATGGTTTATATTATAATGTGAACTTTAGCGATTCTCAAAAAGGTATTTGATAGGAATCTTTTATGAACTGAAATATGTCAGCACTAGATTCAAAAGATTTAAAAGCCCCCCCCCCACTCTGCAGCTGCCCAGTACACCTGGTGGCCTAGTAAGGTGGCAGGTGTGCTCGGCGGGCCCCGGGGAAGCCATTCCCGGCCCCCAGCAAGGCTGCGGCTTGTGCGGGACCCACCGAGTGGCAGGTGTGCTCGGCGGGCACCATGGAAGCCAACCCCAGCCCCTTCCCCACTGGCGAGCCCACTGGCCGGACTGACCATGTACTCATGGTGCTCGGGTCAGCGTGGCTTCTGGGCAGAGCTCTGGCTTGTGCTGGTGAGGGCCCAATCGGAAGGCTCTTTGCACCTTCCGATTAGCCCCTCACCCGGACTGGCCCCGCCCACTCTCCATCCACTTACCCATTAGCCTTTTATGTTTATACAGCGACAGCTGTATAAAGATGGTCTGAGACCCCTACCTTCCTCTGCTCGCAGGCTTAGGCAGTTTATATTTTTGAGGAAAAAAACAGAAGATGAACAGATTGTCTGGGATAAAGATTTCACCAGGCTTCTATTTGGGAAATACTTAAGGGCATTACTTGAAGCAACGAGAGATGAATCCCCAAACTTCCTCAAAAACAAAGCCAAGAAGTACAGCACGCATTTCATTAGGTTTCCCAAGCAAATGCAGTGTCAAAGAAATTGTGAAGTGCCACCCTAAAATATTTGAACCTTGTTCCTAGCTACTTGGGTAATGTAATTTAAGGAATTTATGTCATTTCTCTGGGGAACCTACTAAGGCAGCTAAAACACAAAACTATGCAATAAAACCAGGGTCAAATCATACCTCCCGGCACTTCTCTGAATGGGCTGGTCAGCGACTAGCATGACTGAATGCTGAACACCACTGATGAGATAGCTCACAGATATCGTCTTTGCCCTCGTCCCAAGCAGGCTCCCTGGTATACAGAGGAGCTCTGTGAGAGGAAATAGGAACTGAGAAGACTAGAGTGAGTATAGAGGAAGATTCATGATGAAATATTGAGAACATCTTATAGAATGCATATGAAAACCTATGAGGTCGCAGTGAATTCAGTAAAACATGATTTTTTACTCAGCATCCATTGTGTCTGCGAATCTGCACCCAGCACAATTATTTTTTGATAGTTTGGTCACTCACTGCCCTAGAGGAAGCTCACCAAAACAATAGTGAATAAGAAATTAGCTGTGAGGCCTTTACAAGGTGCTTCACGGAAAAGATCTTGACACACCACTGTAACCTCCTTCCAATCTTGGACACAGAAAGCGAACTCGAGGCCCCTTGCCCACCTCTGGAGGGAACACTGAGTGGCCTCAGATGACTCATGCTGACTGAAGTGGACAAGAAGTTATAATCAGCATGGCTGACCACATGCCCATTTGACCCCTGCCCATCATGGTTACTTAAAACAACTGATGCAAGAATAGGGGGCCCCCTAAGGGAGATAATCAACCTCTCCCTCTCAATCAGAGAATTCCACTTAGTTTCACCCCTAGAATCCTTAGCCAGATGTCTGGAAGCAGTGACAGAATGGCTGAAGCAGATAGATAGATAGATAGATAGATAGATGGATGGATGGATGGATGGATGGATGGATGGATGGATGGATGGATGGATGGATGGATGGATGGATGGATGAATGAATGAATTTCACACAACTGGACAAATCAGCATTCTGGGATCATTTAATCCTGTTTCTGGGATATTAAAATGACAATATATGCAAAAGGTATGCAACATTTTAAAATGAGAAACAAATAAATGTATTTCTCAAATGCTACCAAGATACTTCTCCAGATTCAGATTCAGAAAACCTTTATTGACATAAAATTCAATATGCATAGACAACAAAATTTCCAAACAAAGGCATATAAATAACAATGGAAATACCTTATAATAAAACATCTACATTAGAGGGAGGTTTGTTCTTGCAAAAAATGTCCACAGTCATTGAAGTCTCCTTCTCACTCAGCATCTTAACCAGATGTTTCTCTTCAGAACGCAAATATTTCAATTTTTTCCATATAGTCCCTGTGATAATGATGATATATCAGAAATCTAGGGCAACCAAACATTAGATATGGAAGTGTATCTGGGACATTGCATCGATACAGACATATTCATTGTGTGGAATTTGAAGGAAACAGCCTCTTGATTAATTGGAAGGGAAATATTTAATCGAGCTAGGAGGAAAGCCCTTTGAGGGGAATAATGACCTAGTACTTGTAAATATAATGGCATTGACTTATGAGACCAAGATATATCCCAATGATCAGGTGAACAAGTCCTGTAAATTGATGAGCCTATTGTTTTAATATCATGATTTTCTAATCTTTGTATTATTAAATTTAGGATTGTACACTCATCATAATTGACTACAGTTGGCATGTCTAATTATAAGCAAAGAAGTTTATGAGAAATTGTTTGATTAAAGCTCTTAATAAACTAAGGGTCTCCTAACAGATTAAAAAGCAAGGATTGAGGGTGAAGGTGAAAATATTTTTTAACCATTATTTAAATGTATGTCAAAAACCAGCCTGGACATCTGGTAACTGAGCATCAATGGTTGATTTGAGATCGTTCTGGATGATCTTCAATAAGATTTTACTTGCGTGGGAGATCAGGGCTACAGTTCGATAGTTTGAACAGATGTGAGCATCACCTTTCTTTAATAATGGGATAAAAACTGACCTTTTCAAGTCTGTTGGCCATGTGCCAATTTCCCAGACATTTTGGCATAATGCTGAGATTGCTGCTGGTGGAACAGATGTGAGAAGTTCCCCTAGAATGTTATCTATGCCAGGAGTCTTATTATTTGGCAGCTGTTTCAGAGCCCAGATCACTTCTTTTTCTAGTATAGGTGGTTTCCAATTTCTGTTGGGTATTTTTGGCTGAGGCACCTTGGTGTTTGCATATAATTCTTCTGCATATTGTTGCCACCAATCCTTGATGTTGGTTTGGACAGTCAAGTCTTTTCCATTCTTGTCTTTGATGGTCACTTTACGAGCAGTGAAGATGCTCCAAGCTTGTTTCACCTGAACAAAGAGGCTTTTGGCCTCTAGTACACTCCTCTTCCAGTCGCTTGCATCTTTGTATCCAATACGCTTCCTTATCTTGTCTAGCAGCACGTTGAAAATCTGCATTTAGCCGGAATTCATTTCTCATGCCAGCGGCTTTTGCTGCTCTTCATTTTTCAGCAATTTTGATGGTGTCAAATGTTAACCAATTGCATCTTCTTTCCGTTTTTTTGTATGATATATGTTCTAAAGCAGCTTCTATGATATTAGACTGAAATTCTTGCCACAATTCCTCAGGTAGCTTCTCAGTAGTATCAAGCAGTTTGAATTTGTTCTTCACTTCTATGGCATATGTTGGTGGAATCTTGATGTCATCAAACTTCTTTGGGGGTACATTTTTCTTGATATTACGTAATCTGACTTTCAACTTGGCCACCAACAGGTCATGATCAAGCCACAATCTGCTTCAGAAAATGTTTTTACTGCTAGAACGGAGCTTTGCCGTCTCTGACGGCAAAGGATAAAATCGATCTGATTACGGTATATGCCATCTGGAGATGCCCAGGTGTATAAATGGCGTTTCGGTTGTTTATGGAGGGTGTTAGTGATAGTCAGTTTGTTTTCTTGACAGAACTGGATAAGTCTGTCACCAGCTTCATTTCACTCACCTACTGCAGATGCCGTGTTCTTGTTGATTTCCAACTTTGGCATTGAAATCCTCAATAATGTATATCGTGTCCTTTTGAGGCACCTGATTAATTGTTTCATGCACTTTCGCATAGAAATCTTCAATTTCATTTTCATCAGCAGCCGTGGTTGGTGCATGCACTTGCACAACAGTTGTGTTTATTGGCTTTCCCAGAATTCAGATGAACATAATTTAGTCATTTACTGCTGTGTAACTTTCCACTGCACAAGCTGTTATCTTATCATCAATAAAGGCCATTTCTTCTGATACTGTAGTGACCAGAATAGAAGACTATTTATTTATTTATTTATTTATTTACATTTATATTTATATACCGCTGCTCTCTATGAAGACTATGAAGTCTTTGGATGGAAAGTGGTCATTGTCTGTCCAGTGTAGTTCACTGACACCAAGCATCCTGATGTTGAGTTGGGTCATTTCTGATATAACAATATCCAATTTTCCTTGCGACATTCCACATACATTCCATGTTGCAATCCTTCTGGTTTTCTTTTGGCTCTTTGACTCTGTGGGCTACATCAGCAGCTAGGTGTCCATAAATGCCAAGGTTACTGGCAGAGAGATGTCACCCTTTCCCCAGTGGCTTGATCAGTACTTCGTGGCCTGGGGGTCTACCATTCCATACCATGGCTGGTGTACTTTCCATAGAACTTTCTTGGCAAGAAAGACAGGGTGGTTTGCCAGGTCCTCCCCCGTGCCTCTGTAATTGGCTTGCAGGCTGTGAGCTCCACAGTTCACCCCCTCACCACTCTGAGGAATACAGTAGGACTTCAAGCTATTAAGAAATTAATTAAATATGTGGAAAAATAATGTATTGAATCTTTATAAGTATGTATTGTAAGGATACTACATAGATGTTTTTCTTTTCTGGTCCACAGATCCCCCCAAAATCATGCTTCTTGAGGTTGTGGGACTTGTGTGTTTGTGTGTGTCAGGGGGAGGGGGAATCTGCAGCCTAGGACTGGGAGTAAGGCAGGGAACCAGTCTGGCAGCTCTCCTGCACCAAAAGAATGTTTACAGAGAGAAGAAAATGAGTATTTCACTGGATTCCCGTTCCTCGTGGCAGCCTCCTGAGCCACTGGACAGTGGTCTGCTGGGGGAAGAAGAAGAAGAAGAGTTGGTACTTATATGCCGCTTTTCTCTACCTGAAGGAGTCTGAAAGCGGCTTACATTCACCTTCCCTTTCCTCTCCCCACAACAGACACCCTGTGAGGTAGGTGAGGCTGAGAGAGCCCTGATATTACTGACTGGTCAGAACAGCTTTATCAGTGCTGTGGCGAGCCCAAGGTCACCCAGCTGGCTGCATGTGAGGGAAAACAGAATCAAGCCCATCTCGCCAGATTAGGAGTCCACACTCCTAACCACTACACCAAGCTGGAAAGATGTGTGTTCTTATGATCCAAGCCAATTCCATGTTAGCTGACTTTCACTAAAGTAAATGAAGTGTCAGACAAAGCAGTCTTGGATCATATTCAGACCCACAAAAGTCATATTTTTACCATCTAACCAAATGATTATGATATGCTATATTCCATGCTGTTTCACAACAATGCCAGGTTCCTAAGGGTTAAAGCTCCCCCCACTGCCCTGGGTTGTAGTAAATCTACATCCATTGAGGCTTTAGCTGCTAGCAGGCTCAAACATCTAAATTTGTTAGCCTGTTGGAATTTGTATGCTACTCCATCCACAGGGCTGTGTTCTGGGAATGTAAGGTGTTGTTTTTCATTAATTTTTAATGCATAGTTTGATTCACACCAGCATACAGCTAGCATGACAGTAGCATCACATTCATGTCTGCCAGTTCTGTAGTGAAATCAAGCAGCGTGCCCTTGTGTGCAGTTATTACTCTCAGTCAAAGTCCATCTTTGAACAACTTAATATAGAGCAATTTCTGTGAACTACCCTATGCCCATAAGGTACAGCATTTTGTTGATGCTTTGCTGAATTTCAGACTTTCAGTTGCTTGAGTTTAAATTGTTGTGGAGAAGCACATAACAGTAGGTTTGACGATGCATGCAATGGAAGCATAAAATCGATTACTTCAAAAGGCAAGGTTAAACTTGTATGCAAAAAAACAAACAGGAAAAAAGTGTTCTACTGCTAAGCAAATAGTCACAGGATAAAAATACTTCAGAGGGAAAAATAAGTAGTTATCTTGAGCAAGCTTCTATGGATTATGATTTCAGTGGTAGTTTCTACACTTAAAATCTTTAACCGACACTGTTTTATCTGCACACATTGCATCTGTGAAGCTGAAGGATGTAACCTATCCCTTATTGAGCTTCTTGGAGGTAAATTCCTAGGGAACTGAGAAAAGTCACAAAGAAAATTGAGAATGATTTTTATGTGAACCATGTATGATCACTGTGTGATGGAAACAGGCAATGTGGCCCAGTGGATAGAGTACTGGGATTTGAAAGACCCACTGTAAGGTTAACCTATCTCACAAAGTTGTGAGGATAAAATGAGGGAGAACCATTTATTCCTCTGAACACATCTGAAGATCTTTTTTGGAACAATTCCTTGGAAGATGGGTGGGGTAAAATGTACTAGAAGATAACGGTGCAATCCTAAAAACACTTTCCTGGGAGTAAGGCTGACTGAATAGGATTCTGCACATAAGAACTTAAACAAATTTTGATTCTTGTGAACCCATAACACATAGCCTTGTGTAATCAGGCATAAAAGCATCTCTGTAGGTGTTCTCCAATTCACTGATATGAATTTTTCTGGCTATCTGGCTATCTGCTTTCTCAGTTGACAGAGAACAAGTGAAATATTCATTACTGAGAGTTGTAGTTAATTTGTCCAAAGTTTGCTGTTACAAATTAGTTGCAGGGTTTTGTTGTTGTTGTTATAGTGCATATGCAGCATCCCTGGATTTGTTTGTTTGTTTGTTTGCTTCTGTACTTTTGAATGTGATATCCATGTTTTTAAAGGTGACCTAGTTGTGAATTGTAGTTGAAATCAATTTTCAGCACGACTAGTGGACTTTTATGTCTAAATAAGGCACCCTTGAAAATATTACTACTGATTTGTCGTCTAAGTACCTGAATCTGTCTCCATGTCATTTTTGTTCTTTTGTGTGTGTATTGATTTAATTAAGGGCAATGTATTTTGAGTTTAATTATTTTTGTCAAATCTCTAAATATACTGAAGTGTTTAAAATTATTATTGTTATAGTGTTCAGTCAATCTTGTATGGCATATGGTGCTTCAGTGAATAGGAAGAAAATGTCAAAGTCATCACCCCTAACAGTTAGGTCTTAACTCTTCTTTCACTTCATTTATGAGGGGCCTGTGAATCTCAGCAGATGGTTATTGTTGCACTCAGGTGCTTATTGGGGGAAAGCAGGGAAGATTTTTTTTGCAAACCAGTGTCAAGACAGAGAGCTTGGTTATGTTTCTGCACCAGGGCAGGGGCTTGTCCTGACAACAAGATCTTTTCCCTTGCACGTGTATAGAATCTATCTCATTATTGTTGCCATCATCCTCATGATATTGGTGATGACAATTGTTAGATGAAACAAGAAAGAAGTTATGACATTCCCACAAAATTACAATGAATAGAGCTCCTCAAATTATATCAGCAAATGACTGTGGGGGCATCACTGTAACCAATTAAACCTACATAATAAACCTATGAATTAGGTTAAACTGAGCAACGGTGACCTGCCCATGGCCACCCATTGACCATCTTGGCCTGAATGCAGATATTTAGAGCTCTCTCCCAATACAAATCTGGTGTTTTATCTTCTATGCCATAGTGAATTAAGCCACTTGTCATTATATCATATTCATGAAATTGCTCCCCAAATCTCTCATTTGACAAAAATATGTAATGTAGAGAAGCTTTTTTTAAAAAAATAAACCAGCCAATTCATGGGTTAAACTGTAAAGAAAATTCATTACATAGGAAATAGCATTGAAACATTGCTGTCAATTTGCTCAAGCAACAAGAAGTTTATAGAAAAAATGGGAGAAGACACTCATGGTCACTTCACTCATTTCTTTTTTTCATAAATGTGAAAAAAATGTGTTAACTAGTAGTATTGTGCACACCCAGTTCTCCAAGCGGTATGTAACCTTCAGCATGTGAAAGTGGAGATGCATATAGACAAGAGAGTTGGAGAATAGGTATGTCGATTCACACAAAATGTGCTAACACGGGAGTGACCCAAATGCAAAAATAAAACAGTGAGCTGCCTTGTAACAAAATATCTATAGCAATATGGAAAACAAAATTCCGTGGCTATCTTCCATACCAGGTTTCTTAACTGGGGTTTTGAGAAACCCTTGGGTTTCGTGGGGCCTCCCCAAGGGTTTCTCAAGATTAGGAAAGAAAAATAACTTCTGGTTGGATGACCATATATGGTCATTCTAACCTACTATTCTTCATAAAATGGCCAGTGATTGGCTTGAAGGGGGTAGGAGAGGGAGGTATCTTGACCATACACATCCTTGCTGGCCAAGGCTTGTTGCATGTGGAGCGACTAGATTACAAAGGTAATTTTTTATTATGAAAGGGGGAATTGATAGGGACTTTCAGAGGTTTTCCAGGGGTGGGGGTGAGGAGGGCATGTTAGGGCTTTGCTGCCTCATCAGCAGCCATTTCAAAGTCTTTATGGGGGGTGGGGGTGGAGGTGGGGGGTGAGGAGGGCAAGTTAGGGCACAATAGGGGTTTGCCACTGTGGCAGCAACCCTTTTGGTGGCTTTCTGGAGGAGCAAGGGGGACATGATAAGGGGTTTTGCTGCTGCACAGAGAGGTTTGTGTGTGTTTAATTGGGGCAGTTTGCGAGGGGGATTCTGCACAGGAGAGGTTTGTGTATGTGTTTAACTGGGTTGGTTGACAAGGGGGATTGTGCATGGGAGAGGAGGTTTGTGTTTGTGTGCTTAACTGGGGCAGTTTGTGAGGGGGATTGTGCACGGAATTCTAAATAGCATTGTACCCTACTGAGGTCCCCGTACTCTCCAGGCTCCATCCCCAAATCTTAGGAGTTTCTCAGCCTGGAGATTTGAGGATGGCACTTTGGAAATATAGGAACCTTAGTAGGGCACAATGCCAGCGTGTCTACCCTCCGTAGCACCCATTTACTCCAGGGAAAATAATCTCTGTAGTCTGGAGATGAGCTGTAGTTCCAGGAAATCCCCAGGTCCCACCTGGAAGCTGGCATTCCTAGCCAAGAACTACTACATCTGGCTCCAGTGCAAGTGCTGTGCATGGCCTGCATAAGGACTCATTTCTCCCAGATTTCCTCTTGCCCTGGCAGCTGTTTCCAAACCTCGGAAAATATATTCTCAGGTCTTGATAGGACAGCCAACCTCCTGGTGGAGGTTGCAAGTAATCCCCAAATCACACCGATCATTTTCCCTGAGAACTTTTGCTTTCCATGGGGGGCTTTATAACAGCTGTGATCAATCCTTCCTAGTTTTGTTCAGGCAAGGTTTTCTGTTTAGCATACCACACACACAAAAATTAAACTAACTTCTTATTTCACAAGCATTTTATTGTATTGTATTAGCAATGCCATACAAACATGTGACTTCTGGGGTGTGGAAGGGAGGCGTGGCCTGATGACATCATATTTGAGATTTCTCGAAGGCTGAAGAATGTTTCAGGGGCCCCTCAGCCATAAAAAGGTTATACCATCACTAAGGAAAGGCCAGGATGACTTCATGAATAGAACCATGTATTTGGGAGTCTGTTGTGGTGGTAGTTTTGGGGTGATTAAATTAAATATCCTCCAGGACCATATTTTAATATTACTTGCAGCACTCTAAAGGTGTACTATGCACAAATCTTAGCTGGATTATCATTGTTTTCCACATACAGTATTCTCTCTGTAGGTGCTGAACTGGCATAGAGCCCATTTAATTACCAAACTAGCTGAACCGCATTTGAGCTGAAACACTGAAGTATCTCTCAGTGTAATTAACAAGAATTCAGACTTTCTTAAGAGGTAGCACTTGCTTATACATACTAAAAGCTGGGGGTGGGGAAATCAGTGCAACTTGTAAGGTCCCACAGAGAGCAATACTCTCCCCAGTATTATTTAAAATATACATGTGCCCCTTGCCCAGTTGATCCCGGGGTTTGGGCTGGGTTATCACCAATATGCTAATGATACCCAGCTATTCCTGTTAATTGAAGGCCATCTGTGAACACCACCAGAAAGTCTAGCCAGATGCCTGGTGGCTGTACTGTACTGGCTCAAGTGGAGTAGGCTGAAGTTGAATCTGACCAAGGCAGAGGTCCTCTGTCTGGGTCAGTATGCAGAGAGACGGATGGCACATCGCCCAGCTCTTGACTGAGCCCAACTAACACCAGTGTCTTCTGTCAAGAGTTCTGGGTATGATTCTGAATGCTTTCCTTTCAGTGGAAGCCCAGATCATGAACATCGCCCACCTAGCATTTTTCCATCTATGCCAGGAATGACAACTTGCACCCTGCTTCTCAGCATCGGATCTATCCATGCAACCATCACCATGCAACTAACTCGATACAGGGCTTCCTTTGAGACTGCTTCCTTAACTCTAGCTGGTTCAATATCCAGCAGCCTGCATCCCCACGAGGACCCGATGGAAGGCACATATGACACCAGTCCTCTCCCAGCTACATTGGCTCCTGACAGGAGACGGGATTAAGTTCAGGTTTTAGTATTAATCTTTAAAGCCCTAAATGGTTCCAGGACTGGTATATATGTAGGTCTGACTTTTCCACGATAACCCCACAAAGGGGATTAAAATCTTCCAACCCAAACCTGTTTAGGATCCCCGACCTAAAGGAGGTGAGACTGGCCTCAACCAGGACCAGGGCCTTTTAGGCCTTGGCCCCAACTTGATGGAATGCTTGTCAAGATTGATTAGGACCCTGTGGGACCTTAGCTAGTTCTGGAGAGCCTGCAAGGCAGAGTTGTTACACCAGGCCTATGGTCAGTGCCCCGATAGACCATGACAAATGCTGGCTTCACTGTTGTAAACTGAGATCTGCCCTCTAAGGATCTGCCTGAAATACAAATGTTGTATTGAATGTATATATATGTTTTATATTTTTTATTGACTATCACTTTATATTGTTACCTGCCATGAGCATTCAGGAAGTGTAGGCTATAAAAATAAAGATGTACTGTGATCCAGTACATTGGAAAAGATCCCAGTGCTTACTTGGCAGCCAGTTTTGACAAGGTACAAAAATCAAGTTTGGTGCAACTTTATGAGCCAGGAGGACTACCTCTCCCAATTAACTCCCCTTGTGGCAGCTTCATTCTTTAGACCAGGGTTCCATCAGGTAGACAGATGGAGTCAGCGACTTCCCCGGATGGAGCATTCTTGGTAGAAGCCCCTGTAGTGGAACTGCCTACAGGAGACAGAAAGGCCTCCACTTTGGTAACATCCCAGAAATTGTGTAGTCAAATTGTTTGATTTCTTTTAAAGGACTGTGGTTTTAAGTGGTTGGTTTTAGTACTGGCACTTCTGAAAAACTGTTTAAGTTCTAGAATCATGTTTGAGAGCGTAAAAATCCATATGATGGAGCTCTTCAAGCTTATGGAAAACTTTAAGGAAGCCAAGGGAGTTGTCAAATTTATTCAGTTTAGTTTGCACAAATATTTAGGGGCAAAATAGTTCCAGTGTCCATAGTTTCTACATACACTGGAGAACAAGAAAAAAGTGGGGGTTAATCTCCCCCGCCCAAAACTGGAAAGTCCTGTGGAATTAAAATTAATCTGATGAGCAGTTTGAAGGATTGAGGTACTCTTATTTGGCCTAATAACATTCCACAAGCATTCCATTAAAAAGTGAAAGAAGAATATGTGATTGTATTCTATGGCTTTATATGAATCATTCTCTTTAAGTTGACTTTATTTCTGCTCGTATCATAACATTTAGCATAATTTGGTTTCATTAATCTTTCTTCATTCAGGATGGTCACATATATAATAGATTTTGCATTAATCATACTATGTACAGGAAAGATTCAAATGGATAGCCGAATTGGTCTGAAGTGGCACAATAAAATCAGAGTCCAGTAGCACCTTTTAGACCAACAAAGGTTTATTCAAGGCGTAAGCTTTCGAGTGCAAGCACTCTTCCTCAGACTATGAACTCCTTTCATGACAGAGGAGTTCATAGTCAGATGAAGAGTGCTTGCACTCGAAAGCTCACACCTTGAATAAATCTTTGTTGGTCTTAAAGGTGCTACTGGACTCTGATTTTATTATGTACAGGAAAGCAGTGTTTTTAGTGCAATAATGAACCTGAGCACCACACACCACTGTTCCTGTGCCCAGTAGTCTTGGCTTCCTTCCATGAACCCATGGATATAACAGACATAATTCTGTGAGTATGTGAAGGATCCAGCCTCATGACTAATCAGTAAAAGCCTGTTTACGCTTGAAAGTATTAACAGAAATTAAAACTACTCTCGACATTAATGTGCCTCAGCCAGGTTTCTCTTTTGTCTTTCTGGACTCTTGTGCTGCTGATTTTTTTCTGGAAACCAGTCTTTAAATAAATCAGTCTTCTTTGTGGTTAATATATAATTTGTGACCCAATGACTTCCATATCCTAATTGTGCATCACAAAACTTATCTCACAGCAGCAAACTAAAATTTATTGGGTTTAATGTATTAAATATTTATACTGCCCTTCCCAAGCCTGTGCACTCATTATCTTTAGAACACCTGGTATCTGAAGGGATGACTTATAGTGTAAAATAAGCCTGGTTTCCCCAAAATCCTCTCAGTCGATAGAAATGGCCTGTCACAAAAATAACATCTGGGTGCCACAGAATTATATCAGCCTAGCCTTTTATTTCTCACCACCCCACCAGAAAAAAGGTGGGAGCACCTTTTTGTTTTTTTTAATAACTGAATTTTAACATAACTGGTTTAAATAACTTAAATGTTTTAACTGAACGTACTGATATGTTGTAAGCATCCCTGAGCCATTAAGGAAGGGTGGCATGGAAATCTAATTATTAATTAATAAGTAAATAAAAATATTCCCACATTCTTGGAAATATTTGCAAACAGTATACTGGTTTTGCTGATATTTCAAATACTGTTCCATATGCCCTGATATGTCTGAAAAACACCAATACTTTTTTAAAGTTTATATTCTCAATAGAAAGTATATTTTGTGTTCTATTCCACCAAGCAGTGTTGAGATTGGCTGTGTTTTTGACTACAAAGACAGGGTCTCATATGCAAGAATGTAACAAAATTTAACCACTCTTTTAATATGCAAATAAATTATAGTAAAAGGGATATTTGGGGAGCATTGTCCTATACCTTTCCCATTTCATATTGATTCAGAACTACTGAGGTTACTGAATATGGAATATTGACTGATAGGTTTTCTTGATTAAGTATAATGGTGTGAATGTTTGTAGCATATCAATGAAACAGCAGAGCAGAATTTTTCCAGCTCCTTTGCCTATCGCATGACTTAATATATTTGGTGTCAGCTCAAAGCCAAGAGTACAGAGTATTAGCTAAATGGGAGCACAGTTAAATCTCTGTTCGAAATGAAGGTCAGCTGACAGATATGTCTTATTTCCTTCAGGGAAAAATTATCCTTCTGAACTTGAACTGATGCTAACTAAGTCACACAGGCAAAACTCTGCATAGATCATACAAAGGCATGCAGCAATATATTTTGAGCTGGTTATAAAATGATAATCGTTTTTGAACTATATCTCCACTTCCCATTCAAGCTATTGCATAGGCAATTCTATAACTAGTTAGAACATTTGATAAGCTGAACAGATAATTAAACCAAGAAGATTATCCTATACACAATTTCCTGTAGGTCAGAACATTAATAATATTTAAGCCATTCTGTGAGTAGAAATAAAAGATCCCAACATTTTGCAAAATTAAATTAAGGATTCATAGAAAATTGTTCACTAACATGCATGTCTTGATAACATCTATAGATATCGTGTGTTTCTATTCTAGGTATACTGATCTAGAAACAACCAGTAATGTAAAATAACCAGTGCAATTTGAATCACTCTCTCCAGAGAAAAACAGAAGGCAGATACTGGCAAAATTATACAAAGTGATCAAGTATGAGTATTGTTCAAATACTAATTCCATCTTGGAGGAGCTGAGTTTTAGGTGACTCAACCCTAACTATCCAACTACAGCTTCCAAACATCTGGCAAATGGTTCCAGGAGGTAGTCCAGGCAGCCATCCATCAGAAGATAGAGTTGGGTGTCATCCGCATATAAGTGACAACTCCATAACTCTGGACCAGCTGGGCCAGAGGGTGCATGTAGATGTTAAAAAGTGTGGAGGAGAACACTTATGGGTATCCACAAGGGAGCCAAAAGGGGTGTGACATCTCCTCCTCCACTGCAACCCTCGGTGTACAGTTCTGGAGAAAGGAGATCAGCCAATGGAGGGCCACCTGTGGGTATCCACAAGGGAGCCAAAAGGGGTGTGACATCTCCTCCTCCACTGCAACCCTCTGTGTACAGTTCTGGAGAAAGGAGATCAGCCAATGGAGGGCCGTCCCATGTATCCCAGCCCCAGTGAGGCGGTGGGCTAACAACTCGTGGTCAACCACACTGAGCGTGGCCAACAGATCTAACGACACAGGGATAGCCGAACCACCCCTGTCATCCATCAGAGTGACCAGCACCATCTCCACACTGTGGCCAGAATGGAAGCCAGAATGGAATGGATTGAGCACTGAAGTTTCCTCTAAAAATGCTAGGAGCTGATCCACAGCAGCCCTTTCAACCACCATACCAAGAATTGCAAGATGTGAGACTGGGCAGTATCTGACCAGGTCCCGTGGATCAAGCCATGATTTCAGCACCCCAGGGAACTCCACAGATGACAGAGAGTGGTCGACAATTTCCCCAAGGGGGGCTCTTATCCACTGGTCACCCGACTTGAGTAGCCAGGATAGACAGGGATCAAGGAGAGCAAGTGGTCACCCTCACCAACCCTAGAAAGTTGTCCTCTTTGGTAGAAGAGAGCTGCCTGAAGCCCCCGTGACGGCCTTGGAGCCTATAGTGACAAGATCTTATCCATGAAAAAGCTCACTAAACCTCACAGCTCAAATCCAATAAGCTAGAAATTTGATGCCCATAAGAGACTGAACTACCCTAAACAATAGTGTCAGGCAAGAACCCTAAACAATAGTGTCAAGCAAGAGATGGCAAAAATTATGCCACCTTTACCACCAATTCACATGCCTTCATAAGTGTGCAATAGGATGTTTTTGAAGCTTCATCATGAGACTTCCTCCACACTTATTCTAGCCATCTCACTTCCATCTGCCTCCCTCGGAGGCCCCCAGTATACCAAGGAGCCCATTTGAGGAGAGTGTGGAAATAGTGCCAGGGGGCAATTTCATCGATGGCAGCAATCAGATGGGCTTGCCAGCACTGCCAGCAAGTTGCCAGGAGTTATTCAGGAAACCATGAGGATCCATACGTTTCCATGAGCATGCACTGGCTTACCGCCCTGGGGGCTGCAAAGAAAGAAGCTAAGAAAATCACCTTTGGGTGATTGAAATAGAGTTTGCAGATGTTTGGATCAAATTGTTATCCCTCCATGTATAAAACCAAGTTCTTAAAACATAACTATTTTTTTCATGTTCTGTACAGTATCTTAATATTTTATTAGGCACCTTATTATTGATGTCACCAGATACTGGCCTGTAAGCAATTTCCTTTGAATTATTAAAATATTTTAGAAGGCAAATTTATTCCAGAATATAATTTCAGCTACAATGTGTGCCATGTTTTTCTGTCTCTTGAAGTTTTAGATAGTGCTCATCCCTTAGGGTGGGAGCCTAAATCATCATATTAGATAAAAAAGAAAAAGGCAAAGTTTGTATTGACATGATATTCACAGCCACCTGTATGAAGAGCATCATCTGCAGTTGACTAAAGGCTTTTCTATTCCAGCAACACAGATGCCAAAGAAACAAAGAAAAATCTAGAAAATAGCAATGACTCATATTATGCCCTCTGGCTTTTACTGCAATTAATCTGGTCACCAAGGTGGCTTCTAATAATAATTGTGCACTGAACATTAATTTGGAATTAGCCTCTGCATATTGTATATTAGCTGATCTGTTCAAAGCTGCTTTCCTCATCACATTTCAGTGTCATTCATTATTGAAACTATTTTTAAAAACATAATTCATTATATTATTGGCGTCATCCGGACAGCCTTATTGCTTCAATTTCATATGCCTTTGTTACCAGCTTTTATTACTTGTTTCCACACAGTTTCATTAGCAATTCTTTGCTTTTCTAGTTTTTCTCCCCCACCATATTGTTTCTGAAATCTTTTTTCCTCAGATTTTTTAAAATGAAATGGCTTTTCAGCAGTCTCTGTCCACCTTGCCATTTTGGGCATGGTGGGCAGTAATTTCTAAAATTACATTCCAGCAATCCAGCATTGGCCTGTGCATGCACCGAACAAACTGTCATGACTAATCAGAAGGCCCCAAACAAGCAGACAATCATTGCCTTGCAGCCACATGGTACATTCCCTTGAGCCCATATAAGCATCACACCTCGATGTCATTTTCAGATTTTGTGTGCAATGCAAGCAGATAAGCTGGGGTGACCGTGAGCGAGCTGGAAGCCTGATGATCCCCTTGCAGGTGGGAGAATCAAGGCTGCAGTGAGGGAGCTGGCAGCCTGATGATCCCTTTGCAGGCAGGCAAACCATGGTGATGGCAAGGAAGCCAGCAGACTATTTTATTTATTTATTTGTTTATTTATTATAATTATTCGATTTATTTCCCGCCACTCCCTACAGGCTTGTGGCGGGTAACAGTAGTCTTAAAATCCCCCATTAAAACCCCAACTAAAAGACTATAAAAATACCCAACACGGCGGAAAATGCCACTCTCCCCTACCCAAACAAGGGCATTTATTAGTTGAATTTATATACCGCTGTTCGCCAAAGGTCTCACAGTGGTTCACAATAAAATGATAAAATCACAATAAAACCCCCATAAATGCCTATTATTACAATAAGAAGATGGCATTCTGTCCCATAGCTTCCCCTGCTTGTTCAAAGAGAGGTCAAACATTAGTTCCATAAGAGAGAGGGAAAAAAGAGAAAGAAGCTGGCCAATGGATTAGGGATCTAAGATGGAACCCAGGCTTTTCCCTGGCCTCAACCGTATGCCTGATGGAAGAGCTCCATCTTGCAGGCCCTGTGGAAAGCTCGTAATTCCGGCAGAGCCCGTAGCACCTCCGGGAACTCATTCCACCAGGTTAGGGCCAGGACCGAAAAGGCCCTGGCCCGGGTCGAGGCCAAGCGAACGTCCCGGGGGCCTGGGACTACCAGTAGGTTCATACCTGCAGAGCTAAGAGCCCTGTGGGGGGCATAAGCAACCAAGCAGTCCTGCAGGTAAGTAGGATCCAGGCCGCATATGGCCTTAAAGGTTAATACCAACACCTTAAACTTGACCTGGAAACAGACTGGTAACCAATGGAGATGACGAAGTACCGGCTGAATATGGGCCCTCCAAGATGTCCTAGTGAGGACCCTAGCTGCCGCATTTTGTACCAGCTCTAACTTCCAGACCAAAGTCAAGGGTAGGCCTGCGTAGAATGAGTTACAGTAGTCTAGTCTGGAAGTGACTGTTGCATGGATCATAGTGGCTAGGGGTTCTGAAGGACTAAACCCCAGTTGGACAGGCAAACAATCCAAGACTGCAACCCCAATTTCTGTTGGTAAAAAGAGGTGACTGTATGGCATATAGTCCCCCCTCCACTCATAAGAACAGCAACATCCTTTATTAATGAACAGAACAGGACCAGTATAAAGCCACCTTCAAGTACATCAAGAACAGCTTTCCAAAAGAATATTCCCTTAGCCCTGCAGTCAGCCATAATAGTAGCTATGCTGAATTCTTTAGCTACTGTTCATAATTCAAAAAGTGAAGAAAGGGTGGCACATCCAATCAAAACAACCAGTGCAACATGGGGAAGCAGCTAATCCATGAAAACAACAGACATGTAGGCCAGGTACAATTTGTCAGTCAGCTTTGGCAGCAGCAACTGCATATGTCAATGGGCACCAAGTAAGATGTTAACTTACTCCATTGTTCCAGCGCAATAGCATAAGTGCGAACAGCAACAAAACAGCCCGTAAACAAAAGTATTCGGGGAAGTTACACATAAAGGCAGGCAATGTAGAATGATTGCTGTATTATTTGAGGCAGCCCAGAAGTGGGCTGCTTTTTTGTTGCTGCTTTTGATGACGAAGGTAATAAATTACATTAATCTGTGTTCCAAGTCTATTTGAATTCTGGTAGTATCTGCATGTCATTTAAGTATGGTAGAAAGCAGAGGCAAGTCAACCAATTCTTCTAGTTTAGAATATAGCCCATGGGATCATTCCACACTGGCAATCGTGCTCATAGAGACCTCTTGGCTCCTTCCAGGCCTTACTCATCCTTTTAAATATTGGTGTAAGCCCCAATGAACACCATGGGGCTTACTTATGAGTAAATATGCACAGAATCATGTTGTTAGTCATGCAAAGGAGTCACCAATGAGATTACTTTGTGCAGCACTGATTTTTCTGGAAATCCAACATGATGACTGGTAGAAAAGCTGATGAAAGAAGATATCAAGCTCTGTATTTCTTTTCCATCTCTACCTCTCTTATGCCATTGAAAATCCCTGGAGAATCTTTTGTTCCTATGATCGTATATTGTTTTGCCTGAAGCAGTTTGGATGCATGCAAAAATAATGCTTTTATAGATTGAATAGCAGAGATAGAATTGGATCAGCCACCTGCTTTTCAGTTTTAATAGTACTTTCTTCAAAAAGAAAAACTCACCCAACTGTGAAGGATTTTTGTGATACGTTGCATTCCTCACTTTTCTAGGGAGGAGTGTCTGTAACTTCCAAGTCCACCTTGCATCTCTATGAGAAAGGTGGGTTATAAATATAGCAAATAAATAAACAATTCTGCATTCTCTCTTCAATAAGTAGCTCATGTGGACTCTCACAGCCACCTCATCCTGCATTTTACTAGCTCTCCCAGATTAATTTTTTGATCTTTCACACATATCGTTTAACAAGCATCAGTCTCAGGCTTTCCAGGGGGTTCTGCTAGATTATATGATAAATGGAGCCGTCTTCAGGCCAATTTGAGATTGCTTTGGAGAGGTGAGAATAAAAAGCAGTCTCATGGGGCCCCACATTCTCTTTTGTTTGTGAATGTGTGTCATATACCCACCATATCATTTGAGGGCCTTCATGAAAACTCAAGATTAGAATAATAGAATCATAGAGTTGGAAGGTATCTCTGGGGTCATCTAGTCCCATCCCCTGCAGAATACAGGAAAATGCCACAAAAGCCAAGCACCTACACAATCCCTTCTGTCCACCTACTTACAATCTGCCTACATTCACAGAATTAGCATTTCTGTCAGATGGCTATCTAGCCTCTGCTTAAAAGCTTCTGATGGAACCTCCCAAGGAAGCCTGTTCCAGTGAAGAACCACTCTCAGGAACTTCTTCTGGATGTTTAGCTGAAAATTCCTTTGAATTAATTTCATTCCATTGGCTCTGGTCCGACCCTCTGGGGCAACAGAAAACAACTTTGCTCCATCTTCTATATGACAGCCCCTCAAGTACTTTAAGATGGCTATCATATCACTTCTTAGTCATCTTGGAATCATAGAATCAAAGAGTTGGAAGGCACCTCCATGGTCATCTAGTCCAGCCCTCTCTCACAATGCAGAAACTCACAACTACCTGCCTACCCACTCACAATCTGCCTAAGTCCACCTCTTCGTTGTCTTCTCTCCAGGTTAAACAGACCCCCTCAATTTTTCCTTATACGACTTGGTCTCACCATCTTTGCCTCTGGACACACTCAAGTTTCTCTACATTTTTCTTCAGTTGTGGTGCCTAAAACTGACCACAGTACTCTAAGTGAGGTCTAATCAAGGCAGAGAAAAGTGGAAACATCACCTTGCATGATCTGGACACTATATGTCTTTTAATACAGCAAATCTCATTTGCCTTTTTAGCTACCGAGACACACTGCTGACTCATGTTCAGTGTATGGTCTACTAAGACTTCCAGATCCATTTCACATGTACTACTGCCAAGACAAGTGTCAGCCATCCTATAGCAATGCATTTGATTTTTCCTACCTAATTGCAGAACTTTACATTTATCACTATTCAAATTAATTTTATTCAATTTATCCCAGTTTTCCACCCTGTCATCATCATCCTGTATACTGATTCTGTCCTCTGGTGTTTTTGCTATCCCTCCCAGTTTAGTATCATCTGCAAATTTAATAAGCACCCCCTCTATTCCTTCATCCAAATAATTTATGAATATGTTGAATAATAAAGGGCCCAGGACATATCCATGAGGCACTCCATTCGTCACTTCTCTCCAAGAAGATGATAAACCATTTACAAGCACCCTTTGGGTGTGATCTGTCAACCAGTTCTCGATCCACCTAGCAGTAATAGGATCCATACTGCATTTTACCAGAGCACATTAAGCCGCCAACAGCTTGCTTGTGGAGTCCCACAGAGAGCAGTCCTTTCTCCTATCCTATTCAACATCTTCAAGCGCCCTCTTGCACATCTGGTATGGAGGTTTGAGCTGGGTCATCAATATGCAGATGACACCCAGCTCTTCCTCCTGATGGATGGCCGCCCTGACTCTCCCCCCATAAGCATTAGCCAGCTGTCTGGAAGCAGTGTTAAGATGACTCAAGCAGAGTCCTCTGAAGCTCAATCCTTCAAAGACAGAGGCTGGGTAGGAAGGATCCATGTGAGGAAGCATGTCTGCCCACCCTGGATGGTGTGCTGTGCAGCTCTCTGTGGTTCACTCTGCCAGGAACCTGGGCGTGATCCTGGATACTTCCCTCATAATGGAAGCCCAGATCACAAAGGTAGTGCAGCAGGCCAAGCTAGTAGCTTGGCTGCCAAGCCAAGCTACTAGCACCCTACCTGGCACTGGAACACCTAGCCACAGTGATCCTTGCGATGGTTACCTCTAGACTAGACTTCTGTAACTCGCTCTATGCAGGCCTGCCTTTGGCCTTGATCCAGAAACTACAGCTGGTCCAAAATGCAGCAGCCAGGGCCCTCACAGCAGTACCATGGAGGACCCACATTTGGCCCATTCTTCACCAACTACAGTGGTTGCCAGTTGTCTAAAGATCCAAAAGAAGTTTCCGACAGAGAGGTTTCTCAGTGGAACAGGCTTCCTCGGGAGGTGGTGGGTTCTCCATCTTTGGAAATTTTTAAACAGTCATCTGACAGAGAGGCTGATTCTGTGAAGGCTCAAGGGAGTGGCAGGGTTGTGAGTGTTTTGCATTGTGCAGGGAGTTGGACTAGATGACCCAGGATTTCCCTTCCAATTCTGTTATTCTATGATTCTATGATACAGCCCAAAATCCCATTTACCTTTTTAGTCACTGAGTCACACTGCTGAATCATGTTCAGTATATGGTATACTAGATCCTTTTCGAACATACTACTGCCAAGATGGGTCTCCCCCATCCTATAATGATGCATTTGACTTTTCTTACCTAAATGCAAAACTTTACACTTATCACTACTGAAATAGATTTTATTCATTTTAGCCCAGTTTTCCAGCCTGTCAAGATTTTCCTGTAGCCTGATTCTGTCTACTGCTTTGTTTGCTATCCCTCCCAGTTTAGTATCATTTGCAACTTTAATAAGCACCCCAAATTTAATAAGCATATTTACTAAGTCAGGATTTTTTATCAACTGCTAATCTGCAAAATTTATTAAAATTCTTCCCATCTCCTTAATATAGATGACTTTATCTAAAGGCTAGGGAGATTGGGTAACTTCAATTTCCCTGATGTATGCTGAGAAGCACTGTTAAATGTCCATAGTCAGGCAACTTTCTGACATTCCTGGCTGACAATTTCATTTATCAAATGGTGAAAGAACCTACAAGAGGCTTGGCCATGCTTGACTTAATAATGAACAACAGGCAAGACGGGAGGTTAAGGAAGTTCCTAGTCAGAGGTGTCTGTTAGGCTTTCACAGGGCAGACTTTAATAAACTCAGAGACATAATGAGAGTCATCCCATGGACCAGAATGCTGGAAGGAAAGGAGCAAGTGATGGGTGGGTGCTCTTTAAACAAGAGCTATTGCTCAAGCAAGAAAGGCTTTAGATTAAGAGGAGCCCTAGAACCCCTCCCTGGAGGGTTGGAGCCTAAATATCTATGAGGGCCTCCCCTGGTAGAGCCTGTTTCCTCCAAACCCATTGGGGCATGTGATCTTCTCCCTTCCCTAAGTCCCATGAGATGCAATCGCAGCCTCTCCACAACCTGGTAGTCATTTGAGAATACAGGCCCAGGGCAGCCATTTTATGACTTGGATCAGCTTCCAGGACCCATTTCGCCACAGACAACATTAGTGATAGTAATGTAACTTTCCAAAATAGCTTCTGCCGCTTTTCTTTGTGCCTCCAACCTAGTGTTTGACAAATATTTATGTACTTTTGACTGAGGTTGCACAAATGATTTTAGAATTGCCCATCTCTTTGTGGAGGATGAAAAGAAGGTGTAAATGTCATTAATAATGCCAAAACAGTTAACTGCATCAAGGAAAGTTAAAAATCTCTCACTCGGTAAACCATCTTCAGGTGGGGCTCTTACAGCAGCTAATAATATATGCAAGCAACTTTATCACCTACCCCCGTGGCCTTTTGCTCCCTAGGGCTAATCCTAAACTAAAATAAAATACATGGATCACACACACTTGAGTTATTGGCTTAAGACAGTATTATTGTGAAAAAGAGTGCAAGGAAAATTTCTAAAGGGTTGTTTAGAATAGAGCAGTTCATTGTGACAGCATATGTAAGAAAGGCCTACGTGGGGCCTGTTTGGGGGAGGTAGTGGGGTTAGTTAGTGCTCGCGCAACATTGATAGTATGCATTGGTTTTAATGGTTTTAACTATGGGTTTTATTGTAATTTTTATCTTGTAAACTGCCGTGAGCCTAAGGGAACGGCGGTATAAAAGTTTGATGATGATGATGATGATGATGATGATGATGATGATGTATCAAAAATATTGTACACCTTGGCTGGAGGCCCTCTTGAGTTGGAGGCCCTAGGCTTCAGCCTTGTTAGCCTAATGGTAAATCTTGCCCTCTGCTCAAGCCATGGAGACATGGTAAGGGATCCAAGAAGTCTATTTGGATCAACAAAGAACTTCAGAAGGAGCTCAGGAAGAAAAAGGAAATGTTCAAGAAATGGAGGGAAAGGCAAACCTCTAAAGAAAAGTATCTGCAGATTACTAAGCACTGTAGGTCAGCCATCAGAGAGGCCAAAGCTGGGAGTGAGCTGAGACTGGCCAGGGAAGCCCACTATAACAAGAAAAGCTGTTTCAGATATGTGAGGAGCAAAAGATGGTTTAAGGAAACTTCTCTCACCCATAAATGCCATGATCACTATTTTTTCTTATAGCACCTAACCCACACCACACATATCACCTTGAAATTAGATGGAGAAAAATGGCTTAGACACCACACAAGAGCAAGTTACATAAAAAAATTACAGGAGGATTGGCAATATAACACATACTAGTAATCAAGCCCGCTGTACTTAAAATACAGCGGGCGCTAGGCATGGGAGCCCCTGGCAGTCACATCAGCCACATCAGGCCGCTGGCAAAGGAGCAACTGCAAGCCGCCCTCCATAGGGGCTCGCAGTTGCTTCCTTGTCGGCAGGGCGGGAATCAGCCAGGCCAATCGGCAGGCGCAAAGCGCCTGCCGATTGGCCCGGCCGATGGTCTGTCCGGAGGAAGGGGCCAATCGGCACCCTTCCTCATCCTGGACCGAGCCCGCCCTAACTCCTCCCACAAAGCCTTTACGGCTTTATTTAGTCGCGGCTTTATTTAGTCGCGGCGCCACGGGCTGTGTTCAGATTATGTACCTGGGTACAACTTGGGGGGGGGGGGCTGACGAGGCAGTATAGAAATACCTTAATCAATCAAACTGAGTTTGTTTTATGTATTTATTTATTTTAATTCATCTTCTATCCCACCACTCCCGTTGACTGGCTCATAGCGGCTAACAAATTTTTAAAAAGCCCACCATAAAACCATAACCCCTTACACATAAACATAATCAATCTAAGACAGTGGCAGCTAAACCTCCCTCCCCCCAGTTCATACAGACAGATAACACCTCATGTGTGGGTTAAAGAGGAGCTGTGCAAATCTTGTTAGTTCAAGGGGGGGGGGAGCCCAGATCTTAACCACCCTGGCCTCAAACAAAGACCTGTTGGAAGAGCTCCATCTTACAGGCCCAACAGAACTTTGAAAGCTCATTCACGGCCCTCAGTTCATCTCGGAGCTCATTCCACCAAGGTTGGGGACTGGACTGAAAAACTGTAGTCTTGGTCGAAGCCAGGTAAACTTCCTTTGGGCCAGGGACCGCCAGTAAATTAGCTTCTGCAGAGCAGAGCACTCTGTGTGTGTGTGGGGGGGGGGAGCATAAGCAGGCAAGTGGTCCCTCAGATAGGTGGGGCCCTGACCGCGGATGGCCTTGAGGTTTAGTACCAAAACCTTGAACCTGATCTGGGCTGCAACCAGCAGCCAATGCAGCTGTCTCACTAAAGGATGAATATGGGCCCTCCAAGATATACCAGTGAGGGGCCTAGCAGCTGCATTTTGTGCCAGCTGCAATTTCCAGGTCAAGGACAAGGGTAAGCCTGCATAGAGTTAAAGAAGTTCAACCAAGATGTGATGGTTGCATGGATCACTGTGGCCAGGTGTTCTGGCGACAGGTAGGGTACTAGTAGCCGTGCTCGGTGCATATGGAAGAATGCTGAGCAGGCTACTCTTGTAACCTGGGCCTCCAGATAAGGAGGTATCCAAGATCACTCCCAAATTCCTTGCCAGTGGTGCAAAGTTAAGTTGCACCCCGGGTAAGGTGAATAAGTACACTTCCTGACCTTTCCCCTTCCTCCACAGCCACAAGACCTCCATCTTGCAGAGGTTGAGTCTCAGGCAGCTCTGCTCCAACCATCCAACCATTGCTTCAAAACATCTGGCAAATGTATCTGGGGGGGGGGGAATCCAGGTGGCAATCTATGAGGAGAAAGAGTTGGGTGTCATCTGCATATTGTTGACAACCGAGCCCATAATTCCAAACCAGGTGTACCAGAGGGCACATATAGATGTTAAACGGAGTAGAGGAGAGAACCACCCCATGCGGTACCCTGCAGGGGAAACGTAAAGAGTATGATAATTGCTTCTCCACTGCAATCCTCTGTGTCCGGTTCTGGAAAAAGGTGCACAACCACTGAAGGACTATCCCCAGTATTCTGGCCCCGGCGAGGCAGTGAGCTCATGGTCAACCACAACAAATGCAGCCAACAGGTTAAGCATGGCTGAACCACCCCAATCCAGCTGGCGATGGAGATCATCCACCAAGGCAACCAACACCATCTTCACTCCGTGGCCAGGTCGGAAGCCTGACTGGCATAGGTCAGGGTTTGGTCCAGTCTTCTGTGGACTAGAGCTGTTCCATGTATCCCCAGCTTCCCCAGAGAAAGCCCCTTTTCAGCAGTGGTGCTCCAACTACTAAAAGGCTTATTTGTGCTGACTTTGGTGATCTGGTATCCTGACGTTTGAGTTTCTCCCTCTCCTCTCTTTTCTAGCCAGAAGCATCATTTACAGGTTGACTCTTTTACTGTTATTATCCTAACCGGAATTTTATTGGGCTTTTTATTTGCTATATTTAGTGTCTGCTTTCATTGATGTCAGACAACTCTTTTTGTTATTATTCTAGCTACTATTTCTTCTTTTAATTGATGGTTGGGAGCCGTTTCAGCATTCTAAATAGATAATGGAACATGCACCTAGAGCTGCCAAGTGTCTAGCTTTGACCCTGAGGTTTCAGAGCTCATTCAAAGAGCCTCTGGATAGCCTGCCAAAATCTTAGGGCCATCTGCTAGCACACAACATTGATGGCTTCTTTAAAAATATCTGTGTGTGCCTGTTTGTGATAACTGCTGCACATTTATGCTCAAAATAGCAGGCAATTGTTTGGCACTAAGAGCTGTAATACATTTTCCACCAAAGCACAATTTCTACTTTTTCTTTAAAATGTTAACATCTGCTAAATATTCTGTCTCTTCCATACGGCCTTGCTCATCTTCTAGTGAATACACGTAAAATCGGGATACAGTACACACTTGATTTTTCATTATATACATATTAAGTAATTTTCATGCTACATGCAAGGCATGTATAGCTCATTGCCTTATTAAACCCCGTATTTACTGATCCCCTGCTTCATTTGCAATATGAGCTTACAAACAGATGTATGCACAGCACACACATGCAGGATTCAGAAGTCACAGTGCTTGTGACTGCATACATTCACAAATATCTTGTGGTATAATTTCTACTATATGTGACTATAGGACCATTAATACTGCTACACAAAGTTTCATCATCCAGCCCTATTCCTTGATTCTCAAGGTCTAGGATAGTAAGGATTTTGCAATCCTACATATCAGTATTTGAAATAAATAAATAAATGTGTACATTATAGTTGTAGAGTGCTGATATTTCAGAACTGAGGGTTAAAAATCATTCTCCAGAGTCTCTCTCTTCAGAAAAGAACTGGTAACTGTGGAAGCCTCACCAGAATTCTTTTCAGGAGCTCCTATTTCAGTTCAGAAATCAGTGATGGCTGTTGTGTAAATGGTATCTGTCTGACATATACTATTGCCTACTCAGTTAAGGTGTTTAAAATTGTTCCTGAAAAGAGATCCCTGCTGTGTGGAGTTGCCAATCAGACCTCCGCAGCCTTCTCCTAATTCCTCCCTCAGGAAAGCTTTTCATGTTTCTTGCTGCCAAACACTGTACTTCTGTGGCCTTCATGATGACTGCTGATCCTGCACCATCTGGTAGGCTCTTTGAGAATGACATTTTGGGCTAGGAAGGAATATGTATGTTGTTGCAAAGCCTCTTCAAGTTAATAGCTTGCTGGTGGCAGAAGCTTCATAACCCAGTTGGTAAGGTTGCTAGGTTTGGGGTTTGACCAGAAACTTTATCACCCTTTTCAATGTACCCCAAGGAAGGAATAAAATCTCAGAAAAAAGGCTAGTTCTTTACAAAGCTTACTTAAAAATGTCTGCCTCATTCTGATATTTGGGGGAGGCGCTATAGTAAATGTGTTATATAAAAATGTGAAGGTAAGGTTGTCAGCTCTAGGTTGGGAAATATCTGGAGACTTTGGGAATGAAGCCGGGAGTAGACAGGATTTAGGGATGGGATGGACCTCAGAGGAGTATAGTGCTGGGGAGTCCACCCTCCAAGGCAGCCATTTATTCCAGGGGAACTGATCTCTAGTCTGGATCTTTCTAGTCCAGGATATTTCCAGATCCCACCTGGGACTGGCATCCCTAGGGTGGCATTGCTAAGCTCACCCCCATTTGCTCTGTTCCGTGCCTTTTGTCCTTAGGGACCACTCCTGGGTCACTAAACACTGCACCATTCTGTCTCCTCCCCTTCTATCTCTTTCCCCACCAAGCATTGCCAGGCACTTATTTTCATTCTCAACAGGCAAACCTAAATAGGCTTGTCAGCTCTCACCTGGAAAATTCGTGGGGGCGGGGCTTGAGGAGATAATAGGTATCGACAAGTATATGATGCCTAGCATTACTAGCTCTTAGTTGGGAAATATTTTGAGATATTTTGGGTGGGGGAGCCTGGGGAGGGTGGGGTTTACGGAGGAGAGGGACCTCAGCAGGGGACAATTCCATAGAGTCCATATTCCAAAGCAGCCATTTTCTCCAGGGGAACTGATATCTACTGTCTGGAGATCAGTGGGAGATTTCCAGGATTCATGGGAAGATTGGCAGCCCCGTAACTTACAGTCTGCTCTCCAAAGCTGCAGTTTATTTCAGGGGAATTAGGTCAGTAGATAAGGTAAAGGTATCCCTTGCGCAAACACCAGGTCATGTCTGACCCATGGGGTGACGCCCTCTAGTGTTTTCATGGCAGACTCAATACGGGGTGGTTTGCCAGTGCCTTCCCCAGTCATTACCGTTTACCCCCCAGCAAGCTGGATACTGATTTTACCAACCTCGGAAGGATGGAAGGCTGAGTCAACCTTGAGCTGGCTGCTGGGATCGAACTCCCAGCAGCTTTAATTTTGAGATAACTCCAGCTTTTTCCCAAGTCTGGTAACTCTAATCCAATATGCAGCTTTCCTGAGCTTCTGAAGTTTACCTTCTGGAATCTGTTGTCAGGTTCAGCCGTGTAAGAACCTGCTCAGGATAGCAATGCAGATTGATGTGACCTCTGGTTAGGTTGGTGGCAAGGCAATGAATTTATCAAGGCAAAGCAGGATTTGAACAACAGTTGCCAGCTGAATTTTAGTTAAGTAAACTGTGCTTAAAATAAGCCATGCTTTCCTGTTATTTTCAAACCAAGCCCTTATCTTGGGTTTTGTTTAATTTTCTTACTTCATCGACTAAGACTGTGCAAGCTAGGTTTCTGAAAAGCTGGCAATGTGATTCTCCATAAAAGAGTATGGGTTTGTGTGAGTCTCTTTCGAGTGGAAGCCCAATGAAGTCTACACTTATATTTGATTATTTATCACGAGATGCTTATCCAGTTTATGGCTATTAGTCGTGTTAGCACTAAAGCATCCCACAGAATATTTGTTTATTCAACTGATATACAAAAACAATGACTTTCAGGTCTCAATGTTAACATCTATTTGGCAATCCATATTTAATCATAATATTTCTTCAGACATATACTTGGTGATACTTCCTCTCATTACATTGCATGAAAGCTTCCTATTAGGAAAAATCACCTACAAAATCACAAAAATACTTTAACTAGGCTCACTTTAGATTTGGGTTCTTGGGTTCTGATTTTTCAACTGCTTTTAAAGCACAAATGTTACAATTGCATATGATACAATTGTATAGATAACACATTTGATAATTTACTTGTAAGGTAGTGCAGTGTTTCCTCTCCAACTGGTTGGATCCCACAGCCTGTAACAGGCAGGTCTTCAGTCCTAATTAAGGCCCCTGGCTTGGATAGTCAGGGATAGAATAAGTTCCTCAGAGCTGAGAGGCCCTGGCTGGCATTGGATGGGAGACCTCCAAGGAATACCAGGACCATGGTGTAACGCAGCCTTTCCCAACCTTTTGACTGTGGAGGAGCTCCTGAAATAATTTTTCAGACTTCGAGGAGCCCCAGGAGTGAAGTCATCTAGCCATGCCCTCTGCCACACCCCATGACATCACTATCTGCACCCTTAGCCCTCCTTTTGCTGCCTTCCAGTACCTGGTTGGGAATCCCCACTGTAGAGAGAAGCAATGGCCAACATCTCTCAGCCCTTTTCCTATTTATCCAGTCTTTATGGATTCACAGTCAGTAACAGGACAGTACATGAGGCTAACTCAATGGCAGAGCAAATGCTGTATGGTTTATATTGTGAGAGCTACCGTAAATCAAAGGTAAGTCCTACTCTGTGAATGGTCAAGGAAAATCCCAACAGGACCAAGGAACTCAGCCTGTTGTGCAATAGCTTCTGCCAGGAAGCAAACAGCTATGAAGAATATTAATAAAACCCAGTTATTATCAAAGACAGCATGGAACATCATAATATTAACAACTAGAATTTAAGCCCGCTGTAGATAAAATACAGCGGGCGCTAGCAGGCAGTGGGTAGTTGAGGAAGGCCTGGGAGGGAGGGAGGGAATCAGGCAGCCACAGAAAAAGGGAGAAAGAGAGGGAGAGAGAGAGAGAGAGAGAGAGAGAGAGAGAGAAGGGGAGACAGGAGAGTAAACGATGGGAGCAAGAATGGGAGAAAGAAAGGCAGAAGAGAAATGGGCGCATAGGAGGGAGAAAGGAGATTAAGGGGTGGGTGAATGGATGGAGAGAAGGCAGGAAGAAAGGGAGAAAGAAAGCAAAGGAGAAAGACAGAAACAGAGTGAGAGGGAGAGAAAGAAGCAGAGAGAGGGGGGTGAGGGGGGTTGCTGGGGAAGTGAGTGGTGGGTGGCTGTGTGTTTGGGGGGCGGGCCGTGAGGGCAATTGAGGGCCATGGGGGATCACAGCGCGGCAGAGAGGGGTGGGCCTTACAGCCCCCACCAGCCGGCTCCCTGGCCATCTTGGGGCTTCTGCCGGGTGGAGGGAAGAGCCTCTCCACATCTGTGACACGGCGGGGCTCTTGCTGGGGCCGAAGTAGGCCCCTGCCCACCCGCCCGTGACCCGGGGCCTTCTCCTGGGCCCAGGAACAGGTTTGCCACATATGTTATGCAGTGAGGCTGTTCCTGGGCCCGGGAGAAGGCCCCCACCTACCGCGGGGGGGGGCCTGCAGTGTAAAGGGTCCCAGGGCGGGAAAGGAGCAGGGGAGCAGGGGCGCTGCATCTTTGTCGCGGTGTCCTTGCTCCTTTCCCAAGTGCAAGGGGAAGCAGTTACCATCGGGGAAGGCTTCTTCCTCTGAGCGGTGACTCCCCAGCTGGCCCAGGCGAGGGCAAGCCAAGCGGCCAATGGGGAGCCGTTGGCCCTGGATTGAGCCCTGGATTGACACTTGGAGGGCCCAATCAGGAGCCACTTCGCTGCTCCTGATTGGGCCCTCCAAGTTTTTATCCTGGAGAGGGGCCCGCCCTTTCTCCTCCCTCATTGCCCTTACCCTTTTATTCCTACCGCTCCACAGGATAGTAGTTTAATACCAATTTTGTAATCTGTTAGTAAATACCTGAATAAGGTTTTTCTTTTACTATGTTGGTTACAATTATCTAGAAGAAGAGGAGTAAGCAAACACTTCGCTGGCTGTCAATGCTACAACCTAGTGTTTAGAATGCTTCTAATACGCAGAGAAAAAAATGATAATGATATAAAATTGGGTCATAAAGCATAGCTGTACACTATCCAGACTAAAATAAAGGAGAAGGGGAATCCTATATAGGCTACCAAGAAAGACGACAAAATGTCTGTCTCTAGCCCAAAAATCCTAAATGAGTTACAAAAAGGACACATTACTAAATAGCAAGAGGCCACAGTCTTTCCCATGAAAATCCAAAAATTTAAAGGGGAATGATGACTATACCACCTATTGCTTGTTTAAAGGAAGCACTGATGGAGAAAAGGCATTATAGTCATGATGTCCAACAGGTGAAGACTATGGGGAGTGTCTTCACTCAGATGAAAACAGAAAGATGTAACATTGAATAAGAATGATTAGTGTATGTTACGCACCCATGGTTAAGCTGTTCTACATAACCATTCCCCCACTGAAGGAGAATGAATAACTGGCTCACTTGAAGAATCTTTCTCTTCAGTGGGGTGAAGTCCTTCGGCATATTTCCCCCCCACCTAACAGGGTGTCTGTTGTGGGGAGAGGAAAGGGAAGGCGATTGTAAGCCGCTTTGAGATTCTTTCGGGTAGACTCTTCTTCTTCATCATCCTCATCTGCATGTTATGTTGCAGAGTTGTATGAAGGAATAAAAGTTCTACTATTGTTGTGAACTTATCTAGGAGAAGGTTAAGATTTACATCTGACTATGTTTATTGTGGAGCTTTTTGTTTGTTGTATGCCTGGAGAGGGTCAGCCCACTACAGTCCAGTAAAGGCATACTAATTTGCATATTTGTAGCTAATATTGGCAACTGATCTTGATACATTCTTTCTCCACTTTTTGTATGGCATGAACAATTAGGAAATTGTGCTCATTGTAATTCAGAAAGTGATAACTGAGGTATTAATGTAGTGGGAGAGACTATTGATACAGGAGGTAAGTTGAACTTTAACATTTCTCCAAGGAAGAATGTTCTTGTTCATCACCCTCCTCACTGACAGCTAAGGTTACCCTCTCTAAAACAAATCATGCTGAAATGTGTCCCCAGTGACTTTCTAACAAAATAGCATTATCCAAAAATTTGTTAAAAGTGCCGACAGCAAGTAGTAAACCCAAAGTACTCAGGAAGCTTAAAAAAAAAAACTCATCCTGAAAATTCATAAACTTGAGCAAGACTTTCAGAGAATTAAGCTGTCAAAGCTTATTTCTATCATGTACACGAAACAGTACTAAATTGCATTTTCTGCACTCCTGAAATATATGACGTTTCCAATGACATTAATGGGAACCAAGTGGTATTCATCTTTGACTGCCAGAAAGGCCTTGACTTTATGAGTCATGAACCACCATAATGTGCCCACAGGCATTTTGGTTCATGTGTTTTCAGTTCAGATATTTTGTAAAAAAAATGTATGTTCTTTATTTTTACTAACTCTGTATTATATTTATTTATTTAGCTTACTTGTAGCCTGCCTTTCTCACTGAGACTCAAAGTGAGTTACAAAGTATAGAAAAAGAAAACAAATGGACTCCTACAGTGCAAGACATTGAATAAACAGTGCAATTAGACTAGATATACAACACTGAAGGATAATATGAGCAACAGTATGACTATAAAGTATATAATGAACAATATAATAGAACTAGGAATACAATGCTCTAAGATTGGGATTCATGCTGTCATATTCCCTATTGTGCTGTATGGGTGAAAGCTGAATAGTGAAGAAAGATGAACCAAAGAAAGTCAATTAATTTGAAATGTAGTGCTGGAGGTGAGTTTTATGGATACTTTGGATTGCCAAAAAGACAAATAAGTGGGTTCTAGATCAAATCAAGGCTGAACTCTCCCCAGAAGCTAAAATGACCAAACTGAAGCTATCATATTTTGGACACATTATGAGAAGACAAGAGTCACTGGAAAACACAATAAGGCTAGGGAAAGTCAGAGGCAGCAGAAAAAGAGGGAGAGCCAACATAAGATGGACTTACTCCATGGAAGAAGCCATAGCTCTCAGCTTGTAAGACCTGAGCAAGACTGTTAGTGATAGGATGTTCTAGAGGTCATTCATTCATAGGGTCACCAAAGGTCAGAGGTGGCTTGATGGTGCTTAACAAATATGCATAGGCTAGGAATTCAAAATTACAAAGCAATGTGTACAGCAAACTATATCATGTTAATAATTCAGCATGATTTAGTGGTTCCAAGAGGTAACATTTTTTCCAGTACGGATATATTTTTCTCCCTACCAGTTGGGAGGACATGTATTCCCAGGGATTGTACTGCTCATCCAATGTATCGTCTCTGCCCAATTTTCAGGCAGGTTGGATAACAGGTCACTATTATAATTCCCACTTGTGGAACAGTCATAAGGAGTTGTGAAATATTCACAGGGAGGGTGGCATATACATACATACATACATACATACATACATACATACATACATACATACATACATACATACATACATACATACATACATACAACTTCAAATGAAATGTGGGACTCGATTAACCAGCAGGAATATTTAAACCCGGTCCATTGCCTTGGTTCATTCTCCTAGCCATGCTAACTTCTGATATCAAAGCCAAACTGGAGGGGGAACATACACCCTTTGCTTTAGGATGCTTTGGGCTGATCCTGCATTGAGCAGGGGGTTGAACTAGATGGCCTGTATGGCTCCTTCCAACTCTATGATTCTATGATTCTATGATCCAGCATCACAAGAAGAATCTGGAGAGGGCTGGGTTTTTCTACCTTAACTATGTGCTCATGTTTGTTTTAAAATAGGCTCTCTACCAACATTTCCTTTTTAAAAGTAAATTGGCTTGTTAAGTTCTCTGTTTTTTATTTCCTTAGCAGGGGTATATGATTTGTTAGATACAGTACATAGCACTTGCTTCTTCCTGAAATGAAACCTTAAAAATACAGTCTTCCTTGGTTTCCTACAAAGTAATGTCTCTATGTTTTCTTTATCACCAATCACCTTCCTTGACTGAAAAAAGCACTTTATTCTGTCATTCCTCTCTACTCTGCAGCAGCTTGCCTGCCTGCCTTTCAAAAAGTATATGTATGACATTTGCCTCTCAGCACTATAGGCACATTGCCTCTTCTTGGGAAGGCATTCCAGAAACTCAGGCAAAACATTTGCTACTCTCCTTTGCAAGAGAGCTATCTTTGCATCAGTCCCCCTTCCAGTTTGTAGTGTCTGCCAGCAAAAGCAAAACATATGCCCTGGCAGAAAGGCAGACGCAGCATCAGAAATATTTTTAAAAAAACACAAAAAACAGCACTACTAAACAGACTTTTTTTGCTTATATATTATAGAATCATGAAAACCCAGGGGCAATGGTTTTTGGAAAATTCAGTGTCCATCATCTTAACACCGCCCGTGGCGCCGCGGGCGCCACGGACTAAATAAAACCGTAAGGTGTTGTGAGGCGGGATGTGTCCGGGATGAGGAAGGGTCCGGATTGGACCCTTCCTCTGGACAGACAATCCAGACAATCGGAGGGACCAATCGGAGGGACAGACAATCGGAGGGACCAATCGGCAGGCGCAAAGCGCCTGCCGATTGGTCCCTCCGATTCCCAGCCCCTCCGATTCCCAGCCCCGAGCCCCGGGATTGGTCCCTCCGATTCCCAGCCCCCAGCCCCGGCTCGCAGTTGCTCCTTTGCTGCCCTCAAGGGAGCCCCGGCAGCCGTGCGGAGCGCGGCTGCCGGGCCTCCCTGGCCGGCGGCTTGACGCGGCGAGAGGCACGAAGCGCCTCTCATCGCGTCAAGCCGCCAGCCTGGGAACCCCTGGCAGCCGCGCTCCGCGCGGCTGCCGGGGGCTCCATAACCTCATGGCCGAAGAAGAACACAGACCTCTGAGGAGCTACCGAAAGGGGGGGGCAGAAAACATCCACCGAGAACATCCACCGAAAAACATCCACCGAAAAAAAAAACGGCCCTTCCCTGTCCTCATCAGCACAGAGAGACACAGCCACCGACAAAAAAAAAAAAAAAACAACCCCCGACAAGCGCGCAACATACCTCCGAGGAGCCACTGAAAAAACAAAACAAAACCCCGACAAGCGCGCGTGCGCACAGCACGCCTGCCGGGCCCTCCCTACCCTCATCAGCACAGAGAGACACAGCTCCCAGGAGCCACCGACAAAAAAAAAAAAAAAAACCCCGACAACCGCTCGTGCGCACAGCGCGGCTGCCGGGCCCTCCCTGCCGTCATCGGCACAGAAAGGCTCAGCTCCCAGGAGCTAACGACAGGAAAAAAAAAAAAAAACCCCGACAAGCGCGCGTGCGCACACCGCGGCTGCCGGGCCCTCCCTGCCCTCATCGGCACAGAAAGACACACCCCTCCGAGGAGCCACCGAAAGAGAAAAACAACCCCGCCAAGCGCTGCCGAGCCACTAAGGAGCACCCGTCAGGAGCCGCTGGCAGCCTCCTGTAACAGGTAGCCTTCCGCCCCTCGCCTGCCCCCGTCTGCTAGCGCCCATTGTCTCCTTTATACAATGGGCTATTTTACTAGTTTTCAATAAATTAGGGACAATGCTCTTTAGCAGGAAGATCCGTAAAGCTTTCTGGTTGGGAACTACCTTGACAGATAATCTGCTATATTAATATTTGTCTTGGTTGCCTATGCAAATGTGAAAAGCCTATGTAATTTTGGAAGGTACTCTGTGTTTACTGACTGTTATTATTTTTAGTTATTAAATTGATAACTTAAACATAAAGGTAAAGGTAAAGGTATCCCCTGTGCAAGCACCGAGTCATGTCTGACCCTTAGGGTGACGCCCTCTAGCGTTTTCATGGCAGACTCAATATGGGGTGGTTTGCCAGTGCCTTCCCCAGTCATGACCATTTACCCCCCAGCAAGCTGGGTACTCATTTTACCGACCTCGGAAGGATGGAAGGCTGAGTCTGCTGCCTTACCACTGTGCGCCACAAGAGGCTCTTTTTTTAAACTTTTTTTTTTTAACTTAAACATATGAAAGGATAAAAGGAATTTGTTTCTGGTTTCAGATGTACACCTCTGCGAATAAAGCTACTTTATGCATAGATCTCCCAGGATATTGTTTGGGTAAAGAGACAAAATAAGAGACAAAATAATCTCTCAAAGAGGGGACTCAAAATAAAATGCAATTTATTTTAGAGTCTGTAGGGGAAGGCACTGGCAAACCACCCCGTATTGAGTCTGACATGAAGATGCTAGAGGGCGTCACCCCAATGGTCAGACATGACCCGGTGCTTGCACAGGGCATACCTTCACCTTTACCTTTACCTTTTTTAGAACATTCATGGGAATCACAGATCCCTTATTTCCAAGAAGACAAATTCAGGTGTGTAGCTGTGTTAGTGTGAAGTAGCAGAACAAAATCTGAATCTAATAAAGTTTTATTCAAGGTATAAGCTTTCATGTGCATGCACACTTCTTCAGATACAGTGAAACAAGATGTCCTCAACCATTACATATAGGGGGGGGGGGGTTAGTTGCCAGGAAGGACTAATTAAGAGTGCAGTGGGTGTATATGGCAGCAAAGTTGGCATCTGGGTTTATTACAAACTTTGGCAACAGTATTTATGTCTAAATTAGATGTTGTAATATTGTGGGTGACATTAGGGGCCATTCTGCACAACTTAAATGTAGCCGAAATCTTACATTTTGTAAATGCTGTTGATTTAACATTCCGCATGATGTTGTAAACAAACCGCAAAACTCCCACCAAACTTCAGCAACAAACAGAATTTTATAGCGCTTAGGGGGAAATCCAGAAAAGTGGATTCCCCCCCAAAAAACTGCTACACTTCTGAGCACAAGCCGCAACATGTCAGCAAAAGACATGTGTGTTATCAAAATAGTGGTAGAAAGAATGTCCTTCCCTAGCTCTTGCCCCCAAGCTTCTGGAGGCACAATCACCATTTCCCCCCCTTAAACCGATGAAAGCAACGAATAAGCAAGGCTTCTGGGGCTGGAGTCCCTCCACAGAAGTGCTTAACAGTAAAACAAAGCTCCCTTCTGCAATTGTCTTTAAAGTTTCTGAGCACAATATAGCCCCCTGTTCGACACTGCCCATAATTTCGGCCAGAAATTGCACCCATTTGGGGGGGGGGATTTTTTTACTTGAAGAGCATGTAAACGATTAAGCGCCAGCTCCTACGCCAGCAAAAAAGGTCTTTCTGAGACATTGAATGAACAAATATTCGTTGCTACTGATGTTTTCGGGTTTTTAAAAAACAGTTTTTAAAGGGAAAGGGGCATTTCGGGAGCATGAACACAACAGTTTATTGGCTGTTCTGTTTGATTGACTGCCAGGGGCGGGAAGAAGCGGGAAAAAATATTGCCTCCTATGTTGCGATTCCGGCGAGACCAGAAACCTTTGGGGAATGAATAGACTGCTACTGGGACTTCAATATTCCACTAGAATTGAAGGTGTGCGGAATGACGAAATTCCACTATTAAATATAGCGTTTCTGCATACTGCAAACATTTAGCAACATTAGTCCTTGTGTGGAATGACCCTAGATTTGAACATGGTCATCATCCAATTACTTATGCATCATTAACTAGTCCATTCTGGCAAATAACCCCCATACCCTCTCTCTACCTAGATGTAATGGTTGAGGATGTCTTGTTTCACTGCATCTAAAGAAGTGTGCATGCACATCTTTACTAAAACTGTTGGTCTTAAAGATGCCATCAGACTCAAACTTTGTTCTCCTTGTTTCCAAGGTCAGGCTTCAAAAATAAATTTCATTCAAAGGATTGATCTCAGGACTTTGAACTGATTTTCTAGAAGAACATAGTACTTATATGGTTTCAGATTATAGACTAATAAATGGCAACAAGGCTAATAATTGCACACTATATCATCATTCTATAGTGATGCTGCTGCTTTACATGAAAAAGAGTATGGTTGCAAAGTTTCTGTTTACTGGATGGGTAACTGAAACTTTAGTGCTCTTATTATAGGGATGTTCATGTTTTTAAATTTTCAACACAAACTGTGGTGTGGATGCAAGTCTTTGTCACTAGGCTATGGAGATAGGGATAACAAAATTTGAGTCCAGTGACTCCTTCAAGACCAACAAAGTTTTATCCAAGGTATAAGCTTTTGTGTGCATGCACACTTCTTCATATACCACCTATGTTTTACCGCTTAACACCAACACGGCTACATACCTGAATCAATGGAGATAGGTTGATGTATGTTTCACATTCCAGCCTTCACGAGTCTCAATCACTTTCAAACTGAGAACTGAAATGCTGAAAAGAAAGAAAAATAAGGAGACCTTAGGCAATTTAATTGCTGGCCAACTGACAGAGTTGAGGATTGCTGGATTTTGATGGGAGAAGGGTTAGGAGTACTGCTAGTTAGCCACAAAGTCAATTAGGGACTTTAGCTGTTTTGAAAATAGATAGATTGGGTGCTTTTCCTTTCCAAGACAGTTAAAAGCTGTTCTGTTCCATGTCATGAAATAGAACCAGTCAAACAAGAAAACTGCTTTGATCTGTTAACCCTCAGGTGCCTGTTTCTACTGCAAAGTTTTGTGCGGCTGCCTGTAAAATCTGTCTTATGGTCAGGTGCTTTTTCCTCATGAAATCTGAACCTTTTAGAGTGGGATTTATCCTATTTTATTTCAATTATATAGACGTTGGATTGTTATCCTCTTCCTGTTTAATGGTTCTGTTAATATCCTTATCTTATCTGTTCTATTACCATTGATTGCTTTGATCTGTTTCTCAGGCCCGATTTCTCTGGTTACTTTCTTAGTGAAATATGTATACCACTGTAAAATAAACCAATTTCTTCATTGTTTTCACAAAGCCTACTGTGTGGTTCCTTCAAGCCTCATGATAGGACAAGTGAGTGTGGGGTGCACCCGAATCCAAAAATTGCCTTCATTGAAATCTCCCAAAAGCCTAACATTATAGGGAGAAAAGGACATTCATATGGTGTAAAATCTAAGTGCCTAGTTTCTAGTTCTGGTGACAGGAAAACTTACTGTGAATATGAGATGTTAGCACACACTTCCATACTGGCTCACTGTGTCCTCAGCCTTGATCCTCCATGGTATTAAAAGTGAAGCAAGAATGTTTAATCTACTCTGTCTTCTAAAAAAATAGCCTATCCTAGCTTTTCCAACTCATTGCTGTTGAAAAGTGAAACATACTTTCTAGGAAAATCCATTGTGACCTTTAAATTTTTCATATGGTTCTGCTATTGGGATTCACTTTAATATAGTCTGAGTAAAACATCAGTGTGAATTTGATTTAAGTCCAAGTGTTTTATTGCCGATGGTACCTTGGAGTAAACATACCAGCATTTTTCTTTTGATATGAAAAACAATTGCTTGTCCTTTATTTATCTGTTCCTAAGAAACAGGGCCAAGAGATCAGAGATCACATCTCATTATGATGGCAGAGAAAAATTACATCATAAGCTAAAAATTTACTCATTTGTTTAACAAAATAACAATTTACTCAGAAGAGCAAGAGGCCAACATATGTAGCTTATAGTTATGTAGATTGAGAAGCTTACATTTAGAATGTAATGGCAACAAAGAAAACAGGAGAAATAATGCTCAATGTGGCAAAAACATAACACAACATGGGGGGTGGGAATGGTGGCCTAGGATCACTGTTGGGGCAGTCCATAAACACCTAGTTTCCTTAAATGAAACAAAGTCTTCTGGGCCAGATGAATTGCATCCAAGGGTACAAAAAGAACTTTCAGATGTAATCTCTTAACCTCTGTCCATTCTTTTTGACACTTATTGGAGAACAAGTGAGATGCCAGATGATTGGAGGTGGACAAATGTTGTCCCCATCTTCAAAAAAGGGGGAAAAGAGGATCCGGTAACTATCGACCCATCAGCTTGACATCTGTAGCTGGCAAAATTTTAGAACAAATCGTCAAACACTTGGTTCTTGAGCAGCTGGAACTGAGAGCTGTGATTTCTAAGACTCAGCATGGGTTTCTCAAGAACAAGTCATGTCAGACCAACCTTATCTTTTTTTTCCGAGAAAATGACTAAATGACTGGTAAAATGCCATATGGATTCCAATTCTGTCAGGTTGACAAATCGTACCCAGAGGGTACTTGTTAATGATTCAGCATCCTCTTGGAGAAGAGTGACAAGTGGAATGCCCCAGGGATCTGTCCTGGGGCCTGTGTTGTTTAACATATTTATAAATGATTTGAATGAGGGATGAGAGGGGATACTTATTAAATTTGCAGACTATACTAAACTGGGAGGGGTAGCAGACACAAAAGAAGACTGAATCAGAATACAGGATGATGATGACAGGGTAGAAAACTGGGATAAATTGAATAAAATTAATTTTAATAGTGATAAATGTAAAGTTCTGCAATTAGGTAGGAAAAATCAAATGCATTGCTATAGGATGGGTGACACTTGTCTTGGCAGTAGCATGTTCAAAAAGGATCTAGGAGTCTTAGAAGACCATACATTGAACATGAGTCAGCAGTGTAACTTGGTGGCTAAAAAGGCAAATGGGATTTTGGGCTGTATCAAAAGGAGTATTGTTTCCAGATCATGGGAGGTGATGGTACCGCTTTACTCTGCTGTGATTCAGCCTCACTTGGAGTACTGTGTTCAGTTTTGGCCACACCAATTAAAGAGGGATGTAGACAAGCTGGAGCGTGTCCAGAGGAAGAAAACTAAGATGGTGAGGGGTTTGGAGACCAAGACGTATGAAGACAGTTTGGGGGAGCTTGGTCTGTTTAGCCTGGAGAGGAGATGACTGAGAGGGGATCTGATAACTATCTTCAAGTATTTAAAAGGGTGCCATATAGAGGATGGAGTAGAGTTGTTCTCTCTTGCCCCGGAGGGATGGACCAGAACCATTGGTATGACATTAATTCAAAAGAAATTCCATGTAAACATCCGGAAGAAGTTCCTGACAAAGCGGTTTCTCAGTGGAACAGGCTTCCTCAGGAGGTGGTGGGTTCTCCATCTTTGGAATATTTTAAACAGAGGCTGGATAGCCACCTGTCAGAGAAGCTGGTTCCGTGAAAGCTCAAGGGGGTGGCAGGTTACAGTGGATGAGCGATAGGATTGTTAGTGTCCTGCATATTGCAGGGGGTTGGACTATATGACCCATGAGGTACCTTCCAACTCTATGATTCTAAGTGTAATAAATGGGTACATCTTAAAGATCATTGCCATAGTATTCTGGGTTGTATATAAGGTAGTTCATATACACATAATTGAAGTTAGTGAACATAGAGTTGGGAATAGAGCAGAGATTTAAATGAGATTTTTTAAAAGATCAT